>NW_019154110.1:12046787-12421815 GCF_002288905.1 Enhydra lutris kenyoni
AATGGCAAGATTTCATTTCTTTTGATGGCTGCATAGTATTCCATTGTGTATATATACACCCAAAGAACAAATAATCCAATATTTGAAACATTTTTATCATAGTATTTAAAAAAACTTTGTCAGCTAATTTTAACATCTTTGTCATCTCAGTGTTGGCATCTGTTAATTGTCTTTTTCCCATTCAGTTTGAGATCTTCTTGGTTCTTGGTATGTTGAGTGATTTTCAGTTTAAATTTCCTAAGATTTGGATCATATTTAAACCTTTCATTTTGACTGGCTTTCTCAGACATCACTCTGGTAGAAAGAGGTAGAAGTCCTGCTTGGCCAGCCTTGCCATCCAAGGTCAGGATACTATGGACAGAGATGGGAGTTACAGTTTCCCATCTGGTCTCCACTGACAGCACTGTGAGGTCATTACTGCTGGCTGATCAGTTAAATCCTAACTTCCTCCCAGGCCTCCTCTGACAGTGTCCAAGTGAGGAGGAACAGGAGTACTTCTTTACTGCCAGATGAGGATGGAAGTCCAAACTCCCTGTTCTGACACTCCATGTGTGTTAGGTGGTGGTGCTTATTAACAGCTGGCAGGAATGAAAGTCCTTACTCCTACCTAGCTTATTCTGACACCATCCCAGTGGAGGTGTTGGGCATCTTGTTATACCCTTACTAAGCTTAATGTCTAGGTTCCCCACTTGGCCTTTGCTGGTGTGGGTGGTGGTAGAACCAGTTTTTCTTTGTGGTGTTTGTAGAGTAATATATTATTTTCTGTAAGTTTCTGTCCAGTGGGGCTGTTCCTTTCATATTCCTTTGGCTAGGGAGATCAGGTTTTGGTTCAAACATTTGTTTTTAAAGATTTTATTTATTTATTTAGGAGAGAGAGAAAGAGAGCACAAGCAGAGAGAGAGGCAGAGGGAGAGGGAAAAGCAGACTCCTTGCTGAGGGGGGAGCCGGACCAACGTGAGGCTAGATCCCAGGACCCTGGAATCATGACCTGAGCCAAACTCAGACGCTTAATCATCTGAGCCACCTGGGTGCCCCGGCTCAGACTTTTTTGGTCCTTATCCATTGGCATTTTCAGGTTTCTGGCTTTTGCACCTCTAAGGCTAGGATATTTGAGGCACAAAGAAAACCCAAAGATTTCATGTTCGTTGTATCAGTACTTGTGTCCTGAAAAGCCCAGCTTGACTACCTTTTTTCCTCCACCTTTCAGAATCATCTGATGTTTGTTTTATATGTAATGTCCAGAATTTTTGTTTGTACCTAGCAGAAGAAATGAGCACCTACTGTCTTCCCTTAAGTAGAATCAGCATTTGCAATTTACTCAAATCTTTCAGCAAAAATACACTGTATATGTCTGTCTTTATGTATATGAAAAAGATAATATATCTTATAAGTGAACCTTCTGTTCCTGATTTGGTCAGTATCAGGAGTCAACAAATTTTATTTCTGAAGAGCCATATAGTAAATATTTTAGACTTCGAAGGCCATACTATAATGGTAGGTACATTTGAATTTTTCATTTCTTCCTTGATTCCTTCTGATTTACCAGTATTTAAGAGTGTCATGTTCAGTATTACACAAGCTAAAATCCAAGCTGGAAGTTTCATCTACAATAAAGTAAGCTAAAGTTTGCCGGTACCTTTTTTTTTTTTTTTTTTTTTTTGAAATATGTTGGAAAAAACTGGGAAAGAAAAACATTGAAACTATGATGGCCACAGAATGTGCCTTGACCAAGTATGAGATTGGGTTTGTATTTGAAATCTTGAGACTTGCTAAGTCTGGGTGAAGCTTTGCTTTCTTTCCATTTCTTTTATCTGGCTTTATTCTTTTACAAATAGAGTTTGAAGACCAGTCTCTTTTCTGCTAGACACCTTACTAGTAAACCTGCAGAGATCTCAAGCTTCCACTTCTCTGGAAATGAGATGGTATTCTCTCATATGGTAGGTGATTTGAGTTACTGCCTCTGTTTTGTTCCTTTGTGTTCTGGGTATCTAGCAATTGCAATGTCATAACTCAGGGACATAGTACACCTTATAAAATGAAGAACCCATCCCAAAGATCAAAGTATTTTCTTTCCCCAGGTCACTGTAGATTCTGTCACAAACTGCTAGAATCTGATGCAAACTAGGATTCCAGTGAGCTCTAGACACGTTCAATAACATCTCCCGAAGTAGAGACTAACTTCTTAGGATTCTGGTGCTACTATTTGAAATACATATTATTTGCTTGTTTTCTAACCCGGCTTTATTATTTCTTATTCCATATTGACACTGAAAAAAAGTGTGTTATGGTTTTTAGATTACCTTCCAAAAAGTTGACAGTTCTTATGTTTGTCAATTACTGTAATATTCTGTATACTTTTAAATGGTTGCTTGGTCGGGAGTCTCTAGACACAACACTTCACACTAAGTAAGGCTGACAGTTAAGTGATGTGGAAGCCATTATCTCACCTTTGTGCTTGCAGGCTGGGGCCTCTTGCCTTTTCCTATTTAATAACAAATAGCATTAGCATTCAGGAACTTTTTAACACCTATTGAGGGCAGGATTTTTATAATCCCCTCTAAGGGAGGATTTTAAAAATGAATGACTAAAACCTAACAAACGTAACATACAAAAAAGAGAACTATGCATCAGTCTTACCTTGGAATCTTGAGTCATAAATCTCAAATAAAATACCAACAAACCAAATTAAACATTACAATAAGAGCATCACTTACCATGATCAGATATGATTTATTCCATGTTAGAAAAATCTATTGTTATGTAATATTAATTGGTCTAGTAAGAAAATATCATAATCTCACTAGTTGTGGAAAAAGGTATTTTATAAAATTCAGGGTTTGTCCATGAGGTTTATCCTGTGATAACTAGGAATAGACAGATTCATCTTTTAGATAATAAAGAATGGCTCTCTTAAACCAAACACCAGCATCGTTTTTAATGTGGGATATTATTAGCATTTCTTCTAAGATTGGGAATAAGGCAATCATGTCATGCCCATTTTTATACAGTTACTCTGAAAATTCCATAATATTAAACCATAAAGAAGATATAATTACAAAGTCACGATTTATAGATAATACAACTTTTGATCTGGAAAATTCAAGAGAACCAACTTTTAAAGAACTGATTATATTGATCAGATACTTGGTTAATATGCAAAATATCCATACAATTTCTATGAACCAATAAATACTAATTAAATGAGCTATGAGCTAATTCTTTAAAAAATTTCTCTCATGATAGTACCAGAAAATATAAAATATGTGGAAAAACCCTAAAAAGAAATATGGAAAGCCTATAATAAGGAAAACTATAATTCTTCAGAGAAATATGCTTCTATATAAGGAAACTGACTAATGTAAAAACTGCAGGTATTCCAAAATTAATTCAGTACTTTCAGGGATCCCTGGGTGGCTCAGTCAGTTAAGCATCTGCCTTCTGCTCAAGTCATGATCCCAGGGTCCTGGGATCGAGTTCCGCACTTGGCTCCTTGCTCAGCGGGGAGCCTGTTTCTCCCTCTGCCTGACACCCCCCAGCTTGTGCTTGCTCATTCTCTCTCTGACAAATAAATAAATAAAAATCTTAAAAAAAAAAAAAAAAGAACTTTCATGCAATCTCAGTCAGAATACCAGTGGATTTTATTGGTGTCTCAATAAAATTATTTGTTAGTGCATTTGAAAGTATAAACAGGCAAGAATTGCTGAGGTAATTTTTCAACTTGGCACTGAGTAGGTAACTTTACTACACAATATTTTATTATGAAAGATTTCTAACCTCCAGAAAAAATTTAAAAATATAATCCAACAAATATATAAACATTCTCATTAAACAGTTGCCAACATTTATAATATCTCTCTAGCCAGAATAAAGTTTAAATAAAAATGAATGAACTGTGAGGTCTGTTTTAAGAGTGATCTCAGCTACAGACCCATTTCTTTCCTTTTCTTTAAAGCATAACTCCTCAAAAGAATTATGTGTCCTTTCTATTATCAGTTTCTGTGTGTGTGTGTGTGTGTAGGGACACACACACATGCTCTCTCTTTTCTTTAACTGCTTAATATAAAAAATTTCAAACATATGCAGACATAGAAAGATTAGCATAACGAACCGCTGACCGTCAGGTAGCTTCAATTCTTGGCCAGACTACTTTTATATCTTATCCCACAACCTCCCCAGATTATTTTGAAGCCAATCTCAGACATCATGTTATTTCACCTATACATACTTCAGTACATAGTTCCACAATATAAGGAGTCCTTTTTTAAAGCATAGTATTATCAGGTGTGAAAAAATTAACTGATTCTTTAATATCAAATTTCCAACCCATGTCAAATTCCTTATCAAATGATTATCTCATTTTTAAAAATAACGTTCCAAGTAAGACCTATGTACATTGCAGTTGGTTGATATATCTCATAAGACCCTCTATTTATAGATTTCTCTTCCATCTCCTTTTGTCACCTCCATATATTTTTTGAAGAAACAGGACCATTTATCCTATAGTGTTTCCTTTCCCATGGATGGAATTTTGCTGATTGCATCCCCATGGTGTTCTTTGGTTTCTGAAATTTCCTGTAAATTGTTAATTACACCTAGAAGATTGGTTAGATTGGATTTTATTTTTTGGCAAAAAATACTTATATTTTTATGAATTTATGTCGTGGGCATCTGAAAAAGCTATAATCTCTATCTTCTGGACATAAAGTTACATTTATGTTAGTTAGATTTACCTCCTTAATTGTGTATCCTCTGATGCCATGTGTATATATTATTAAGTTTACACACACATGTACACGAACATTTCTCTTATCGTGGACTTAGAAAAGTGAATTATAATCTCATGCTACTAATTTTCTCTTTATTTCTCCTTACATTCTGTAGCCCTTCTGTACAATCTTAATGTTATGTAATATGTAGATATGCATAACTGTTAGGGATTCATTATAGAATAAATATAACATACCTGCATATCCTTTTTAACATTTCTAAGTGCCCCTTTTTTTTCTTGCGTAGTGCTTTTTGTTTAATTAAGATTGCGACCCCTGCTTTTCATTTTGTCATTGTGAACATAAAAGAATACTAAACTGTGTGAAGTGTTACGCTAAAAAAAAAAAAAAAAACCCCAGTATGTATGTAGACAATGTTATAGATATAGTATTTGAGAAACTGGAAGGAAACAGACCAAAATGTAAATAGTTTTTAACCTCTGAGTGATGGGATTATGGGCAATTTAAATTTTCTTCTTTAAAGTCTTTCCAAAGTTTTTTATAGTGATCTTGTGTTACTTTTATGAGTCTCAAAACCTATTATTTTTATAGAAGAAAATTGTAAAGAAAGTATGCAGAGTAGTTTGGTTTCCTTAATGTTTTCAGCATATTTTCTTGCCTCAGCCTAAATAATGAACTAGGGACAGTGTTGCACATCAGCCCCCCGACCCCCATTTCAATCACAAGAATCATACACACAACTCTTCCAGTGATAGGTTTGAAATGGGAAAGTGTGATTGCTAGAAATTGTTACATGAGTGAGGAAGAATTTACTGGAGTCTTTGATATGATTTGAGGTCTGGGAATAGAACATGGGAGGCCTCCTGAAAATCTGTCCAGCATTCACTCAGGCTCTTCTTGGTTCGGAGCCAAATCACAAACGCTTCAGTTGAATTTTTCTGTCCAGACACTGGCTTAAATGAAGGTCTACTTTACTTGGAAATACCATTTCGGCTTTTGGCTGGAATAGCTGTTGTCGAGGAGCTTCTTTAGATGTGAAGCCGTGAGGGAGTTCTCTGAGTACATGCATTTTCACACATCTGCTAATGCAAAAGCCCCAGTGTGAGCATTAGTACTCAGGAATGTGATGTGGATTTGAGATGATCTCCCCAGGATTTTGGCAGGTCAGGACAAACATTATCTTGCTTCCATATGTTTTTGTAGCATCTTGAAAGGGAAATCATATACATTTCCTTAGACTGACGTGCTAAATTTTCCCACATACACCAAAAAATCCTCTCAGCAAAAATAAAGTCAGCGATATGTATATATGACATTCATATCTTTAGCATCTGTTGTCAATACAACAATATAACCTGATGGCTATTGGGAGTCACATACAGTCTGCATTTATTTTGATTTATGTTTCACTGGCTTATCTCAGAAAACCTGGCCCACAGATTAAAAACTGTGAAAGAGCCCACATTTTCAGTAAGGCCTTTTTATTTGTTTCTATCTTGCATTTCCTTAGGTGCAGTGCGCGTGGGACTAGGGTTCCTCTTTTTCACTACTTCTCCATTGAGAACACTGCTCCCCTCATGGTCACCTCCTCCCATAGTTTCGTAGTATCTGATATGTGTGTGACACATTCAGTTAAAAACAGCCAGGGAGCCCTTGTGAAGCTAAGAAATTAAAAAAACAACAACACAGTGTACAGAGACTGGGTCTATTTTTTTTTAATCACCCTTGAGCAAACCCAGCCCTGTGCCATATGGGGTTTGACAAACAGTAGGCACTCATTTAATGTTGACTAACTCTTTCTCTCAGTCTTTTCATTCTCCACTCTCTAGTCCCTCTATTGAATGACCTAATATCTGCCCCACAGTTTGGCTCCTTTTCTGTACAAGTAGATTATTAAAAGTTGAATAAAGATAGCACTAGCCTCAGCTACTTCATGGTCTGTGTGCTGAGGAGAGCACATTGGCTGGTTCTCATTGGCATGCCAGCTGATAGATTTAGTCTTTCCTCATTCCATGTCACAAATCAGCCCTCCTGTAGGACTGAACTCTGAGAAGGCCATAATCGCTAATCACTATTTATTTTCATGTTTTGCAAATGAGTTTTCTCACCACAGTGTCACACGCCTAATCACATCAATCTTCCTCCAGTTGGTTCTTTTATCTGCTTATACCACATAGTTTTCAGGCTATCAAATGTATCTTGGATCTCTCTCTCCCTCTGCATATATAGTGAGGTCAGATGTCTTTGACCTCCTTTATTTTGTGCTTGTTTATTTACCACCAGTGGTTAACTGTTGGATGATTTTGCTGGAAAAAGATGATTACCACAGAGAAACAAGAGCTGGGATTTTGCTCCATAAAGGAAAACATGCAAAGGGAATATTACCATTTAATTTATTAACCAAAAATTGGTCTTGTGTTCTTTACCCGGAGTCTTGAATCACTGAGCTTTGTTTGGTCTGAATTTCTCAGTCTATAAAGGCAGGGATCAGAACAGTATACCTTATTTAGTTTGTTTACTGCATTTTATTGTGGAACTGTTCAATTATTTTTAAGATCTTGTGATCCACAGAAATACTGGTAATGTTGTACCTGTTCTGATTTCGTTGCCCGTTGGGACTGTGACATTAGTTCTTATATCCATTGTTGTTTTATAGGGGGAAAAACATGCAGAAAGTCTCTAGTTGGGCTTTCCCCCCAACTTGTTTTCTTTGGTGAGTCAGACAGTTAATTACATAAAAATTTTCTTCTGTTTTAAAATATGTGAGATTTTCACTTAAAAAAATAAAATAAAATAAAATACGTGAGATTTTCAGTCCTTTGAAAAAATGGTTATAGACCATTTTCCATATATTACTCAACATTAGCGATCTGCCTGCCAAATGATCCCAGGTGTGGGGTTGCAGCAGGTAATTTCCTGAGCTGTATGGTACAGATGATTTTCTGTGTTGGAAGATGCTATCGGCTCACCTGGCCTCTTAGTGACAGAGAAATCCTTTGTTTATTCATTTAGTAGGCAGATTAACCCTAATGAATATTGGCTTCCTGGAAATAGATACAGGTGACAATGGCAAAGTGAGGAGTGGGGAGAAGTAAGACAAATTCCCTTTTCTTTCTTCACTTAGAAATAATGGTGGCTTTCATTGGAGAGTGTTTTAAGTCAGAAAGGAATGCAAAATATTTTCATTTTAAGGCAAGATTTGAATAATCAACCTGTGATTTTTAGTTTTGAGTGTCTTTAGATGTATATTCAAAAAAACTCAAGATTTTCTAATTTTGGCAAACAAGTTAAAAATTTTATGTCCTTCAAATTAGACCCACAGGAAAATATTTAATTAAACACTTCATACTGGTTTGGGCAGCAGCAGTCGTTTGAAGAGGAAAATGCAATCCTAATATGTCCTTGCACTCAGTTAAAATTTTATGAATTAAAAAAGTATATCATTCCTCAGCCTTTCCTCACATAGGAAAGAAAATGTGTGCTGTGCTGTGTTTGTTTCTATAGTCTTTTCATACTGCTTCAGCGACATCTTTATGTTTTCTGGGGAACAAAGATGAAGGATTAATCTAACCATTAGAAAATTATTCAGAGTTATACCATAAATTGTAAGGAGCTTTTAAGGTTAAGCTATCCTAGATTCTTTGCTTTGCAGTAGCATATTGGCAAAAATTGTTTATATGAATAAAATTATGGATATTTGATGTAATTGTCAACAGCATATGATGAAATGTTTCTGATTGCAACTCAAGTTTTGCTTACTGAAGGAAGGAGTGCTTTACAACATTTTTCTGTAAATGATTTTGGAGATACATTATTCCCAAGACAGGAGTGTATAGACACAGATGTGAAAATCTCTTAACATTCAACCAAACTTTTCCAGATCTTACCACTATAATTTATTCGGCACTCTCCAAAGACTCCCCAAATGTCTTCTTTTACATAACTTTATCCATTGGAGGAAAAGTTAAAATTCTTCTCTTCCACATGCTAAATGATGGAGATAAGCTTTTCGTGATGCATTTTGTAGTTGACTGTAAAAGCTCTAGGATTGCAAAGGAGAAGTGAAAAAACAGAGTTTACTTCTCTATGAAGATTTAAAATTTATGATTTCTCCTAGCTATGTGGTTGAGATTTTGCTTCAATTGTGTTATGGAGAGTTCTGAATAATGTAAGATATATATGAATCAGAGGCAGTAATAAATTCTGAATGAATCTTTGAGTTTTTACTTTAGATTACTTTATCCTTAAAACCAATGTTTCTATAACCTCTGACCGAGTATAGAAGATCCAAAGTACTTCCAAGGGTGAGAATTTTTCCTGGCCTCGTGTGAGTAGTTGAATTCATTCTGATTGTGTGGTGTAGGATATCATGTGATATGAGGATATCAGAGGCATATTTACAAATTCTTAATGTACATATCCCCCTGCCAAAATATGAGGCCATCCTTTACTGGATTGTCAGGAATATTTTCAAAGATACTGGAAAAAGAAAGCAATGTATATATGCCCTTATTATCTTCAGCTGAACCACTGCCTATGTTAACTGGCTTTTTCTTTCCTTTTAGTGAAAAACCAAAGGACAACAGTCATTATACGATTTTGTATTTTAAGTATTTTCATAATCCAACATAAATTGGCCCACCCAAGGATTATGTCTGTCTTATAAAGATGTGTTTACATAGTCATTGGGTGAAAGATTGCAGAAGTTGAACCACTAGTTTTGAAAGTTGAGCCAGACCAGGAAAAATCAGGATACAATTTGGCACTTATGGAGACGAAATGATTTCCTTTTTAGCTGCTGATTTCTACTGGGAAATGTATCCTTAGACTGAAAATTGCATCCGGAAAAATGTTTATGTAGTGTTTTTCAAATGACTGATTATTCTTCTAACCTTTAACATGAACTGTGTCTAATTTTGGTCTCTTTTAACTCTTTCGCAACTGGGGAACTTTTCCTTTTGTGGGAAAAAAATATTGCTAACAAACATATCTTTACTACTTCGGGTACAAGAATGGCTTATATGGCAACAGCAACCTAAAAGGTGTTAAGAAGATTTCTTCTTGAGTTATTTTTCCAGTTGGTAGTATAGTGCCCAACATTATCTACCCCTTATCAGAATGGCTTAAGTTTTACACTAGGATGCACCTTTATATTATGAGGCAGTAGCTATAGTCTACTAGAACAGCTACATCTCCCCCATCTTATTCCTTATTCCACACCACCTGTGCGTGTGAAGTAGGAGCTTCTTGACATTATTTTCATGAGTCATCTTTGACCCATGCATTCTTTACAAAGATCAGATTGTGCTGTATTTTCTTTCTTGTTTGTTTTTGTGGCTTTTCTGGCTTAGTGATTGTCTGTCACAGGTTGCATGGGTCTCAACTTCATGCTTTCCCCTCAGGAACCTAGGTTAACTGAGGCTTCAGCAATGAATTGTTGCAGGCAATGATGGTGGGGTGGGAAGGGTTGGTGGGGAGGGGACACGGGAGGTCTCATGATGGTAACGTCTCATAATTCCTGGGTTAGAACTGTGCTGTCCAGTGTGATAGCCACCAGCTCCATTGGGTCATCTAAATTAAAATGAGGGAAAATTAAATAAAATGTATAATTGAGCTACTCAGTTGCACTAGCCATATTATAAATCTATCATATTGGACAATAGAAATATAGAACATTTCCATTATCACAGGAAGTTCTGTTGGAGACTACTGGACTAGAATGTTAAAGGGATGGGGAAGTACAGTCCTCTTATGCGCCCAGAGGTGGGGAAGAAGCAGATACTACCGAACTGCAATAATGTCTACCACCGTTGGTAAACTAAATGCTTGCAAATGCACCTGAGATACTCTAAATCCTCTTTTTCCCTGTGTGTGTGTGTGTGTGTGTGTGTGTGTAAAAAGTGAAGAGGGTGAGATTGATAGATATACACCCCCCCACCCCCACACCCCACACACTGCTTCTAACTGCATGAAAAAGAAAACATAAGAAACATGCACTTGAAACTAACATTTTGCCAAGGGGGAGTCCTCCTGTTAGATACCCTTTTGAAGGAAGAATCTCTATTACATTCGTGTGGCTCTGGAAAGAAACACCACAATTCCCATTGAGCTCAGAAAATGTGATTAAGGAATTTGAATGTAATTACCCAAAGTTTGGCTTTTCTTTTAAAGAACCCATTCATTTTAGAGATTCCTTGATACTGTAAATCTGACAACTAAATCTGGTTTTTTTTGGAAGACTTCCACCAGGAATAGTGAGAATCAAGGATGAGTACATAAAAAAGAAGCCTGTACATCAAGGACAGCCTGAGCAATATTATGTTTTGACTTAAGTCAGATTTTATCTATGGCTGATATACAGAGGGGTTATTTAGTGGAATGTGCGGGGCTTTGTTCAAGATTCATATCTCACTTGATTGGTGTAAAGCATATTTAAGTGAATGTTGGGGCAACGATAAATATACATTCAAGCCAAAAGTCCACTACAGTTATTTCTGAACACAGTAATGATAATAGATTTGGAACATTTTCTCTGTTTTCAAAGGCAAAGTTCTTTTTAGCCCATAATCGATGGGTTAAAATTTGATACATAATAGACCGACCTTCAGCGCTTCTCTATCCTAAGTAGTTTGACAGCTGTGCAAAATCCCCAGAACGCAAGTAACCCAGCCGAGTTTGTGACAAACTGTGAACCAGCCTTCTTGGTGCTCCTGCATGGTCTTGTCAAACATCTGGAAATCAGCGTGTTTGTAGTCACCCCACAACATGACTTTGCATTTACATCAGCTATCTGGGAAAAGTTGTGTTTTTCTTTTTTTTAAGGAAAAGAAATTCAGCAACTTTTGGTCTGTCACAAGGTCAAGTGATGATTAGTGATGCAGCCTCCCCTAAACATATGTTTAGCTCAGAAAAGTTAAATCAGTTCCCCCAAATTTGGTAACCATTAGAGGACTTCCTAAGTCACTTCCGGATGTCAAGCCTTAAGGTGGAAGGAGGACAGGACTCCAGTGAGTTCTCTGTGGTCCTCTACCAAAGGGACTTAATTTGGCAGCTGATCCAGCCAAGGAAACACTCACGCAATGGGCAGCGCCAGACAGGAAACTGTTTTGAAAGGGCTGTTTTGATAGAGGATCATGAGATCAGGCGAAGGGCTGTGAACTTTCTGTGTAGCCTTGGCTGTGTAGCACCAGGGTAGCCACCTGAGGGTAGGGGATAAGAAAGGAAATGAAAGGAGGAGGACTAGCAACTCAGGCGGTTTTCTTAAGAGGAAAGCTAAAAACGAAATTCTTTGAAGTAGGGGAACATAATTGATGATTTTGTTGTTGCTGTTGCTTTTGTTTTTGGCAAAACATTCCACCATCATTATTCACCTTCACGTTTTTAGCAGGATTGTTAGCACAGACTTCAGGAGCTAACCTCATCAATTCTGACCCCCTTTTTATAGCTCTCAGAAGAGCTGTCTTCCAAGGAAAACATTGTATTGAGCAAAGGTTGTACTTTTGGAAGATAGACGTTTTATAATGATAAGTTTTGACAACTCGCTCTGGTCGCCATGTGTCTCCCAGGCCTGCCGGTGGGTGGGTATTTGTCAGGAATGAGAATATGTCTGAGAGGGGCTGCTTTATAGCAGCCAGACTTGATTTTCAACTTTCAGGGCTTTGAGCCTCCTTAAAGTACTCTGGAAACAGAGAGGAGGAGCTTTGCTGCTCTTGTGTTTGTGACATTGGCTGCACCTTGAATGTCCAGTTCAGGGACGTGTGGAGCCTCAGTGTTCGAGCCTTTGTGTGACACCTCTCATCTCCCATGAACGTCTCCACGTTCTTCTGTAGCCATATGTTAGAGCCTGCACTTTGGTTTCTTTCTTTTGTTGAGCCACTCTGCAGGGTCCACAGAAGCCATTTTTGTGCATAAGGCAGACCTGTCTCTTTCTCCCAACAGATCATTAAATTATATCTTACTTCATTGTGACATTTAAAAGAAAAATAAAATCCATATTTGTACTTAACAAATGCTGCCAACCCTTTTCTCTAGACTGAGAGTGAATCTTGGTTTGTTCACAAAGCAATGTTGTGTTCCACAGCATCTACCCACACTCTGCTTCTGTGGCTCAGACAGCTGGCAGGTCCCAGAGAGAGCACATGGATGGTGCCCTGATAGCATCTGTCCAGTTGTTCTAATCACATACTTGGTAGACAACTGAAAACCCACATTCAACTTTACTAAGTTTATATCACTATTTCTAAATTTACTGCAAGCACTTTTTTAAAAATCTAAAACTCTTTCAAACGCTTACTAATACTTAATAATAGTTGTGAAAATATTTCTCTAATGCTCATTTCCAGGGCTCCTTAAAAACCAACAAATAAAAGTTGTTTCCAATTAATTGTGAGAAAGCTAATCTGTACAGTTTATTTACTGTCATTAGTGCTCTAATATCCAGAAGAATAAGCAGTACAACCTGAGGAAGCCCATTCATCAGAATAGCACAAAACTGATCCTTGATTACTTCTTGTCTGGAACACACAGATGGACCATCTCGGTCCCACAAACATGGGTCCCTGACCCTGCCATTTCCTACAGTTAATCCTGCGTAATGCTAATAGAATCTTCTCAAATACTGCTTTTATGTCACTCTGTTTTCAAGAACCTTTGATTTCATCCCATTTTACAACGTGAAGTCTAAATATTGTGAGTAAAGATTCAAAATTCTGGCCGTGTTTTTTGTATATCCCTTCTGGAAGCACCTGCCCTCTAGCCAAATTGACCTTTTTGGTTCAGTCAGTCTTTGAGCAGTTCAGATCCTAGCTTTTGAAGTCAGTATCAAAAAACATGTCTCGTGAGGTCTCATGAGAGTTTTTCCTCATAAAGTCGGTGACAGACAAGGGCTCTGGTTGAAATAGGAAAAGCGGGAGTATGTTTTATGCGCTTAGGTTCAGAAAGTGTTCATCGCTTTGATGGATGCTAGTTTCTTAGTTATATTTTAGTACTATTGGAGTGTTGGGAAACTAGCATTTTGGGATAGATGTGACTCTGCCTCAGAGGGGCTCCTCTGTGTAAGGGCAGGGTCCGTATCTGTCAGGCCATAGTGGGATGATATTATTATGCCATCAGCTTTCATAGACAAGAAGCAACAAAATGCAAGCAGGGTGAGAACAGTAGTAGCTCTTGACTCCTAGGCAGGTGTGTTGCCTTTATTGCCAGATGGCATCATGTATTTGGCGAAGTGTCACCCATGATTTCTTTTTGGAGTCCATGCCATGCACACTCTGTCATAGGCAGCTAGAGAAAAAGTAGATTTTAGCTTTGTCAGTAGAGCAGTTAGCATCGATTTTGGAAAACATGGATTCAATGTATTTAAGGGGTGGTTGCATATTTCTACTTGTATCCAAGCGTCCTAGAAGTATTTGCCATCATCTGGATCTATCTTCCTATGAAAAGTATGTTTTCTCTGTTTTACATGAATTCTGTTAGCTCTTCAGCCCATTAATGCTCTCAGAAAATTTGTTTATAATAATTTAATAATACCTTGAGTTTAGGGGGAATTGCAGCAACCCTATAATAAATTTAGGAAAGATGTAAACCCCATCTTATAGATGAAGAAATTGAGACTCAGACTATTAGGTTATTTTTGCCAAGGTAAACCAGTAAGTGGTGGACCCAGGATTAGAGCCCACATTTCCTGATTTACATTCTACTCTTCTCCTCACTTCGTGCTCCCTCTGTGAGTGGTGGTATTTCAGTATTTGCCTCATGCATGAGATCTGTAGCTGTATAATTAGAATCCTAGGTTCTAGAGGAAACTCTGCTACCAGCCAGCTATGCTGACTTTTTACAAGTCCGTTTAATTTTTCTCTTAGAGTATATTTCTAAGATCCTTTTCAGTGAAAAACTACAATGTGTTTATAATTTTATGAACCTAATTCCACTGAAGCAAAGGAATAGTCATATCATAGATATTAGAGAGTTCCCACCTGGGATTTTTTGTTTCATTTCTTAATGACATCCCTAAAACCAGAAGTGGGAAGGAGTTTCTGACTTAGTTTTAATTTTTGAAATTTATCTCCTATCCCTCTGCCTTGGCTTTATTCAGCTTTGAATTAGATACTAAAATCGTCAAGCCGAGGGTACCAATCACAATTTATTAAGCAAACTCATAATCTCTTTTCCATCGTGAAAACAAAATTACGTTCCAAACTCTTCCCATTAAGTCTGAACAATTTATTTTTGAGATTTTAAAATAAAGCCTAAACATAAGAGTGCTGTTCTACCTTCACTAACTTAGTATTTCTCCACAAAGGCCTTTCTTCCTTGAGGCCTGTGAGCCCCTAGGTTTTCAAAGCATCGTGGTCTGCACGTCTCTGTTTTTCTTTCCCTGGGAGTGCTGATTAGTGACTTGCGGTGTGGATTCTGATTTATCGCAGACCAGAGCTGCCCCTTAGGGGCTGAGCAGAAACACTCATGAAGGAGCCCTGATTAAAAAGAGTGGTAATGAAGACAAATGTTTCAGAGGGAGTTGAGAGAAAACCAGTCCTTGGCATTCCCCGTAGCTCCTCTGAGCTTTTGTAAAGGAGGTGGTGGTAGCCAAAGGAAATATTTCTCCTTTGTTGTTTATTTCTCATGGCACTGGAAACATTTTTCTTTTCCTCTTGGGTGTTCTAATTCTCACTTGTTAACTGCCTTTCATGCAGGGTTGCAATTAACCCCTGGCAGATTCCTCACCAGGTTCCCCTTATAGCCACTCCATCCCGGAAGAAGTTTTTAATGCTTTGACCTATAACCATTTTTAAATTCTTCAGACTTGACACTTTTGCCTAATTTCTCAGATCATTAAATCACACTTCTGTTTTTTTCCCAATGATTTTTACTAAATTTGATGTCAGGTAGGTGCCTATAATCATCTTCCCTTCCTCTTGTTTTTAGAAGACAGAAGGCCAGTGGAAAACACAAATTCTCATTCACTTAGTAATTTTAATCAAAACTAGAGTCAGAAGTTTCAAATCCAGTGTTATGTCCATAACCTAAGATACTGTTCCAGAATTGCTTGAGTCTAAGTGGGAACTTTGCAAATAAGTGTCATGACTTGACCTGGGTCTTTGGGCATGACCAAATCAGTGGTCCTACCATCTGTGTGTGCCCCTATAAGCTGTAATCCACTGCCCTGGTCAGACCTAACTGAAATCCTGTTTTCTTTCAGAGGAATCCCTAACATTGGAATTAATACTAAGGATCTAGATTGTTTGCACAGGCTTACACAGTGAGCCTCTGAACCACATTGAATGGTCAGAATGTCCTATTCGGAGCACACAGAAAGAAAGGTGAAGTACCTTGGGAGCTGTGAGGTACTCTGGCAAGTGGGAGCAAACCACTATGCATGTACCCGGTTAGTGGGCTCCATGCGTTGTTCAGTGCTGAGGAGGATGCAGTGTTCAAGGCAGAGAGAGGGAAGGGCAAGAAATAGAAGACAGAGTCTGCCTCCTGCCCCTGTCATTAAGAAGCCCCTTAGCAGATCTCCATGCATGAAAAGGGAAATATTAAAGAACCCGAGCAGAGTTCAGAAGATGCCACCCCACCCCTGATTGACTTGACCTACTGAAAGGTTTGGCTTCCAGAGGCAAGTAGTGGTTTCTTATTGGATCAAATGGATTCCTTTTGGAGGAGAGAATCTCAGTGTACTTAGAGAACCTTGTCAAATATCCAAGGCTAAAGGAAAATTTAAATCTAATTCTATCAGATGAACAAAGCTGATTAACACAATCATTGGTGTAAGAAGAGCCTTTAAAGTTACCCTTGTGGCCTTTCTGGCATTTTTACTTGTGTCCTAAGGCAAAACAAAAACAAGGAAATGAACAACAATGGCAAATAATTATGAGCTTAACGTTTCTCAGATACAAGGGAGTATTAGAAGTTATTCCATTCTGATGAACATAAGAGATTAAAGATCAACATTGAAGATTAAAGAGTACTCGCTGAGAGAAGACGTGGGTAAAGCCTTTCACACTTAGGTTGTTCCTGTTGAGGTTCGGTTCCTGTGAACTCTTCCCCCAGCTATAAATGCGAGGTCAAGGTCTTAGTCTAGGCTAAATGATGTCAAGTACAAGGGCTGTAGGAAGGGCCAAAGACTGCTGCAGCTCATCTGGCAACAGATGAAGATTCAGGCTGCTGGACTAATGGCCAAGATCGTGGGATTATTTCAGGAGCATGCTCCAGGGTAGTAGAATTCCATGCAAATTAGAGCCATTTGACATTACTTCCCTTTTAACTGGGGAAGAAAGGTTCTTGTAGTAATTTCCAAGCCTGCACCAAATTCCCTCCAAGTACTGATGGACTCTTCCTGGTCTTAAATACTGGCATACTGTTCTTTATTTTTCCTGGCTTCAAACAGGCATATTAAGATTTCATGGATATCTGAATCTTTCTTTGAGTATCTGGGAACACATCAGAGAAATCAGATAGAAAAGAGGGAAAAGGAAATAGGTTATTTCCTTAGCCTTTTGAAGCAAGCGAATTGGAAGGATGCTTTCTGTGACATTCATTGGCCCACAACTGCCCGGAATCTCCAGAACACCATCTTTTGTTCCTTATTGTATGATCTTTAACAAAGTATTTCACAGACATATTTAGCATATGATTTTCACATATGTATTCCCAGGATCCATGGAGCAGAGTTGGGAGAGACTTGAAGCATTAGAAGACTAGAAAGTAACTTGAAATTGAGAGATGCACTAAGGAAGGAATCACACACAAAAAAGGGAGAGGAGGTAGAGTTTGCCTGATTTGGAAAATAGTATTTTAAATAGTCTGCTTTAGTTCAGTATGGTCAGCCAGTAGGGTTAGATGGGAGTCAAGTTCAGTATCACAGCAGCTGATACACCTTTCTTCCAAAGATGAATCAAGGAAATACAATTATACAGTAGGAAGAGCAATAATAATAGCGAACATTTATTTATTGATTTTTTGGTAAAGATTTTATTTATTTATTTGACAGAGAGAGAGAGAGAGATCACAAGTAAGTAGAGAGGCAAGTAGAGAGAAAGGGGGAAGCAGGCTTCCTGCTGAGCAGAGAGCCCGAAGTGGGGCTTGATCCCAGGACCCCGAGACCATGACCTGAGCGGAAGGCAGAGGCTTAACCCACTGAGCCACCCAGGTGCCCTATTTATTGATTTTTAAAAATAGGTGAGAGGCACTGTGCTCAGTACTTTGTGAGCATTATCTTATTCAGTTCCCATTTTATAAATAAGGAAATTGAGGTTTTGCCAGCATTAACTCAGCCGATGGGCTGGTTGAGCCAGGACTCAAAACCAGCCTGACTCCAGAGCCCTCACCTTTTATACCAGGATCCCCTACCTCCCTGTGTGACTTTGGTCAGTCAGCGCATTTAGATAACATGAGAGTTGAAGTATACAATTTCTAGATTCTTTCAGTTCTACAATTCTAGGAAAGTATTATAAAGTTAGGAGAACTCTGTCCCAGTAAAGCATTTAGAGGAATGCAAGTAGAGATTATAATACCATTTCAAGTTAATGACACCTAGCATTGATTCAGCGTATACTATATACCAGGCCCCATGTAATTAAATTTACAAACAACTCAATTAATCCTCAAAACAATCCTCTTCACATAGGTTTAGTGTCCCTAAGAAAGATCATAAATATTCATAAAGAGTCAGCCATATCAAAGGTGTAAAAGACAATTGCTCAGATTTCAAATGGCTTTAATTATCGTAGTATACCACTGTGGCTCCTAAAAGTAACAAAAAGTTGGACTCATGGAGAAACAGGTTTTTTAAAGGAAATGTTTCTCCAGATTAGTAGTCTGTACTTTTCTCTTCCACAGTTTTTTTAATAAAATATGTTTGATTAATTAATTCATCTATAAATTCCAATATGGTTAACGTAGTGTTCTGTTAGTTTCAGGTCTACAGTATAGTGATTCAGCAATTCTATACATCACTCAGTGCTCATCACAATAAGAGTACTCTGAATCCCCTTCATCTATTTCACCCATTCCCTCCCCCACCTTCCCTCTGGCAGCCACCAGTTCTCTATACAGAGTCTGTTTCTTAGTTTGTCCTTTTTTTCTTTTGTTTGTCTTGTTTCTTAAATTCCACACATGAGTGAAATCATATGGTTTTTATCTTTCTCTGACTTATTTCACTTAGCCTTATACCCTGTAGATCCATCCATGTTTTACAAATGGCAAGATTTCATTCTTTTTTTATGGCCGAGTAATATTCTGCAGTATATGTATTCACTACATTTTCTTTATCCATTCATCTATTGATGGATACTTGGGTGTTTTCTGTATCTTGGCTATTGTAAATAATGTTGCAGGGAATATATGAGTACATATATCTTCTCAAATTAGTGCTTTTGGTTTTGGGGGGTAAATAACCAGTCGTGCAATTACTGGATTATTTGGTAATTCTTTTAAAAAATATTTTAAAAATTTATTAAAAGTGATACATTTTCTTCACAATTTGAATTCATGTTATTAGACTTCTCTCTTGGAAATAGGTCCAAATTTAAAGGTATGAAGTTTGTGGTAGGTCGAAGTCTCCAGAATCTGACTAGGGATAACATCAGGACCATCTGAGATAGTGAGAACACCTAAGCTACATATCATGCACCCTATTTCGTATTTCTCATAGTGGCACTGTCAGGTATCTGGTATGATCTTCGTTGTAACTAATGATTATAAATACAGAGCTTTTTCTTAATAGTTGGTGCTTTTTGTCACTTAACCCTAATTGTCTTATCAAGGACATACTCTGTTAGTGGTGGGGAGCTAGTTTAAGGATGACTTTTCTGCAGTAATCAGTTTACATCAGTGTCAAGTGCCCACTAATTATGAAGAAATTTTTATCTGCATTAGGTAAATGTCATTTCACCACAGTAGCCTGAAATTAGCTATTTATTCCTTTAGTTAGCATACCATCTCATTGTAAGTATTATAAACAAGCTATTGACAAAACTGGGGCCCATGTCCATTTGTTCCTGAGCAGAAAATGGCTAGAGGACGGTCAGTACTTCCAGAGATCTAAAGAGAAATGCCCTGCCTCGTTTTTTATCTAATCAGCTAACTTGTCACCGTGGAGTCCTGTGTATTCGCTATGGCAGGGCTTGGCAAACAACCACTAACACCTGTTTCTGTACAGCCCATGGGTTAAGAATTGTTTTCACATTTCTAAATGGTAGAAAAAATAAAAAGAAGAAGAATGTTTTATTAAACCTGAAAATTATATGAAAGCCAAATTTTAGTGGCTATAAATAATGTTCTAATGGAACACAGCCATATTCATTCATTTGTGTATTGTCTAGGGCTGCTTTTTCACAGTGATAGTAGAGTTGAGGAGTTGTAACAGAGACCATATGGCCAAAAGATACTTCCTGTCTGGCTCATTACAGAAATGTTTGCCAACCACTGATTATAAGATCAAATCCAAACTCTTTCCAAGCATGGTGTGCAAAACCTTTATGATCTGGCTTCTGCATACCTCTCCTGCTTCATCTTCTATACTTTTTCTCTCTGACAAGCAGGATAAGGTCTAACTGTGTTGTACTAACCAATCTGAATTACCTGAACCTCTTAAACTCTGAACTGCTTTCTATATATCTAATTATTTCTCCATGCTGTTCCCTCTGCATGACATCATTCCTTTCCATCCTGAGTACCCCTAGCACATTCCTATTGGTCTGCTATTCTTTTGGTTTAAGCGCCCCTTGTCTGCAACCCTACCTAGCATTCTGTGCTCTTTTCTACCTGTGTTTCTTCACCAGACAGCAAGCTCTTATAAGAGAGATATTGTCTCCCGTCCACCTTTGTAGCCCTAATTAGAGTTTCTCAGCCTAAACACTATTGGCCTTTTGGACTCAATAGTTCTTTGTTGTGGAGTCATTCCGTGAAATTGTAGGATGTATAGCAGTATCGCTGGCCTCTATACACTAAATACTAGTGGCCTCCCCCATCCCCTGCCCTGTTGTGATAATCAAAAATGTCTCCAAACATTGCCGGATGTCTTCCCGTGGTCATCATTGTCCCCATTTAAGAACCACTGCCCTAGAACTTTGCAGTCATCAGCCCATAGTGGGTACTGAATAAATGTTGAATTAAGTATCATACACTTCAAATGGATGATTTGTATGGTGTGTTAATTATCTCTCAATAAAGCTGTTTTTTAATAAAAAAAAAGATTTGGTTTACTATTAGTTATCACTAATGGTGTTATTATGGTGGTTTTTATTTGTCTTCTAGAATAGTTGCCAGGGCAACTGTTAATGTCATATATAGTGCTAGTTGATGCCAAATCTACATTATCTTATTTAGTACTGACTTCAGGCCTGGGAAGTTGACCTGAGTTTTGCTTGTTACTTTTTGGAGAGATGCAGACACAAAAAGATTTTGTAACTTACTCAAAAGTCACAAAACTAGGGAGTATGTATAAAGGAATAGAGGACTCAGCTCCTGTCTGGTTTTAAACCTGTGTTCAGGGACACCTTGGTTCAGTCAGTTAAGTGTCCGCCTTCAACTCAGATCATGATTCCAGCCAGGGTCCTGGGATTGATTCCTGCATCGGGCTCCTTGCTCAGTGGGGAGCCTGTTTTCCCTCTACCTGCTGTTTCCCCTGCTTGTGCTCTTTCTCTCTGTCTCTCTGACAAATAAATAAATAAAATCTTTAAAAAGAAAGTAAAGACCTGTGTTCATATCACTTGACCATGTTGCTTCCACAAGCCAGAGGTTAGCCACAAGAAGCCTAACTTCTTGGGTCAGGTGAAAATGCATGTACCTACCAAAAACAGTGCATGTGGATAGTAGATATGAACAGTTTCTAAATAATGGTAACATTATTTTTGTTCAAAATAGTGAATTTCTTATCTGTAGAACAGCACACATGGTCTATGATTTTTTATTTATTTATTTATTTTTTAGTTTGTTTTCTTTGAGGACACCAAGAGGACACTGATTTTTTCTTCCATGTCTTTAGATCCTGAGGTGGTGGGGAATTGATTCTAAAACATCATAAAGATCCAATTTTCATCCAAAAAAAAAAAGAAAGAAAGAAAAGAAAATTAATAGGTGGTGTTATGGGTTCCATCTTTCACTTTACCTTGGAGCAATGGCACTGAAACAAATTATAACCTGTCAGACTGGCAATCTTTAGAAGGGTACTGTGCAATAGAACTTTCTACAGTGATAGATATGTGCCACTTAGATCTCTGTGCTCTCCAATATGATGTTGAGCACTGGAAATGTGACTGAGAGAACTAAAGAACTGAATTTTTAATTTAATGTTAATTAATTGAAATTTGAATAGCCGTATGTGTCTAGTGGCTATCATGTTGGACAGGATAGCTTTGGAAGTCTTAGCTTTGATAAAACCACAAACCTAAGCTTAACCCCAGCAAATATCTTCGGGGTCAGAGATACCAGTTTCAGACTGAATAAATTATCAGTGCTGAATACATATGGAAGAGTGTAGGATATGTATTTTCACATTGTAATTTCAAAGGTTACTATTGTATATCAGATATGTGACTTGTAGAGGACAAAATTACTCTATAGGGAGTAAACTCACATTGCAGTGCTAATTCAACATTTATGAACATCTTCTAGTAAGCAATTTTGTATTTTTCTGTTGACTTGATTACTATAGTGATAAATTCTCCATTAAAGAGGGATGATGAGACACTGAGGAGTATGATGAATAACATGATGTGTTTGATTGTTTTGGGTGCTTTAGAATTATTGTTGCAGTAAGAGACTTTTGCTTTGTTGAAATTCTAGAATTTTTTACTAGAATATTTGTTTTTTGACTCTTGGTCCAGTGACAGCTACATTTAGGGAACTTAACAAAATTTTTCTTCTTTGAGTATATTGCTGAGTATTTCAGAAGATGCAGTGTTTTAAAATATTCTTTTCATGTCCATAATATTTTATTTATGGTGATGAGAATAAATATGATGTTATACTGATTGATATATTTTCATGAGCAATATATTCTTAAAAGGGAGAAAAACAGTTATTTCAAAAGCCTTCAATCTTCAATTATTTCTCTAATAATCTTTAATTATTTCAAAGGCCTTCAATCTTTAATTAATCTGTAATTTTTGGCAAATTGTACTTAAACCCATTTTATGCCTTTGCCTGTCTATTGGATCTGGGAGAAAAGCAACTTAATTATAATGGAGACAGAGATGAGTTTTATTATTTTTGCATTTTCAAGAGTTATTGTTAATTTTTTATTTATATTTATTTTATCTAGCTCTTAGCTTGTATGAATTGGTAGAGATTGAAGTTTTGAAGTATAGATACATTTTTTTCACTTGATTTTAGCCAGAAGGCAGAGAAGCAATAGGTACATTCTTAAAGATTATTAATTATTCTCCTTAGAATTACAGATGATCTAATCTAAAAATTTGGAAGACTTAAAAATAAGCTTAAAGATATTTTTTCCCTTTCCCTTTTCCTGACTTGCTCCTTTTAAGGAAGTGTGATAAGGTTAAAGATGTCTGTGATCTGGCCAAAAGACTTTCACAAATACTGTTTCCATATTTGTGGTTTTGGTGTTTCCTCTTACACATGTGTCTTCCTTCTCCAGTTTTTTACTCTGTCAAGAGAGACTTGGCTGCTCTGTTTGGATTCTGTGCATATAACAGATGGGCTCAGTGGGGGCTTTGTCTATAGCAAAAACCATAATGTCCAGGAGTTGGTGAGCCAATTAAGGAATTTCCTAAAAGAATTCCTTGTGTGGACCTCTTATCAGAGAAGATGTAAATGCTATTATTGATGGTTTCCTAGATCTCAAATATGCAGCACAGTTCAGTGTGATTAAAAGTTGCCACCCCCCATGCTATAAGGAGTACAAAAAATGAAAGAAGCATGCTTCCTGACTTCCAGGAATTTGGCATTTGGGTGACAAGGATAAAATTCTAGTGACTATAGTAGAAGGCAGATCAAGTCCTCTTTGAGTGCATAGGAGGGAAAGACTAGTTCTAACTGAAGTCAGAGAGAGTAGGAAAGATCCCATTTGAGCTAGAATTTGAGGAATCAGTAGAATTTTGATAGGTAAAGATTGAGAAAAGGGCTCCTGTTGGCAGGACACAAAGGCACCAAGGCATACATGTATTGGACTAATGTGAGGACAAACCAGAAGCTGCTTTGATTTATAGGAAAGGCTACGTGAAGGGACGTTGTGGGAGAACCAGCCATCTAGGGAGGTGAGGACCAGACCATGGAAGGAGTATGCTGGTGAAAGAATTGGAAGAGGGGATCAGGAACAAAATGTTAAGGTGGGTTGAATGATGAGGTTAGCAAGCTTATCCAAGGGGCAGGATTGAATAGATGTGGGAAGGACTAAAGAAAACCATTAAGTGGTTATCACAATCAGACATTTATCAGGTAATCACACCAACTGAGGCTTAATTTGTAAAACCACATAAAAGTTGCCAGTCTCTCCCCTTACCCCCACCATGTCCTGGAGAAATAGTGCTCTGGCATGTGGCCATCTTAGCGTACCTTTAGAAAACATTGGAATGCAAAAGAGAGAGAGAGAGGAACACTTTCATTACAAAGTCAGTGAAACTCTAGTTTGTGATTTTTAATTACTAGATCTTACATACAACTTTTGTATCAGTTCTTTTCCGTATGAAATGACTGTATGACATTGGGCACATTACAGATGGTAATGCAGTGGTTTAATAGTGAGCGATTTAAGATACATTTTGTCCTAATCTGCAAGTGTCCTGACAAATGTTAAGTAAGCAAAAAGTATGCCTCCCTGTGCCCTTCGTTCATTTGAGTGATTTTTTTTCAAAAGTGTAATACTGAAGTGTGGTGTAGGCGTGAAGCCAAGTGAGAGCCCCATGGCTGCCGCTGCTACTTTTCATTATCAGCACGATCACTTCTCTTTGCTTTACTACCCATCACCTGCACAAATGGACGTGGCTGGTTCATATAGGTAAGGTAGTGAGTGTTCATCGCCGTCTATCCTGATCATCGCCGTCTATCCTGAGTCTGCATCAGTTTATCAGTATTACATTTTTTTTAAAAAGATTTTATTTATTTATTTGAGAGAGAGAGAGCACGAGAGAGGGGAGGTCAGAGGAAGAAGCAGACTCCCCGCCAAGCAGGGAGCCCAATTTGGGACTCGATCCTGGGACTCCAGGATCATGACCTATGCCAAAGGCAGTCGCCCAACTGACTGAGCCACCCAGGTGCCCAGTATTACATTCTTAACCCACTGAGCCACCCAGGTGCCCCCAGTATTACATTCTTTTTTTTTTTTTTTTGATGTTTTATTTATTTATTTGACAGACAGAGATCACAAGTAGGCAGAGAGGCAGGCAGAGAGAGAGGAAGGGAAGCAGGCTCCCCGCTGAGCAGAGAGCCCGATGTGGGGCTTGATCCTAGGACCCTGGGATCATGACCTGAGCTGAAAGCAGAGGCTTTAACCCACTGAGCCACCCAGGTGCCCCCCCCCCCAGTATTACATTCTTAACCAAAGCCCTTTACGTTGGTGTGTGGGACATTTGATTTTTTAAGGATCAATATTTATGGACAGGTTGAATCACCTATTTTTTCAATTATGAGCTTAATCTAATCCCATTAAATAATTACAATCTTTAATCCCATTAAACAATTATACTGAGATACTCAAGTTCTTAAAAGAAGGTAGCTGAGAGTACAGTTAATAAAAATGGGGTATTTTTACTCTCATTTCCTCCTTTCCTTGCTCCTGTTTCACCATATACATACCCCTTTTCATTATTTGTTGTCTCACATGTAAGAGTCTATTGCTAAATTTTTAAAAGTGAGCTAACATTTATTATTAAGGTTCTTGGCTAATGAGCACTCTGTGTGTATTACTTCATTTACTCTTCTTGACAATTCTGTCAGGCAGTAATTATTCCAGTTTTAGCCGTTAGGAGACAGAGACTCAGAGAAGTTAAGTAACTTGCCCAAGGACACAAAGTTAGTCATTGGCAGAGCCAGATTTAGAACCAGATCTGAATGACCTAAGCCATTGTCTTAACCATTACACTTCCTTAATCGCTGTGTCTTCCTTGGTGCCAGATGATATGACCCCAGTTTTGGTAATAGAGGAACACTGGTCCAAAGTGATGTTGCCACAGAGGAGTCATGGAATTTTAAGAATGGAAGGGTATATGGAAGTCATCAGACCTCATGTAAAACAAAAGTCCTGTGTGTCTGAGTTCTCTCTATTCGATTCATACAGCGCCCTGCGTAGTAAGAGTTAGTACTAGTAACAATATCCTGTGTGCGTTTGTTGTGGGGGGAGGTAGTCATCTTCAGAAAAAAATTGATTTATGGGAGGAGATGAAGGCATAAAGAGGCGGTCTGTGGAATCTCGTACTTGGAGGATCTCTGCTTTTTCATGTACTGTGTTTGATTTGATGACGTCTGTGATTTACTTCAAAATAATACAGGAGGAGGGAAGTAGATGTGGATGGGGCAGGATTGGCCACGGTTAGATAGCTGTTGGCTTGTGCCATGGATGCTTGGGTTTTATTATATTTTTTTTTCTATTTTGGTGTATGTGCAAAATTCTCCATAATAAAATGTTTTTAAATTTTTATTTGAAAGCACTGTTTTCATGAGTTTGTAGTGGTTAGATTATGTATATGTTTTCTTATCCAAAACTCTCTTGGATGTTTTAGTCAAAAGAAGCACTTTCTTTCCCCTAGCATTTGTTCCCTCTTAGAACGTCCTTCAGTTCTTTTTCTGATTATTCGTTAAAGAAAGAACTCAGCATTGCCAGTGCTGAAGGTGAAGTGAACTGTCAGCTGCCTACATGGCTGCAGTCTTGGGATAATTTATCTAATTTCTCTTATGAGTACCTTCTCTTTGACATTATTTTTGAACTCAAAGGCTTGCTTGCATTGTTCTTGTTAGTAAAAAAATCGCTAGGATGTACTTAGTAATTGGAGTCAGCTGCACTTAAGACTGTTCCGCCAGACTGTTATTTTAGCCTTTACTAGTAGGGTTTTTAACACCAGTTTGACCTTACTTTGAAACATTCTCAAAATACCATACTTTAATATCGATTTATATACTTTCGTATTAAAGAAGGGCAGGGTCCCTGGGGGAAAAGTAATGAACTCTTACTTCCCACAACTATAGGAATAAAGGTAGATTTTCTGATTTTGCTTTTTAAAGAAAAGACGGGAAAGAGTTTGGGTTAAGTTTTCCTTTGGTCAGGTATGATTATTGTAAATGTATTCTAAAGTATGCAAGTCACAGAAAGATAGGATGCTGGCCAATTAGGGGCACTGATTCCCACGGCCTGCGTGCCTTCCTACCGCTTGAGGATAAAGGCCGGTTGAGTTTGTTTCTGACTGGTAAATACTAAATGCCCATAATATCGTGTCAATTATATTTTAGATAAGCAAAGCTCAAATTTTCTAAAATTTTTCTAAAAATAAGTTCTGAGTTTTTATTCATTCCAGAGCAGGGCTGTTTCCTGATTCCTTTCTTCTCTTTACTCATTTGCCCTTGTTTTGGCCATCGGTAAACTCCCATCTAGTAGAATGTCAGAGGCAGTAAAGTAGAAGGGTAGTTATTCCTTTTTTTTTTTTTTAAAGCAGATTGAGGGGGTTCTAGTATCTCAGGACTTCAGTTCTTTCTTTCAAGACACATCCATCAGTAACTCCATATAAGGCAACTGGACTCCTTCCCACCTCTTCTGAGCCTCCTTATTCTAGATACCATAATAGATCCAATGCCTATTGAAGACCTGGAACATTTCAGACAATAACTCAGACTTGTTTTCTTGTGCTATATTTAGGAACTGAGCAAGTGTTTTATAATGAAATATCTCTCCATGCACTCTACATCTTAGCAATGCGAAACCCTCAGGAGGCATCCAATAAGCAATCCTTTTTAAGTTTAAAATGTCAGCTGCTTTATCTGTTACCTATCTAAAATGTTTGGCCCAATATTTTTCACGAAAATAACAGGATTCGGGAAAGATTAGATTTTTTCTAACATTGACCCTCCATAGCTAAAAAAAAAAACCCCAAAGTATTGAACAACACAGCATTTCTCTGCTCAATTCTCGGGAGCTTTAAGTTCTTGAGCATTTACGTCTGCCATAATTAACCCTTTATTTTCTTCTCCACATCAACGGTTGGAATTGTTTTTGAGTCGCTGAGGAAACTAGAGGTTAAAGATAATTTCTTAGTAAGTTGATTTACATCAAAGAATTACTTCATGTAGATTAACTGAAATTAGGTAAGATTTCCAGACCAGGACCATTACAGGATTTTGAGTAGGCCCTGAGTGACAAATTGCTCGAAACCTGTTTGGCTCGCCACCACAAGGTTTAAAACATAAAAGTATAAAAGTGTTTAAATTTTTCTTTCTATTTCCTTATCAGAAATATTCATTTAGACCATAACAACTGTTAGAACAAGATAACAACTCCAGGCCAGCTGTCAAATGTTTACCATTATCAAAACTCTCCCTGGAGGGAGATGCAACTTTGGCTCGCCTCACCGGCAGTAATTTAATTTTTCCTTCATTCTGACTCGGAAATGGCAGCATTTTTCAAAGCTTCCTCCCACTGATGGCTGAAATTTTCCTTGTGAAATGATTTCCACCAGTCTTGAATCTTTCTTGTTTCTGCCGTCTTCACCTTTGCTGATGGTTCTGCAACTCATCACCAGCTATGCAAACTGACAGTTCACATCCTGGGGCAGCAGCAGGGGCTGGCCTGCAGAAAGGAGCAGCCTGACCAAATTTACGCTCACAAGATCTCTTAATTCACAAAAGCATTTGCTCTAGTTCCTGTTCTCTGCTGCAGGGGCTATGGAGAGGGAGTGGGGGATGGGGCAGGACCATTGGGAGAATGTTCTGAAGAGAAGAGAGGCTCTCTTCACACTCTACTGAGTACACAGACTTTGGAGATGAAAAACAGACGGAGAGAGGCATTTCCAACCATCTTGCTGATCTGTGCGGGAGTTCATTGAACTGTACAGCCTAGCACCAGACCCTTGTGTCATTTAATGTTTCTTTTTAAAATTGTGCTTAAATGTTCAGCACAAATATCCCTCCCCCTTTTACTTAAGTTGACAAAGGATAAAAAAAAAAAAGAAAAAAAGAAAAAAGCCAAATATTGTGATGAGAATGACCAGAAATCGCTTTCCTCTTGTGTGGAGAGTTCTGTTTAATATGAAAGTCTTCTTAACAAGAGTGGACAGAGGAAGTTTGAGGTTTGATTTGAACTTCATGTACATGACATATTTCATTTTCCCCTTCTCTCACAAATTTCAGCCCAGGCCACTTGTTTGCAAAAAAAAACACCAAACCATCCCTGGCTGCTTCAAAGATACCCCAGGAATTTGAGCTTGCCTTTTATCTTCTTCTTGTTGGAGACATATTTTTGTCCCTTTCCTTGCAGTGCCTTCAAGTCCTTTGCAGAGGACTCATCCCTCTGCGTCCAGTCTACCCCAGGCAGGCAGCTGGCACGTTACTTTCCATAGCGCAAGGACACTTACGTGCTTGTGTACCAATTTGGGTCAGTCTCAAAATTGGTTTCAAACACAGATTCTTTAAAATGACCGATCTCTTAGGAGTATTTCTACCCACTCCCTCCCCTAGATGTGTAAAATGACCTAATCAAATTGGTAGGTTGTTTTCGTGGCTTTGAAAGTAAGACTATAATTAAGGTAAAAAAATGACAGAATCCTGGGGGCGTCTGGATGTCTCAGTAGGTTGGGTGTCCAACTCTTGGTTTCAGCTGAGGTCATGATCTCAGGGTTGTGAGATCGAGCCCCACATAGGACTCCGTGCCTGGCATGGAGCCTGCTTAGGATTCTCTCTACCCCTCTCCCTCAGCCCCTCCCCCATTAAAAAAACAAAAAACAAAACACGACAGAATCCTGAGCTAGAAAGGCGGATTTGAATTCTTGGCTTTGCTCTTCCAAACAGACTTTGTTTCTTTCCTTGTGACCCTCACAGTCACAGCAAAAGGATGGGATTATGGATGAGAACAAAATCAAGTCCCTAATTTGGATCCCACTGATTCAGGATGTGTGACTATGCTCAATTGTTGCTGATCTTTGAACTAACTGTGAGTAAAGTTTGTTATGCAAGTGGTATTTTAAATCGTATTTCAGAGGAGACCATTCACTTACTGAGGAAAATGAAAGCATTTTAAACACTTCGATATATGCAGCTAGTTGTATACAGTGTTCCTAATTGCAGGTGTTTCTTCCTTCAAAGTAGCCCTAACAGACTTCTGCCACTCAACAAGTATTCTTCTTAAGTATAACTCACCTATTCCCTTGTTTGAGACTGCCATTTCTCTAATTGTCTGAGTTAGAGGTATTTTTATGTTCTCAACGCTTTGGGAATACACACTTAAGGAGCTTCCAAGTTGGTTGGGGATGCAAATACCAATACAAGGTAGTACTCTGCGAAATTCCAGAAGCATTAGAAAAAGTAAATGCTATAGGAATTTTAGACCAGTAGAGAGATTATTTGGAAGGTTTGGAAAACAACACTTATGCATATATGTAAACACATGGGAGTCTTTTGTTTTTTATTTCCAGAGCTGAGTATATTGTTTACCGCATAAAATGTTTACTTGGTATCTCAGAAATCTCCATCAATTTGGTGTGGTAGTTCTTCTTCTAATACCTCCCTTTTATTGGGTATTTATTATTACCAGACATTTTGCATCTGACACTGTTCCAAACTCTGACACTGTTCCAAACTCTGTTTCAAACAGAGAGTGTAAAACATCAGAATCTCCGATGGCTGAGTTTAAGCGGTGGGGCTATGGCAAGTGACTTGTGTTTCAGGTTGTTCCCGCTACTGCAGTCCATGTCACTGCTGCAGAAATGTGGGCTTGGCATTGCCAAACCTTCCACTTAGTCAAGAGAGACAGGAAATTCACATGTTTTATGGATATTTCCTGATTTTAAAAACAGTATAGGCCAAGTAAAAGTTTCTGACTTTTACATTATATACTCAACCTCATTTTATTCTCACAACATCCCAGCAAAATAGGCATAATTATTTATACTCGCTCCCCTTCAGCACAGCTAATACGTAGCAAAAGTGGAATTCTACCCTGGGTCTGTCTCCAAAAGCTACAGTGCTACTCTGCTCTTTGCTGTCTTCTGTAGATTCACCGGGGGTGGTGCTGGTGATAGTTTTTTGGCAGTTTTGGTGATAGTTAAAGCCAAGCCATTATCAATTATCACATCAGGTCGTACTCTACCAGAGTCTCATCTTCCAGAGAACAGTTACTCATTGCCTCTGGCAGGGGGTGGGATTAACAATAACATGAAGGTGTTGGCAACTGTAATTATCAAACAAAAGCGGTTTCCTGGGGCACCTGGGTGGCTCAGTGGGTTGAGGTCTCTGCCTTCTGCTCGGGTCATGATCCCAGGACGAGCCCCGAGTCGGGCTCTCTGCTCAGCTGGGAGCCTGCTTCCTCCTCTCTCTGCCTGCCTCTCTGCCTGCTTGTGGTCTTTGTCTGTCAAATAAATAAATAAAATTAAAAAAAAAAAAAAAAAAGGCGGTTTCCTTTGCTGTGGATTTATTATTTCAACCTCATGGTACTTCTAGAAAAGCTACACAAATAACGCTAAATCGTATGTAGAGTTCGTCATGTTTCACAAAGAGTGGCAAAAGTATTAGTGGCAATTTTACAAGGCCTGACCTTGCCAGAGAGAGGGGAGAAATCATTAGTTCTCAGGATCTACTAAATATTTGAACACTTTTGTTAAAATTCTAAATGAACTTTGTGGCCTGAAGGAGTTAACATACCTCCACAAACCTGCTTTCAGCTGGTAGGATCAGGCCCATTGTTATTATTATATACAGCTGTAAAAAGCTGGTTACATAGCATAAATTGCATTGAAACACTTAGGCCACAAGATTACTCAAGAAGAATTGTATTGCTTGTTCAGTCATATATTTTGATCTTTATTGCTAGTAGTTTATTCTCATGAGAGTTGGGGATTAGCCTTGCTTTTAATGTAAAAAGTGTATCTATGAGGGTAAAAATATAAAATGAAAATAGATTTTTAATGGCAACTTTGGTTCTTAGCATTAATTTTACATGCATTTTTCATTCTGAACTTTTAAACAGTTTTGAGAAACATATGAGAGATTTGTGAACAGGGGCAAGCGAGGGTCAAATGTATCAAATCCTTAGATTCCAGCAAATGTAGGATTTGTGGAAGAGCAGAGAAGCACACATGTGTTGGGAATGTAAATTAAAATAAAACCTCACTCGGTGGAGACTTTGAGAAGCGAGTGTGCCATGTTATGGCCAACGTCTGAGGCGTTTATCTTCTTAATAAATTAACCAAATATTAAAATAAACATTAATTTTATCAGTCTGCATTTTTTTCCTCTCTGGATGAAAGTGTTTCAGGAAAAATCATAAAAGAATCTATGGTAGCTCAGAGAGGTTAAACTCAACAGTTGTTTTCTTTGAAGTCCCTGGCCATGAGGTTAATTGCCAAAACTGCTTGTGGAAAAGGTGGTAACAATTTAACAAGACTGTACAACTGCAGAGACGTAGATGAATATCAGGTGTTTGCAGATGTTTTTTCCTAACAGGAAAGGGGGTGGGGAACAGAGGAGGAAAAGAATGAGAAACAGGGGAAGAGAGAGGCCTGAATAAAGTCCCAACTAAACAGCCAATAATTCTTTGTTTGCTTAGCCAATCATCCTGTAATTGGCCAAGAGGTTAATAGGAGTCTATTGATTGGTCAGTAGGAGTGCTTACTGTGGCTGTTTTTACAGTATGCTCCCAGACAGAAGGCTGCAATTACTGGAGCTCTCATTCCCACTCTTTAGGGCCATTGCTTCTCTGATTTATGAAACCTGATCAGGTTGCTGTTGGCAGTTTATGTTTTAAGTGTTGCCTTCTGGGTCTTTGCTGCTTATGGGTCAGTGTGCTATTTCTCATCATTTATTGTGGTCATTTGAATAGGTAAGCTTATTTATGACTTATTGAAGTAGGAATACATTAAAAATAATAACCACCACCCACATGGACTGGAAAGTGGCAACAGTCAGACCCGATGTGTGATAGAGCCCTACCTGCTCTAGAAATAGACTTGCGGCTACCGGCAGAGTGTTTATAGTCGTTCCAGAAATCGGCAGTCTTTTCTTTTATCTGCCTTCAACAGATTTGTTTCTCATCTCCTTGTAATTTACACTATTTGATTACCCTTGGATTTGCTTTTGTAAGACTCCTAATAGTTACATTGGGTCTCTGGTATTTTAGAGTTAAGGAAACTGAGGCCTTCCTTAAAATGTCTTAAGCCATCGAGGCGCCTTCTGGAGCTTGCGACAGGGCTCTTCTGTCTTAACCCACCCTGACCTGGTCCTGACCTGAGCATTACTAATAAGGTACTTACTTCATCATTTCATTTCTCACTGGCTACACTTGACTATAAATCCTTCTGTGACTCAAGATCTTGGTTTCCCACCCTTGCTCAAGCCCTCTTTTGTAGTTCAGAGTTCCCTGGGAGCCCAGGTGAAGGGGAGTAAATCTCTACTGATGATAAGGCCCTCGAGCCACAGAATTCTGTGTAGCCACATCCAGACCACTGGATTTCACCTCCACTTCCACCTTGTCACTGAAGGATGTGGTGACCACAATGACCACTGCTTACAACTTACTTCCTCTCATTTCTTCTGCTTCTTTAATTTCACTGCTGCCACTTAAAAAAAAAAAAAAATTAAGGACTTTTGCAGCTCCTCTCATTGCTTCGAAAGCTCCCCATCGTTCAGCCCCCAAGCTTTGAATGACTGCTGCTTTCCAGACACCCCTACCAGTGCCGCAGATGTGGTGATGGGGACAACAGCTGGCAGCTGGGGCACTGTGCGCCCCTGCGGACATAGTGCACAGTCCTGAGCCTGCCTGATTTTCCCTAAGAAGTGTGGCAGGCACCCACCCCCACAAAGGGACACAACACAGCACAGGAAGGGCAAGGATCCTCTGTCTGCCCACAGAAAGCGGTGTCACGACAGGAAGCAGAGTGGCGATGGTGGGTAGACCAGGTCGATTTTTCCGAGAAAAGGCTAACTCAACCAAGAAGATGGTGCTGAGGTTTGAATGTGTTGAGCCTAACAACAGATCTCAGAGGATGTTGGCTAGTAAGAGATGCAAGCCCTTTGAACTGGGAGGAGATAAAAGGAAGGGCCAGACATCCAGGTTTGTTTGTTTTTTTAAGATTTATTTTTATTTATTTTAGAGAGAGAGAGTGCGTGTGAGCAGAGGGGAGGGGCAGAGGGAGAGAATCCCAAGCAGACTCCCTGCTGAGTGTGGAGGTGGGCACAGGGCTCAATCCCAGAACCCCGAGATCATGACCTGAGCCAAAACCAAGAGTCACATGCTTAACTGACTGAACCAACCCAGGCGCCCCAAGACATCCAGTTCTAAGCTGCATGTTTCATTTTGTTATGAAGAGGATGAGATCTTTAGGGTATGTTTAAATCATAAAAGACCACAACTATCCCAATACTGCAAATTCCTGGTCATTTTCCTTTTGGAAAGAAAGGTGCCCTCTCATTTGGTGAGTACACTTCCTTCTACAAAGCAGTGAAACGTTAAGATTGCCCTGTCCCACCTGAGGCAAGGGCTCTACAGACAGCCTCCCAGAGACTTTTTTTTTTCTCTACAAGGGAACCACTTGTTAGTAAACTGTTGTTATTTGTGCTGTATGGACATTGCAGGAGAGATTTCCTTTCCTTTTTATTTAAGAAATGTTCTTCTATCATCCTATTCTAACTCAGTTTTTCTCATCCTCCCGAGTCCATTAGAACTCAGAAGAACCTGGATGGGTGTCTCACCTGTCAATTGTACATGGAGCCCTCTTTCTCTTCCTGTTACTTCTGCAAATATGAGTGGCCTTTGCCTCGCTCCCACTCATTACCTCACTTTAGAAGTCTATTCTGATTGTGATTACATCTTTTATGAGAGTCTATTCAAGTGTTCTGACTAACCTATTGTTACCATAATGTTATGATATAGGAGAGTGTTACTCTGACCTGTCTCTGTGTGGTAATCATGGTTCAAGTAAAGCAAGATGTTAGTAGCTAAAGCTCTCGTAGGGCAGTCTGCCATTGATCACTAGACTTTGAGAATATCACTCCTGCCTTTCTTCATTCCTATGTAGGCCACATTATCTTTTCTCTCTGTCCACTTGCTATGTTACTGTTTTACTATGAATATCAGAGGGAAAGCAATGCCTGTGTGCGTAAAAGATCTGACTTCTCCAAACGCCCAAAGTAATGTGACTTCTACCATTTACTTAATTTGGAATTCATAAGAGAAAATAACTTGGTACTTTTAGACAGACTGCATGTTTTTTATCCTTTTACCTTAATCCAAAAATTTCAGAGCCACAGAGCAGGTCCCTGAAATGCATTCTCTCCACCACTGTATGCCTATAGAATCCTTGTATTGATTTTTTTGTTTTCTTGTTTTTTGCTAAGCTTCACTGTTTGCATCTTATCAACTTTTATATCAAAACTTAACAGCATTTATAAGATTCTTTAGTAAACATGTTCGAACTTCTGTCTTCCCATTTGGGAGTAGAGTCTGCTGCTCTTTTCCAAAGGACTTAAAAAACAACCACCACCATCGACAGATTTGAACAATCCATGTTCTGAAACGAGCCAGTTTAAGGGGTTATTGTTTTAATGTCCTTTTCTCATTGATAATGGAATTATGAGAAAGGAAAATGGATGGACAATAATTCATTCTTTTAGAGATGGGAAGCAAGGACTGAGTAAGGAAGCTTGGTGTTTGTTCATTCCTTAGGACCACTTGGTTCTCTTTAAGAACCTTTCTTTTAGATATTTGTCACATTGCCTTCCTTCACTTTTGTTTTGAGCCAGCCATGCCCTTCGTTGGATGAGCATGTGTAAAAAAGGGAAGGAAAGAGGGAAGGAAGGAAGGAAGGAAGGAAGGAAGGAAGGAAGGACTAATGTAATACAGCAAGCAGAGATTGTGAACTAAGAGTCAGGACAAATACAATATTTGGAGATATAACTATTTTTAAAACTTTGGGTCTGACTCAGTCATGACATATTCACCTTTTTGGGAAAATTCAGGGAAATTTTTTGGCGAAATTCTGAGATTCTGTTTTCGTAGTTCCGGGACAGAACTGCCCACTACAGACTTTTCACATTCTTAAGAACTAAAACATGACTGTGGTTAATCACTGGAATATTTATTACTTAATGTGTTCAGTGTAGTAAAAAGGAATACAATTTATTGTGAATAAAGGTACTGGCACTAAATATAATCTCATTTTAAAAAAAATTTTATTTACTTATTTGTCAGAAATCACTAGGCAGAGAGGCAGGCAGAGAGAGAGGGGGAAGCAGGCTCCCCACTGAGCAGAGAGCCGGATTCAGGGCTCGATCCCAGGACCCTGGGATCATGACCTGAGCTGAAGGCAGAGGCTTTAATCCACTGAGCCACCCAGGCACTCCTTATAATCTCATTTTTTTAAAGGTAAATTTGAAATATTCCTTTGAATGCGACTTTTTTTTTTTTTGGCTTGCAAAAGACAAAAGTCACTTCAGAAATGTGTTCCTGTCTGCATTTTTACTTGAAATGGTCTTTTGAGTATGGAAATGTGACCAATAAAATGGAATTTTTAATGAGACATTTCAGGCTTCATGGAAGGTTTGTGTGTGGTTCACTAGTGTGAGATGACCTCAACAAGCTCCTTTTACTACGCAGTGAAAAAAAAAAAAAGTGTAAGAAACGAACACATAAAATTGTTTCAGCATCCTAGAGCATGGATTCAAGTAACTTTGACAGAGTAAAAAATTAGTCAACATAGTTTGATATGAATTCTGGTGAAAGTTATTGGAGACACATAGTAGTGGGCCAACCAGATTGATTCTTTACAGGAAAAAATAAATGTACCCTAAGCATTTGGTGGCATCAGAAAATATTTGTGCTTTATTCTTTGTGATTTCTTGCTTTATCAGCAGAAGGGAACATTTGTGCTCAAAAATGGATAATTCACACTCCAATCTTGTCTTTTTCTGTTTAATCAAACTTAAATTATAGGTTAAGTGTGGTGGCAAAAAAAATATAATACAGAGAAAGTGTAGTACCTAACTTGAATCTCATTTAAATTTGCCATCCAATGCGGAGTTTTTACACGTGTCTAGGGCCAAACTCCTCTGGTACTTGTCAATAAGCAAAAGGAAAATATTGGCTTTCAAATATCAGGCATTTGGTGAACCGGCGACAGTCATATAAGCGAGAATGTTCAAATGACTTCAGCTCTTTCCAGCTTCATTATGTCAGGCTGGCAGATCGCATATGGCATTATGGAAATCAGCAAATGAAAACCATATTGATCAGCATTGAGAACAAATGTAAAAAAGGTGGTCTCCAGGAGGAGCCGAGGAGAAGAATGCTTTCCTGGTCAACCTGATAGGCCCTTGTTAAGGCCTTTTAATCATTTATTAACGTAACCCTCCTTCTTCCCTTTCCACTCAGATTACCTCAGCCACAGAGCATCCTGCTCCATTTATCTTTTAATGTTTCCTTTATTTAATTTATTTTTTAGCTCTAAGTTATGCTCTTATTTCAGAATTGAGTTTTACTTTTCATGGGATTGTTTTAAGTGACTTAAATGACTTTTCCCAACAAGCTCACCAGGCATTCAAAGGAAGAAACGCATTTGCTGAGATTCACCTATCAGCAAATAATTTACTTGGTATGCACCACAACCAAAAGCAGGGAGACAGAGAGAGACAGTCAGCCGGACACATTAAAAAAAGAAAGAGAGTGTAAACTCTGAGTTGTTCCTAAACCTAATTCTCTAGTTAAGGTTTGGGTCAGTGTTTCCATTTTGAAGCCTTTTTTTCAGGATTTGGAATTTAGCCTGGTAAAATTACTTTATGTCTAAAACCGGGATCTGTCACCTTTCCTTTCCTTCTTCACTCCGTGATTTCAGTAGAAAGCTGCAGCTTGCTTTTATCGTGTTGCTTTGGAAGGAAAATGAGAGCAGTGTTTGGTCTGCGTCAGTGAGATAGAGAAACAGAAGTCTGTGTTTGTGGGGGGATTTGGTTCCCCGGGAGTTTCCTCACCTGAAGCGCACCTTGGGGTTTTGAAGGTTTGCTGTTTTCCCTAAATCACGTTCAGACTTAGGTTTGAACAGGCTTCTCCTCTGCCTCCCGCCCCCCCCCTCCAGCTCCTGCCTCCCCTTCCATTTTTATGTCCAGGCTTATCATTCAGTAAGAAGTTTTTAAAATGTTTTCTTCTTACGGAACCATGTCCTTTTATAGTTGATGAGTAACCCGTGAACGTGATTCCTCAGAATGCTGATTGGCATATGACAATAATTGTTTCTTCCCTGCTTCGCAGCATAAATCCCTCCTAAAAAGTTTCACACACACACCAGAGAAACCTGGGCTGTGGGTAGGAGTTAATGTCCCAAAGGGGCTGCATCTGGAACAGCCCTGTGATGTGCTCTTCCCCAAGTTATTTAGCTAATTGACAACACCGAATATTTGCCTTTTTTTCTGCTTTTGAAACCACCTTAAAAAAAAAAACAAACAAAACAAAACAAAACAAAAAAAACCTCTTCAACATGAGACAACTGAGGTTCACTTTCCTGTGAATTTAGCATTGAATTCTGAAATAGGTATTCATAAACAAACAAAAAACCCAAGAAGCGGGAGCCTGCTTCTCCCTCTGCCTGCCATTCTGTCTGCCTGTGCTTGCTCTCTCTCCCTCTCTCTCTCTCTCTGACAAATAAATAAATAAAATCTTAAAAAAAAAAAAAACAAACCCAAGAATCATGGTTAATCTCTGGGTGCTGCGGGTGATCAAATCATTGAACTTTCTTTTTGCTACGGACTCCTTGTCTGTGGCCGTGAAGTCATGAGTATTTTCATCTTTGCTTTCCTCTGTTTCCTTTGCTCCCCTCTCCCCCCATGCATTTTGAGGGACTATCACTGATTGATTTGGATATCAAAAGATGCACAACGTGTAGATCTAATTTATCTAAGTAGAATCGGGAATTTTATTTTGGGTCTCCCTTGGGATCCCAGAGATACATTCAATAATATATTTGCAAAATCCATGTCTAAAATCTATTTTTCTCCTTCTTGCATACTCATTGATTTCTAAGTGCTTTTCCTCGTAGCCTCCCATTACTATCCCCCTTTCCTTTCTGGGCTCTACATCAAACAGTGTAGGAATTGCAGCAGGAGTGCTATCTGTGGAAGACTTGCTCTCCTCGTTTTTGCAGAAGAGCAGAACATTAAACAGTGAGTGGACGATGCAGAAATGCTCTCCCTCTCCAGCTCTTTTTTTCTTCTTCCCTCCCTCTCTCCCTCCCTGGTTTTTCCACTCTTCCCTCTCCTTCTCTTCCTCTCTTTCTCTCGCTCTCCCCATTCCCAATGGGAGTGTTGTTTATAGAGCATTATAATTTATAACTGAAGAGAGTGGATTTAATTTCAGTGGAGAGGCTCGCCAGCAGGGCGCCAGCCTGCAATCATATGAATCAGCAAGCTGCAAACTCTATTGAATGGAAAGTATTATCGCTGGCCACAAACGGACACTGTTTCTCCTAAACAACTCCCTTGGTGCAGGAAGACCTTGTCTTCATTCATCTATTTTACATATCTACTTCTGTTTTAATTTTGCCATTTCCTAAAAGTGTTTTCTCCTTAGATTGCAACTTTTCTCTAACTACCTTATTTCCTGACCCAACATTGGAAACTGCTATTGTCTAATTCTGGCTGATGGGATATTTCTTCTCTCTCCATCCTTAACCATGTATGACTTTAGTTTTCCCTTTGCTTCTCCTTCCTGCAAGTCTTTTTTTTTTTTTTTTTTAATTTTTTTTTCCATGGGAGCTGTTAAACATGCAATCAAAACTATGATGAACCATTAGCATTAATATTGTACAATGCTAGCCAATTTTAATCACGTAAAGTTTTATTTAATCATGGATATTTTGTTTATACTTGGATATTTTTTCTATATCCATGGAAAGGTTTATTTTCCCATCCTTCAAATCTGGGAGATGATTTCTTACTCTTTACATGACCCATCAAATCTCTAGTAATGTTAGGACTGTACCTTATGCCAAGTTTTTCAAGTGTTTCAGGCATTTTTTAAGAAAGAGTGCTAGAATATGTGCATGGCTTTTTGTGGTTGGTATTTGTTTTAGTCCAACGTCGGCCGCTTTCGTGTAGTTAAGCTAAATCTGAGTCATTTTAAAAATCAAGTTAGACATACAAGGCTGGTACCTTTTTCAAAAGTATTTTACTGAATTCATGTAGCTGTTACAATTGGTAATGTTTAGTAGTGAATCTTTAACTGACATTAGACAGATTGTGTTAATATTGCCTTAGAGATCAGGCTCTCTTTATCTAGATTTTTTAATAATTTCCACACTCCTCTCCTAACAATGAAATTCAAGTTACACAAATAGCCAGTTGACTGATAACTGTTACTTGCTTGAAGGGAGAGAGGGGTAGTACGTGAGGCAGTAGGGAAGCTCTAGTAAAGGAATTCTATTTAGACATCAGTGGAAAAGCCAGGCTAGTCTGTCTACATTTGTTTAATATAAGGGGCTTCTGTATTTGAAAGATACAAACAAATACAAAAGTTAGCAAATAACCAAATTGCTAAAAGCTCAGAAATTTGATAGGAAGTTCACATGTTGTATTGTCAGGAATGTATTTATTTTCTTATGTGTATATATAGGGAGAAATTATTTATATATCAGCTTGCGTATTTTCTTGACACAATTTAACATCAACAAATCAAAATATATGTAACCATAATTTTTCTCATTTAAAGCACAAACTTATGAATCCATGTGTATTCATAAATCTTCTCCTTTAGAGCCTGAGAATAGAGTTATAGTCTTCACTGTCTCAGCTACGAATTTTTTTTTGCCTTTGACTACTCAGTAAGAATTACACATAGGAACAGAAAATCAATATGTTTACTTCTGCTTATTTTCAAAATTGAATGTTGCTATGGTTTAATATCAGAGAGGTATACCCAGGGTCAGCTTAAAGAGGTTTCGTTTTGTTTACTTTTAAATTCCTTGTGGCGGGAGCTGTTACCTCTAGCAACAATTAATTATCAACACAAGTAAAATGTCCTATCACAGCGTTTTTATTCCAAGAAGTAGTATGTGAAATGAGAAAGGAGATTGTGAGGTGATTGCAGGTGAATGTCTTTCTAAATCCTTTTATTCCTGATTGAACACCAGTCGGTAAGCCTGACTCATGGTATGTGGATTTTTATTGAATTAGAATTAGAAAAAATTCATGCAGCTCTGTAATGAGTATCTTTAGATAGATATCTTGTGTATTTTTAACATCCTTGAGGATGCGGGAGATCTGTAGTGAAGTGCACACATTTCAGTAAGTCCACTGTGACTCAACAATAGTGAAAAGGCCCTTGGCTTCATAGTTTCTTTTCAGAGGCAGGGAGAGGGAGGGCCTTTGTCTTTTCACTTGAGTGCTGTGGGCTTAGTTATTGTATTTTGGGTTTTTTTTGGTGGGGGGCGGTTTACCTAAAGATGTCTCCCTCTTTACTTACCATCAAGTAATGTAAGCTTAAAGACAATCACAGGATTTTTGAGCCTTACTCTGATGAGTTCCTGTTTTTAAAAAAATTCGAACATGAGAACTCTCAAAACCCAGCCCTAGAACAGGTAAATTCTGTTTGCCTATTATATGGAGAGGATCCGTTTCTTTAAATTTGAACCATGGTTAAATTAATTGCTTTGCAAATTTTCTGAAAGTGAAGTAGAAGAGAAAATTGGTAGTTATCTTTGATTTTTATTTAAATCAAAGATTTATTTGAAATTAGAATCATCTATAAATGCATCTGTCTGAAATCATTATAGGCAACTAGATTAAAAAATATAAAGTTAGTGCAGGGAAGTATAGTTCACTAAAAAGTTGCTTTTTTGGTCAAAAGCAGGGTGGTTGGGCTGGTTTTTTGGTGTTGTTTATTTTTACAATTATTGCACCATATTATAGTAACCTGACTTCTTAACCTATCTGATTCCTTGATCAGAAAGATTTTACAAAATAGTCTGAGTGAATTTTTAAACTGTTGCTGGGTGACCTTGAAGTCCCTATCCAGGTCTTATAGAGAATATGTTGCATTTACAGAATAGCTATTGGCTTTCTTGACTGTTCATATGCAGAGTTTCCAAGTGTTGCCTTAATGCGTTTGGGCGTGGAAGCCGACATTTATGTTTCCCTCCCTGTAACTCTGCTGCTGGACCGTGTGCTTGGCCGTCTTAGCAAAGCTTAGAAGTCAGCTGCATCTGTGTGAGCCAACTCTGCTTTGACGGAGAGCAATTGAGTACACCATTTGTTTTCTTTTCTAAATATCACAAAAGTTTTATTTCTTATTCATGAGGGCTCTTTTTTTTTAATTGCCTTGGGCCAGGGGTTTACCAATTTTTCTAACATCTATATTTCCAAAATGTAAAAAAAGTTTGTGGCCTTATTACCAATTGTAGTGGATAATGCTGTAGTCTTGCTAGTTAAAACTGTGACCTTGGTGGGGGCGGGGGGGGGGGGGGGGGGGGGGAAGAGGGGGGGGTGGGCAGGGGGGGGGGGGAAGGCCCTACTTGGTGGCTGCTTTCCTCACATTTTGGAACTTTGATGTGTTCCTGCAACTGATATAAGTGCAGGGGTGTTCAGGGTGAGGCAGCCGGCTGGCAGCGACAGATTAAAATATTTCTGACCCACAAAAGTAACCAAATGCCCATATTTCTTCATTTAACATAATTAATACCTTGTATTTCCACTGACTTTGATAAAGTGGCCTTCCTCCTTCCACCCCATCCCCCTTCCCTCTGTCAACTTGAGGAAGACTGCAAGAGATCTATAGTTAAAATACTCGACAGATGATGAAGGATAGCATGTCTTAAAAAAGCTAACATCAAAAGTCTCAATTAGGTTGCTGCCTAGCAGGAAGCTTATAACCACATTAAAATGGAAAAGTTATTTCATTTTTAGTATACTGTATTTCAGCAACAAGGGTTGCAATCGGAGGGCAATATGAAACATTTTGGTGTGGCTGCCAAGTAAATCCACATTTGGTTATAAATGTGTAATTACAGGAAATATATGAAAAGTGTTAAACATCTCTTATCAAATATTGTTAAGGAGGAATTTGGTGCCTTTGGAATTTAGAAAAAGGCTGGGATGGATTTCAGTCATGTTACAAGGTCTACTTGTTATATTTAATTTAAAGCAGTTGTCCTGATTTCATTATCACAGAGCACACTGTTTTTCAATTTATTCGTTAAAAGGCAGAGACAGAAGACAGAATATACTGGTAGGTCTAGGCAATATTTGATTGATCATGTGATTTTTATCAGTGTCCCCCTTTTTTTTTTTAACATTTTATACCTCAGTGTACACATTTCTGGGTGAAAAGACAGTGCCTTTATTTTGAACCACCTAAGCAAGGGTTGAGCAAGCCATCTGGAAAGGTGATGTCAGCTGAGGGCAAGGGTGGTTGCTGGTTGAGGGTAGTCCTCTACCCTTTCCCCCCAACACACACACCAGCCTCCGAAAATCCAGTTTCATGGTGCCTGAGTTGCTGTCTGGTTGGTTGAACTCATTCTTTTCAGCTGATATTTAACTAGTAGCTTGTACTGGAAAAGTATCAGTATTGCCTTCCCTGGGCTTTATAAACACCATTGCTAGACAAAGATGAACAGCACTGATCTGCTATGAGGGACAGAATTCAATTATATTACTCTCTCGGAGGGGGAAAAAACACATATTTGATGCCATGACTAAATTGGATTTCTTCTAAGAAACCCTAAATCTGTGTATAATAGATAAATGTAGAGCTGATTTATAGTTACCCGCTGAATGTAGATGTGGTTGCTAGAATATATAGATTAGTCTGTATGCAGGTGGTTTTACTACCCCAAATGATATGTATGTACGTATGTATTTATGTTTGTATGTATGTGTGTATATATATATATATATATATATATATATATATATATATATATGCTGGTGCTGTACATTTTTAATTTTTTATTTTATTTTTTTAAAAAAGATTTTATTTATTTATTTGACAGAGAGGGATCACAAGTAGGCAGAGAGGCAGGCAGAGAAAGAGAGAGGAAAGCAGGCTCCCTGCTGAGCAGATAGCCTGATGTGGGGCTCGGTCCCAGAACCCTGAGATCATGACCTGAGCTGAAGGCAGAGGCTTAACCCACTGAGCCACCCAGGTGCCCCTGTACATTTTTTAAAAGTAAAAACTACACATCTATTGGGGCGCCTGGGTGGCTAAGGGGGTCAGGCCTCTGCCTTCGGCTCAGGTCATGATCTCAGGGTCCTGGGATTGAGCCCCTCATGGGGCTTTCTGCTCAGCAGGGAGCCTGCTTCCTCCTCTCTCTCTCTCTGCCTGCCTCTCTGCCTACTTGTGATCTCTGTCAAATAAAAAAAAAAAACAAAAAACAAAAAAAAAACTACACATCTGTTATTGGAAAATCTCCTGGGTAAGCAGGCAGTGTCTGCAATGTGTGTGGAGCCGCCATTCTTACAGGTATCTGTGTGGTTCATGTAAGCAGGGGAGGCCCTGTGAAGATTAATGGGTTGGGGGTAGATTAGGTAGAGAATCATCTCATGAGGGAGGACTCACAGTGGCATTGCAGAAGTGCTCTTGACCCCTGGGTTTCTTTTTATTTCCAACAAATAGAGGTTTTATCTGCATTTGTGTCCCCAGAAAGGGAATTATCTCCTACAGAGAAATGGCTACAGAGGAAGGGCAGATACACACCCCATATTTTGTTTGGAGAGGTCCTGACAGAATGCCTATCTTTTTCTGTGCTACAGTCTGTTGTACAGCAGCTAAGACCAAGATGATCCCAGGAATAAACCTTATTGGTATGGTTCACTGATTTTTTTGGACTCTGCATTTATTTTAGCAGACTTCTCTGATAGCTTTTTGCAGTTTTCAGCTTTTTGTTGTTGAAAACAAAAATAATAAGTAAACCAGCTCAAGGATATATTCTCTTTCTGAAACTGATTCCATAGTGCCCTCCTTGGGGAGGAGCTGTATCTCTGGCCAAGGCTGGAACCGGAGGAACCACTCCTGGTGGAATATAAGAAAGAACAGGGTATTGTTTACATCCTTAATGTTCCTGCCTTTTCTTCCTACAGGAGACATTCAAGAGGACCATCATAGTGTTAGAATTTTTTCCTTAAGAAAATTACATATGTATCTTGTTCAAGTTTCGTATATAGTTCTGTAAGTTTAGTCTTTCGTTGTGAAAGAACAGGGCAATGTTCTATTCACATTCATTTAGTAAATGAACCCCTATTTGTGTGATGTGATAGTGAATACCTAGAATGAATTTGCTGTAGAATGAGTAGATGTTGCTCCCATCATATGAGCAAAGAACTACAGCACACATGGTAGATATTACTGAATAACACATTTCTTCTACACTAAAAGTTAGGGGGCCACTCTTCTTAAGTACCAGGAGATAGAGTAATTTCTTTTTTCTCACTATTTCACCAAGATATTTTAGTTTTGAAAGAGTAGCCACAGTACCTTATTCCAATGCAGAGCTGCCTAGATTCATTATTTAGTTTAAAGGTTTTATTCCAGAGTCTCTTCTGGAATATAGTTTAAGAAATGGTAATATACCATCTGTCCAGGAGTCAAAGAAACAAAACAACAAAGCTGAAGTTTTAATTAAACTGACCATATTGTTAAGCACTGTAATCAATGATAAGGACTCAGCTTGTTTTATTTTTGGAGACCTCGATAATGGGAAATTTATAAAACCCTTAACAGAAGGCAATGAAAGTACCATGAAATCACCTGTATAGTGATTCTGAAACAGTGACATGATGGTGAACTTGTCTTCTAAATCATCAAAAAAATATATATTATGTTCAGTATAGTTTTTGTCATAATTTTCCAGTTCCTTGTAACTTTTATCCACATAGATAAAAAAGTAATTTACATCTTCATTAGTAAGACTGTTCTGTTAACCCCAGCATGTTTTCTCTTGTTTGGACTACTTACTTCTATGATCTGTTTTGAGAATTCTGAACCAAAGAGACCCTACTATAGGCACTCAGATTGAAAGGTGACAGTCCTTAGCTTGTTCTCCATACAATATCTGTCCAGGAATCAGGGTGCTCAGCAGGCCTGCCTGGGAGAATACATGCCATGACAGTTTCTACCCACTAGATTCTTACTCCTTAGATAGTCTTTTCTCTCCCTATAGTTTCTTCAGTTACTTGATAGGTTTCAAAAGAAGCCCTGTTAGGGCCCAGAGTACTTAAATTAGAGACTTTTCCTCAAAGGGAATCCTGGGATCCAAAGAAATCAGTACAGTCACATGTAAGAACACAGATGCCCTGGAGAAAGTCAGTTACCTGTACTGGCCACCATTACCGAGGTGAGCCCCACCTACTTCAGTGGTGTCATGCACTCTGAGTGCAACACGTGATTTTTTGAAACATTATTCTAATTTATAGAGAACTCTTCATTTACGCTGCCTGAATTAATCCCAGGCAGGAATTAGTACTTCATATCGTATGGATGATTTTAAACAGAGGTTTAGTGAGGTGAAGAAATTTCAGCCTGATAACCAAGTGTTAGAGCTGGGAGTCGAATGGAAATTTTGTAAAGGCAAATACTGTCTTTCCACCCTGGGACACTGCCTGATTCTTTGTGATGGTAATGACCATGGCGAAAGCAGGTAATTGCTCCTTGGGCCTCTCAGTGAACAAAGGACACGAAGTCTCTGGTAAGTTTTCCCCTTCGATTGCTGATTTAGGAGATGCCCCTGCTCAGTTGGTTTTCATTCTTGCAAAACAAAACACCCTTCCTGGGAGCTCCTTTTGGCAGGTTATCAACAAGCAGAAGCCTTGAATTCTTCTGTGTCATATTTTTGTCCAGTAAACTCGGTTATATAACTGATGGCTTCATCAGTCTTCCCTTCCAACTATGTACTTCTAGTTAAAAGGCAATTTGCAGTGGGGCCTCAGGATGGGGCTTTGCAGCCCAAGGAGCATTTTCTTGTTTTGTGAAGTAGGTAGATATTTATTGAATCGTTATTGTGTTCTTAGCGTGTGGGAGATGAGAAAATTTTGTTCCTTTTCTCCATTCAAGGCACTTCAGTTGGGAAGGATGAGGCATAAATGAATTTGAATTACTTAAAAGATGAAGAAATACAAGAAGGCATTATATGATCCATTGTGAAATTAATGACACAGATAATAAATGCTTTGCATTCAGGGAAGGGAGAATCATCATCTTAGAACTGTAGCACTGAGAGGATGCTTATCAAGTCCTACCACCTTAAGAGAAGGTAAAATTCAGCAAGATGGGTATACAGGCTTAAATTTATATAACAAGATATTGCCGTATCTTGAATTCCACTCTCCCTGATCTGTAATCATTTAGATTTTTGAGAGAGAAATGAAATCTTAGCACTGGTATTTTTAAGCTTCTGACAGGTAGCTTTAAAGCAGCTATCCATTGAGCATCCTGGTGGGCCGTGAGCCGAGGGCATGAAGTCCTAGGTACTGTACTAAAGAAAAGGCCTGACATAAGTAGTTTGCAATCAAATGGGGTAGAAATATTTACAGCTAACTGGGTTACAAGATAAACTTACACATATACCACACAAGAGCCTTACATATATGGAGTGCTGTGGGCTCCCAGAGGTAAGGGGGGAAATCCTGTTAATGGGACTATGGCTTCTTGTAGGGGTTATGTCTGAATTGGTGGTAATTTTTGGAAGGACATTCTGTGCGAAGAGAAATGCTGTGATTTACTTCCTGTTTTTTAGTGCTTACACAATTAATTCCTGTTTTTCTTTATTCTTTCTAATATCATCTGTTCCCCCTACCTGTTTTTCACCGTCTTAGCCACTCCTAATGGGGTTTTTGCCTTGCTAAAATCTACTTTATTAAAAAGTTGATGTATAGTTGACATGCAATGTTGTATTAGTTTCAGGTGTGCAACATAGTGGTTTGACAATTCTGTACATTACTCAGTGCTCCCCATGATAAGTGTAGTTATCATCTGTCACCATACAACGTTATTCCAGTATTGTTGACTGTATTCCCTATGCTATACTTTCTGTGAGTTGATAACTGGATGTTTGTACCTCTTAATCCCCTTCACCTATTTCACCCATTCCCCCCCCGCCCCCCGCCGCAACTTCCCTTCTGGCAACTACCAGTATCCCCTGTATTTAAAAGTCTCTTTGTAAAACCTACTTTTTTATATTTGCTGTAACTAAAGGTTTACTCTCTCTCCTCTTTGGTATAAGATGGCACTGCTTGTCTCCTGATTCTAGAAATAATTTGATTTCTCCATTGGCTTTTATCATTCATAGGAAACAAGTGAAATTTATATCCATTGACAAAATTTAGCATTAGCTCATTATTTCATTGGCTGTGTCAAGCTTGACTTTTCTTTTCTCTGATCTATCTTCCTTTTTCTGTCTTTCATTTCTCTAACTCTAGGCTTTTTTTTTTTTTTCTATCCCTCCACAGTTTTCCCATGTAACTTCTACAGTCCAGAAGATCTTTTTGATGATTCTTAGACACCAACTCCATATCTATTTACACCTGTTACGTGGAGCTGTCTTGTCCCTGGAGCCTTTTCTGTTTCTCTCTTCTACATATTATATTTAAGATGTAATTACCATGCTGTAAAATGGTTTGACATCATTTTGTTTTGTTTTGTTTTGTTTTAAAGTATTCAAGTAAAAATTAATTTATTTTGAACAGCAATTTTGAATCAATGACTGCATGAAGATTGGGTCATAATTTTCTCACCTTGTTCAAATATTTATCTCTAATTTTTCTCCTACCAAAGTCTAGAATTCCAAAGTGTCTTTCTTCAGTAATTTAATTAGGCCACAAGTTTGAGGCTTAATGATGGATCAAAAAATGTATGATATGCTTGAGAGATCAAGACAGCAAATTGATTACTGTTGTAGCAAAGGTTGGCAAATGTGGGAGAGGGAGCAGGTACTGCCCTGTGCTGCAGGATCTGAGTCAATGATCAAGGTCAGCCTCAGTTCATTAACTTCCTCTGAGGGCTTATAGTCATTGTAAATATGACTTCTCATACCTTATATTCTAATTACAATATAGTACAGTTTTGAAATGACTTATGTTCACTTCAGTAATGCCATAGAGTGATATAGGATGTTGAAAGATCTACAGTAGTGTAAGCTAACTTCTAGTCATTTTGCCTAGTTTTCTAGTGCCTGCAAATAGAAAATCTCACCCCTCAAGATGCGCGTGTTAATAAATGTGTCCTCATCCACGGACACATCACACAGGGTCCTGTTCTAAACCTAATTATCTAAAAAGGTCATCTGTTTTAAGGACCAGAATGCAAGGATTCTCATTGTGCTCTCAGCTAATACATTATTAAAAGTTGGAATGTATTTCATGGTAATTTTTAAGACCTTACAATCAAGACACGTATTTTCTCAATAATTCTAATAACAATTTCATTCCTGTGTTTAGACAATACCATAGGTTGTTTTGACTATAAAGTGCAAAAAAAAAAAACTAAACCAAAAACTTTTTACTGACTTTTTAAATATTTCACATGAAGCAAAATGGTAAATCCCTTTAAACGGAACAGTTTTTATGAAATCCAGAATGAAGATAACATTTTGTTTGTCCAGTCCTTTGTATAATAACTTGGTTTGGGGTTCTGCCTGTGGCTAAGCTAACTGTACTATGAGACAGGATTCTTTTGTATAAGGATTTCTTAGTGTACTTTATAGAAATTCTCAACATCAACCTCCATAAGTATACACAAAATTAGAAAAACCAGTATATTTTTTCATTTGTTATACAGATGTTAAAGACCATTTGAGAAGCAGAGAGTGGTATTGGTGATAAGATTATGAATTGGCATTTTTTGAAGTTAAGGATATTTGTGGATATTGGAAAATTTTTTACTAATGTCGTTTAAAATAGATTATGTTCCTTTCAATTTCTGTAAGTTAATTTTAATAAAGGTGAAATAATTAACATTCATTTTCTGAGTATTAATTGGATACTCCCTGCATCGAATTTTATAAGGCCTTCAGTGAGTGGAGGTACCAGACTTACCTTTGCATCTGAAACAGACTGACAATTACATGATACAGTGGCTTTCAAGATACTGGATATCAGGTAGTTAAAGACAGTGATCCCCAAGAGAAGGAAAACAAATGAAGTGAGTCTCACAATTATACTGGCTCATTGCCAATACATATTCTAGGGAGGGGTAGATCTAGGTGGAGCACAGCAGTCTCTCTGAGTAGAAGAAATGAGCTGGGAGTTTGGGGAGGCCAAGGTGTATGTTATGCACAGGGCAGAGAACAAGAGAGCTACACAGAGAGAGCTACACAGAGAGAAAACTCAAAAAAATCTGAAGAGATCTCTAGCCTTTAGCTGAGTCCTGCTTGACACATGAGGAAGCTACCCAAGGCCCAGGAAGGAACCTCCTAAAAAGGGAATAATTCACTGGAACTCACACAGGACTGCAAAGAAGTTTCTGTTCCCACCAGCCACAGTGGGAAGTCTTATCATTTATAGGCAAATGGGGAGAATACTCAGAAGGGTTTTTGTCTCCACAGTGGGGCAGAATTTTTCCTATAGTATTTTCCTAGACTGTTCCAGGCCTGCCTAACAAAGCTTAAAAGCACATCATAATCAAATTACTTAGAGCCAGTGATAAAGAGAAAAACATTGTAAGCTTTTTATACTATATATGACGTGTTATAATATTCCTTAAGGGCAAACTTTGATAAGTACAAATATATGATATAAACCCTAAAGTAACCACTGAAGTACCAAGGATTTATATATCTGATAAGGCAACAAATGAGATAAAAGGAATCATAAAAATATTCAATCCAAAAGAAGAGAGAGGAAGAAAAAAAAAAAGAAACAAAAGCCATATGTGCAAATAGAAAACATATAGCAATATAGTTGATTTAAAACAAAATCTCATTAAGTATAAGTGGCCTAATACCCAATTAAAAGACATAAATTATGAACTTGGATAAAAAAGGAAGATTCCACTATATGCTACCTATAAGAAACCCATTTAAATATAAAGACATAAATAGGATAAAAGTAAAGGTGTGGAAGTAACAATATACTATGTTAACACTAATCAAAAGAAAACAGCAAAGTTTCTATTAATAGACAAAGTAGACTCCAAAAGAAAGAATATTAGTACAGAATAAGGGGATATTCATAGTACAATGGTGTTAATTCATGAAGAGGATCTATCAATTCTAAATATTTATGTGCCTCATTACAAGAGCTTTAAAACCTATGAAACAAAAATGAACTGTAAGCAAAATTAGGCAAACACAGAATTATAGTTGGGGATTTCAGTATCCCTCCCTCAGTAATTGAGAGAGGGATAGACAGACATGGAAGGACATGGAAGACTTGAGTAACACTAATGGCCAACTTAGTCTAATTGATATCTATCTCTATGCAGGTATATGTCTCTTTCACCACCACCAGCTGAACCACCTTCTTTTCAAGGCATACAGAATATTTACTATGATAACCCATATTCTGAACCATAAAGCAAGCCTCAATAAATTTAAAGAATTTAAATCATACAAAGTATGTTCTCTGACCACAATGCAGTAAGTTAGAAATCAATAACCATACAATATTTGGAAGAACATTCAAATATTTGGAAACTAACACTTCTAAACTAATGAGTCTAAGAAGAAATTAAAAAATTAGAAATTATTTTGAACTGGGTGAAAATTAAGACACAGCATATCAAAATTTGTGGGATGTACTAAAGCAGTACTTAGAGGGAAATGTATAGCACTAAATGGCTATGTTAGGAAATAAGAAAGATCTCAACTCAATCATCTCAGTTCCCATCTTGATGAACTAGAATAAGGATCAAAGTGTAAGTCAAATAAATGAAAACAGAAAAACAATAGAGAAAATCAATATAAGTCTAATTTCTTAGTTTTTACACTGAAAGTAATGGTGCATAACAGAAAAAATTGATAAATTAAACATCAAAATTAAGAACCTCAGTTCTTATAATGATACTGTTAAATGGAATGCCACATATGAGGAGAAGATATTAATGAAAGCCATACATTAGGAGAAAATATTTTCAAATCACATATATGATAAAAGAAAATGTAAATATATAAAAACTCAAAACTCAATAACAAGAAAACCACCAAAGAAAAATTGGGCACGTGATCCGAACAGATTTTATTGAAGAAGAAATGAGGATGGCAAATAAGCACATGCAAAGATGATCAACATCAGTAGTCATTAGAGAACTGTGAATTAAAACCATGAGGTACCACTACATACTTAGTAGATGCTTAACCAGCTGAGCCATCCAGGTGCCCTAACCCATCACTATTTTTAAGATTTTTTTTTTTTTTTTTTAAATTTGACAGAGAGAGAGAGATCACAAGTAGGCAGAGAGGCAGGCAGAGAGAGAGGGGGAAGCAGGCTCCCTGCTGAACAGAGAGCCCGATGCGGGGCTCGATCCCAGGACCCCGAGATCATGACCTGAGCTGAAGGCAGAGGCTTTAACCCACTGAGCCACCCAGGCGCCCCATCACTATTTTTAATGAGTAAACTAAATCCAAGGCATTTTGATTCTGTACTAAACCAATAAAATGAGTATATTGAGAACACATGTAATAGCTACTAAATGGGTAATCTTTTGTCTTACATTTCTACATCCTATGACAAGATGAACATTAGGTACTGTATCTTTGAATGTTTGGGTTAGTGTTTTGCTTTTGGACTCTAAAATAGAGACTCAAATCCTAAACATTAAAAAAAAAATTTACCTCCCCAATTCCCAGGTTCTGGCATTGGTTTGTTTGGTGAGCTGTACACACCCAGTCTGCCATCTTATTCCTTGGAAGTCCTGCTTGGACATTGTATTTTGAAATCTGTATTACAAAGTCTTTTATCCTTTTATTAGTTTAGTACTTTAAGCCTTAGACATAAGAAAGAAGACTATCAGTGAAAATCAATTGAAATGCAGTTAGATAAAGATCTGTTGTACTAGGCAGAAGGCTTAGTTGCAGCACAATACAATCAATTAGGACCCTCCAGCTGCATACAGAGTTTTACCCAGCCAATCACTTTTCACACGTTTCCTCCATTAGCTTGACTAGGGTTCTTTTTTTTTTTTTTAATGTGAATTATGATGAATGAGATTGTTGTTATGAATAGAGAGATGGGTCATTACCCTACAGAAACCAGACTGTGCCGGCGTTTAGTGATTAGGGCTTTCTGCTCCTGCTATCAATAAAGTATAAATTTATCTGTCTCAAACTGCGATTGGGAAGCTGTAGTCATTGCTATCTAATTCGTTTAACAATGTTATAATAGTAAATTGTTTTTGTTCATCTGGATAATTTACATAACTTTTAAGTTAGTTGTGATGGTGAAACAATATAATTTATCAAATAGCAGTGGGAAATTTTTCATGGCCTAAAATCAAATATCCCTCAGGAATTAGTATTCCCTAATTTAGCAACCTAGGTATAGCCCCAAGACATTAAAAAGTGGAAATAATGAATGAAGTTTACATATCCTACATGAAGATGTTGGAGGTTTGCAAAGTAATGAGCATTAGCTCATTACAGAAGTCCTGTGGTTGGGGCGCCTGGGTGGCTCAGTGGGTTAAGCCACTGCCTTCGGCTCAGGTCATGATCTCAGGGTCCTGGGATCGAGTCCCGCATCGGGCTCTCTGCTCAGCAGGGAGCCTCTTCCCTCTCTCTCTCTCTCTGCCTGCCTCTCTGCCTACTTGTGATCTCTCTCTGTCAAATAAATAAATAAAATCTTAAAAAAAAAAAAAAAAAAAAAAGAAGTCCTGTGGTTGTTAAATTCTAAAAGTTAAGTGACTGCTTCTCCTGGACTTGGGTTGAGGAATTCAAGAGGTAGGAAAAGACTTGGGGATTAATGTGCAAAGTGACTGAGATGGGTTACAGGTAAATTGAGCCAATCAGCCTAACATTAGCACGTTTGGGAGGGCGGAATCAATCCTTAGAGCACCTCTACCAGAGTAGATTAGTAGAAAAGTTTCTGCTATAAACTATTGAATTATAAGCAAATACAGTCTTTTTTTTCCTCTTAAAATAGTATTTAATTTTTAAAATTTTTGTTATTTTAACTTTTTCCTATTCCTGTCTCCTGTTGTCACAGAAAAAGACGCGCGTGTGTGTGTGTGTGTGTCGATTATTATGCATACTCAGTGCCCCCTCCTCCTAGATGTCAGTGCGTGGATAGCATAATTTCATTATCCGCAGCCATGAATAATTTTAACGTTGTATGGAAAGGCAGGAATGGTTGCCTGATTGTGGTGGATACCAAAGAAAACCCCAGTAGGGATGCTGTTCTTGGAAGTTTAACGCTAAAACATACCAGCCTTTGAGGTCCATTGATGAAAAGACCTTTGTGTTTTGTGCCATGAGGGTGGGGGAGGGGTGCTCAATACTAGAAGAGTCAATAAACACCAGGATCTGTGCTCATCTTGTAGCTTTAGTAAGCTTTAATCTGTAAGCTTGATTACCTCCTAACCCTCTGTCTCTTGCCTCCCCCTTCAAGCACTGTGGGGGCTTTATGGTGGTATTAGTGGCATTTTGCCCAACTTTGGCTTTAGGGAAATCATTCTACAGAGAAAGAGAAGCAGAAAGACTGAATCTGTATGTTGTGTGAGGTCATTAACACAAGAATAACCTTATGAGCTCCAGAGGGTAGGCGGGATGGTCGTCTGTGCTTACTCGAAATTTGCTGGTGAAATGCCGCTGTCCTTTTGTTGAAGGCCAACTTGGTCCAGGCCTGGGGGCATTCATCATCTGGCAGAGCTCACTTCAGATACTTTCAGCAGGATATGCAGTAATATATGGCGATCCCTTTGTATTTGCTGTGATATTTCATAAAAACAAGTTGTATTTATGAAAAAAAATCTGGGATTTTTTTTTTTTTTTTTTAATAAAGAGACGCTTAACTTGCATGGAGTTGCTATGGAATTAATTCTCAGTATTGCAGATATTCTAGTGTCTGAGACCAGATCTGGTGCTCCCTGGTTTGACAAATGTCATTAAGTCATTAAGGTAGGAGACTTGTAGTGAAGGAACGATTAAAAGCTCAGAGAAGCCTTTGTACGTTTTTATATTAATCCCAAGAGCTTTACAACATTCTCTCTTTTTTTCCTAATGAGTAGTCTGAGAAGACACATTATTTCATTTAAAAAACCTTGAAAGACAAATGAAGACCGAAAATGATTATGGCCACAGATAAGAGATCAAGCTATTCAGCCAACAAGCTGTAATAAATAAATACTGAACCAATATACTGTTAGCCTGGGGCCCACTGGGTAGAAATAATGTGGTTTGAATTTGTACCCTGTTTTGTCAGAGGATACAAGAGAAACATTTGAAATTGTCACATGCTCCCAGGTATCAGCAAAGAACAGGTGTGTCCTACAAGTATGAGGAGACAACTCAGGACTCAGAGCAAGTGATGGGCCTTTATGGCAAGTCTTGGCTGGTGCTTGCTATCTTTATCAGGAGCGTTGGTCCCGTGCTGTGTAGTGCACCAAAAAGCAGCAGTCCAACCTCACAGATGGCTTTGCCTATAGTTTATTTTGTACTTGAGGTACAGAATAAAATTATCCTAGCCAGGCAGTGCTTGAACTGAGGAGGAAGTAAGATAACCACATAGAGCCCAAGGATAGAATATAAGCTAATGGTGCCTTCTCTTCTGTCATCGAATTCCCAGCAGTTGGAACAATCCCTGGCAGAAAATGGCAATTTGTTATAAAATTTTAATTAATTAATTGACATGACTGGTGAGGGACAAGAGATGATTAGATCTGGGCCTGAATCCATGCTTCTATGGTAAGGCCTAGAATACTGTAGGCTCACTGGTAGTGGTCAAAGGAAGGATGCTAAGCAGCTCAGAACAAAGTACGGAGTTGCCAGGAGACGATGCTGACCGCAACTCAGAACTGATAAGCTATTCAGTGTTGCTGGGTATTTTCTCTCTGAACCTTTGCTCAATCATTTATGGATCAAAATACCCAGAAACAATCTTTTCTATACTGACACAACACAAAAAGTTAAGTATTCCAATCATTTCCTTATGATCTAAAGTAATTTTTTTTTCTCTTTGGAAAAAAATCTGCAAATTGGTATTTCTTTTTGAGTAGCCTTATGATGACAACACTGGGAGTTACAGTAGGAAGTCAGCAAAGATCACCTTCTTACTGCTGGTCTGAGAGACTGCTTCTTCAAGTCATGTTGTTTGCTCAGAGAGAGGGGACCCATTGTCGGGAGTAGACTATGCATGTTGGTTAATATAGAAGTACTTTTTTCCCTTAACTTTTTAAAAAAAATTTTAAATGTTATTATGTTTTTAAGTTTAATTCTGGTATGGCTAACATACACTATTATATTAGTTTCAGGTATATAATATAGTGATTCAATAATTCTGTACTCGGTGTTCATCATGGTCCCTTAACTTTTTGAGATACTTTTTTTGTGGCTGTGGACCCCATTCATTTCAGCTTTCTTGGCCTTCATCTTGGCTTGACTCTGTGGGCTGTGTGCTGAACACCAACATATACTGGTACTTTCAGTGTCGTTTTAGAGGGAAAGGAGATTGGGTTTTGTTTTTGTTTTTGTTTTAATGAACTTACCTTTCTCATGTGTTCATTCTAATTGTAACTTATTGAGGAATATGTTTCCTTAATAGAATAACCTTCTTTTGAGGTCCTCCTACTCTTGAAGTATTAAATATCATTTAAAATTTTTTGCTATTATAGTTTCCCATTAAGAAATTTCCTTCATTTAGAAATTGATAGTTTCTTGCTTTTAGAAAACTTCACTTATTTGCACAGTTAACAGATTTCATGTATCAGTGGCCAAGGTGTTCTTGATAAGAAAATTCATTGGCAAGAGCATCATAGGAACAAAGGCTTAAACCTGGTCTTAACTGTGGTTTTTGGACAAATGCGTTTTCTTTTTTTCCCCCCAAGTTTATTTGATTTTATTTTTTTAGTAATCTCTACACCCAACATGGGCTTGAACCCATGACTCTGAGATCAAGAGTCACATGCTTTACCCACTGAACCAGTCAGATGCCCCTAGACAAATGTGTTTTCAGTGTGTTGTTTCATATTAGTAAGAGCTTTCTCCTCGGGGTGCCTGGGTGGCTTAGTAGTTAAGCCTCTGCCTCTGCTCTCGGGATCCTGCGATCAAGCCCTGTGCCCAGTTCCCTGTTCAGCCGGGAGTCTGCTTCTCCTCCCTCTTCCTCTGCCTTCCCCCCACCACTCGTCCTCCCTCGAGTGTGCTCTCTCTCTCTCACTTGTGTGCTTTGTCTCTCAAATAAATAAAACCTTAAAAAAAAAAGCTTTCTCCTTATCTTTGTAGTTCAAAATGAATATTTTAATTTAAATCTTTAAAATGTATTATTTTAATTTATATGATACTTCAAGCTAAATATTGTACAGAAGACTTATAAAAGTACCATAAACATATATTTGTTATTTTTCAACATGAGGTTTGCTGAGATTAATAATAATTAAAAAGTAATTTACCCCTGGGAAGTCACAGGTAAGGGTATATATAAAAATTAATTCTAAGTGGGATCATAAATCTAAAGAGCTAAAACTATAAACCTTTAAGAAGAAAAAAATAGCATATCTTTTTATTCATAATTAAGCAGAGATTTTTAGATAGGATTCAAAACCTTGAACCAGAAAAACTAATTGATACTAAGTCAAAATTATAAATACTTGACTTTGGAAAACTGTTGTTAAGAAAATGATAAGGCCGGACACCTGGGTAGTTCAGTTGGTTAAGCTTCATTTTGGCTCAGGTCATGATCTCAGGGTCATGGGATCAAGCCCCTTGTCAGGCTCTGGGCTTGGGGATTCTCTCTCTCCCTCTACCCCCTCCCCGATGTGCTTTCTCTCACTAAAATAGTAAATAAATAAATCTTTTTAAAAATAAAAAGGCAAGCTACAGAGTGGAAGAAAATCTTTACAGAACATAAGTATTTGGTTCCTCTTATTCACAGATTCTGTATTTGTGAGTTCACCTACTTACTAGAATTTATTTATAACTCCAAATCAATATTCATTTGCTGTGCTTTCATGGGCTGATGGGGTAAAGCTGCCAAACGTTTAAGTTGCCTGACATGTACTTTCCCAGCTGACTTCAAACAATGCAACACTTGCTCTGCCTTCTTGTTGAACTCTAATGCTATGGGGTAAGTGTCCTTTTTGGATCTATTTAGTGGCACATTTTTTGCATTTTTGTGCTTTTGCTGGTGATGTTTCTGTTTAAAACAACACCCAAGCATAGTGCTGAAGTGTTATCTAGTGTTCCTGAGTGCAAGAAAGCTGCAAGGTGCCTTCTGGAAAAAAGAGGTATGTTATCTAAACTTAGTTCAGGTATGAGTTATAGTTCCATTAGCCATGAGTACAATGTTAATGAATTAACAATACAATACATATTGAGAAAAGACGAGGAATTCATTGATGAGTACATGAGACTGCTCTAGGAAATGCTAGAGTAACATCTTAGTGCTTGATAAAGCTATGGAAAAGATGAAAAAGCAGCTAAACTTGTGGATTTAGGAGATGACAACTGATAAAAAATTGCGGTGGACAGTATTGTTAAAAATTCGTTTACCCCTGGGGAATCACAGGTAAAGTTATGTCAAATTTAATTCTAAATGGTATCATCTAAATCTAAAGTAAGAGCTAAAATTGAAAAGAACTTAAAAAAAAACCCAAAACTGAAAAGAACTTTATAGTCATGTTACCCAGGGGCAGGAAAGCCTTGTAGCCATTTTGACTAGCATTGATTGGCTTGCGTATTTCAAAAGACAGTACAGCACAAAACGCTAAATTTGTAATCAAGCAGGTTTTGCAAATTGGAAGGTTACAGAATAATTTAAAAAATATCCACTAAGTATTAGGGAAATGGTTAAGTATATGGGCAGTTTTTCAATGCTTTTTTAAAAATTAAAGTGTTATTGACATACAATATCTGTTAGTTTCAGATGTATGTCATAGTGGGTCAGTATTTTAATATATGATGAAATGATCCCCACAATAAGTGTAGTTACCACCTGTCACCATACAGGGTTTGATTCCAGAGGCGCATGTGCAGACTTTTTGGAGTGTTGGAAATATTCCATATCTTGACTGTGGTGATGGATTACATATTGTATACCCTTAAAAAAAAAAAAACCCTCATCAAACTCAACACTTAAAATGGATAGTTTAATTGAAGGTAAATTAATGCCCCTCTCAAGCTATTAAAACAACAGCAACAACAATAAAACTTACCAGAAACTATAAGGCCCAGCATAATAAAACCGTGCCTACTTTTTTCAATGAAAACAAATAAAATTTTTATTGTATTTGAATTTATAGTCCTTTGGCACAACAAAAGCTACTCATTGGGCCGAGTTATCTTCATATAAGCCAGTAATAATTAAAATTTTTCTTTCTTGGAATAACTAATAGGGTAATGGTTTAAATACTTAACCATATTCTAGTATGTTCTTCTCTTCCATGACCATGCTATGACCTCTGAAAACAAAAGTTAGAGATCGGAAGTAACTAACTGACAATTACAGTGGTTGATACACTCCAGTTTAAATAGAAGTGTCCTTGGTTAAAATATGGTTCATTCATCGGTCAAACTGTCCTTATTTCCTTTAATTGAATTAAGATGGACAAATGAGAGATGTGTGCAAGCAGAAAAAAAAATCCTTTCACAAATCACTGTTATCCTCCCTTTGAGTGTAAAACGAATCAATTAAAAGCATGTCAAAGCATCTTTCACTCTTGAACAATTTTAAAGCGGAGAACATTTTACAAAAATAAAAATTTGAGAAATGGAGAGAAACTGGTTGCTTTTTACAGTTAAACATAATTTTATCACTGAGAACTGTGGATTATATTACTTTATATGCTTGTGTTTGGTTACAATTATAACTGTGCTCAAAAGCCTTCATTTTTTCATTTTATTTTCAAGTTGAAAATACTGTGTAAGAAGAAAATAGAAAATAGAGGAAAACAGTCAATTCGCAATTGTATATACACAGTTTGATTCCATCTGTACATTTACTACGTAGTATTCCTGGCGGAGAGGTGTTGGGGTAGGATGGATGGTGAAATGTAATTTTTATTTTCCATCTAAGAGGCCTTTACTTTGAAAAATGTAATGTCCCTACTCTTTCTCTTCCCTTAAATTATTATTTATTTTTACTACTTCTTATGTGCTGATTCATATACATTCTATAATTTTAAACCTGTGTATTAAGGTTAATTTTATTAAAATTAGTTACCTGTCCCTATATTTTACCTCTCCTTTCTACTACTCTACCCATGTAAATCTATACTGCCTAACTTGGAGCCTGCTTCCTGTTTGTAATTCATATCTTTTCATACTTATATATGTTTTTTCCGGCTCTCTGAGTTTGGTTATAGATAGGCTTATAATTTGTGCTATTTATTCATTTGAATTTTTTAATTTTTCATGTTTTTAATTTTAATGGGTCAAAATTCAAAACATACAAAAAAGTACATAATGAAAAACCTTTCTTCTACCTCTGTCCTCCAGCTACCCAGTTCCTCTTTGGAGGACAAAAATACTATCAGTTTCTTTATCCTTCCAGAAATGTTTTATGCAATATATATTTAGGGGAGAGGAAAAAAACTGAAGCAAACTTTATTTATAAATTGGGGTGGTGGTCAAAATTTCCAAAAATATCATGCTATCGGTTTCTACATGTTGATTTTTATAGAATCACCTTGGCAACATCAACCAAATCTAAGCTTAAGCATTATTGGTGACATCAAGATAGTCTCTCCAGTAGGAGATTTTAAGAAATACTCGAATGTCAGGCTTTTAGAGTTTCCTATCTCTGGACTTTATGTCTGTGGCGTGTGTTCTAGGCTAGAATTCTGGTATGTCTGTGAAACTCCTCTCTTACTGTTTATCTTCTAGTATGGACCATGCCAGTGAAAGAGAGCGTGAATATGAATTATTGAGTGGACTGCTCAGCCACACATCTAGCCATGGGGATTTTCCCTTACGTTTATCATCTGTGCTTAAAAAAACTTCCTTCTGAAATGCCCAGGGCTAAGAATACTAATTTTCCCTCTTTCCATAATAAATAAATAAATAAAAACTTACAAACACATGAGAGGAAACTAAAATCCAGAAGAATATTGGCAAACATGTTCAGAGTTATTTATTGATGGTTTTGCTCATTGGCAGGATAAAGTGTGTGTCACTTATCATTAGCAGTAACAATTTCAGCACGTTATGTTCTCTTTTTATTTACTCTGGTGGCAACATGTTTCTGAACAGGGCCACTGGCTGTGGGTCAAGAGGTCAGTCTTTGAGGTTAAGAGTGGATGGGGTCATTTGCTATTAACCTAAGATTAGCAACTAAGTTTTTTTTTTTCCTCTCTTTTTTTTTAGTAGATTTCCTCCTATTTGTGTAACGTGCCAAATTAATTTCTCCCAATTTTTAAAGAATCTCTCCTTTCGGGATGCCTGGGTGGCTCGGTGGGTTAAGCCGCTGCCTTCGGCTCAGGTCATGATCCTAGGGTTTTGGGACCGAGTCCCGTATCGGGCTCCTTGCTCAGCGGGGAGCCTGCCTCTCTCTCCGCCTCTGCCTGCCTCTCTGCCTGCTTGTGTGCTTTCTCTCTCTCTCTCTTTCTGACAAATAAATAAATAAAATCTTTAAAAAAAAAAAAAAAGACTCTCTCCTTTCTGATCAAATTTTATTTAAGTTTTCATAGAGGTGTTTTTTTTCTATCCAGATCTTTTTCTAGCCCCTTTTCCTAGTCCATGAAGCAATGTGAACTTTTTTCTAAGATTTAAAAAATTTTGTATCCTTTAACATCCATTTCCCAACATACAAATGCCACTATTTTTTATAGTTTTCAACTTTTAAGGTTTTTCCTCCATATATTTACATACCAAACTAACCAACACACAGCAGAATTTTAGGATTTCAGGGATGCATTCTCTTCTGAGACAGCCTTTCTCCTTGCTCTTCTTGCTATTAAACAATGTCCGACTTTTAAACTGGCAAGTTTTGTTGTTGTTATTGTTTCCAATTTTAGGGATTTAATTAGTGCCCTGATATCTGAAACCTTCCTGTTCTCTCTACTCTTCAGCAAAAAGAATCACCTATTATAATGTAGTTTTGTCAATTGTCATGTAGTAAGTGTTCCCTGTGGAGTTTCCTCCTGAGAATTTCAGCACCATTCCTGGTTTATATTCTGGTATAAATCGCAAGCCTGCTCTGGTTGCAGTCACTGTTAGGTCTCTTATACCAAAGTTGTTTCTCTTATATCTTGGCTTATTTGATTACTAGAAGATTTTATTTGCCTTTAAAAAACTATATTACTGGGGCACCTGGGTGGCTCAGTGGGTAAAGCTTCTGCCTTCGGCTCAGGTCATGATCTCGGGGTCCTGGCATCAAGCCCCACATCAGGCTCTCTGCTCAGCGGGGAGCCTGCTTCCCCCTCTCTCTGCCTGCCTCTCTGCCTGCTTGTGCTCTCTCTTTCTCTCTCTGTCAAATAAATAAATAAATAAAATCTTTAAAAAAAAAACACACTTTATAAAAAAAAAAACCTATATTACTGCGGTGATTTGCTTTCTTCTATCTATAATTTTAGTCATAGGTCTTAGCCTGTGACTAAGCATATAATGAATACTCTTTGAGTGGAAGGTACAACAAGCAGGGAAATTTCCCTAATGCAGACTTCTCAGAGTGCAGTGTTGAGCTTAATGGGTAAAAAGCAGGAGAGGAAGTAACAGATACACAAAAAATTTCAAATATATCCAACCTATGGTAAGAGATTAAAATCCACTGGATTTCTAATAATAGGATACAGCAAAAAACAGACTTCACAGGGGATGTCCTTCGTTTTTAAGTTCTGTTACATCTTGGTGTTGAGGAAGGTAGAGAATATTTAAGGAAAGCTTTCTAGAGGTAAGATACCCAGGATGAGGAGGAATGCAGGTAGAGAATGTAGCATAAGTAAAGGTATAGAGACAAGAAAAGCCACAGTGTATTCAAAGGGCTCATAAGGAGGTTGATGTTGCCATAATATAAATTCCTAAGCAGAGAGTTATAGGAGATAAATAGAGAACAGTGTGTGTGTGTGTGTGTGTGTGTGAATAAATTTGGATTCTATCTTGTAAGGAATGGAGAAGTGTTTCAAGCTGAAGAATGATATAATCATTCTCGCATTTTTTTTTCTCTTTACCTAACTTTTTAAATTTTATTATCATTTTAAAATCTTTAATTGAAGTATGGTTGACATATAATATATTTGTTTCAAGTGTACAACGTAGTAATTTAGCACTTACATATGTTACAAAACACTCCAGTTGGTAGCTGTAGAGAAGGCAGATTTGAAGAAAGGTTAAGACTGGGGTCGGGGAGACCACCTATAGTATTGACCTGACCTAGGGCAGTGGTAAACAGAAGTGAGGGAGAGTGGAGAAGAGCAGAAAGTTGAGAAATGTTTAGGAGTAAAAATTATCAGACATGGTGATTGGATATCAGGCATGTGGAAGAGGGAGGAGTTTAATATGAATCTCAGGTTTCTGTCTACACTAATTGAATGAAAGAGAATGAAAGAGAAGATATAAAGGGAGAAGCAGATTAATGGGGAACTTAATATTTTTAATTTTAGGAATATTGAAAGTGATGTACCTATAAGAACCGAGCCTGACCCTGAGTAAAAATTGGGGAGTTATCAGTGTAGATGAAAGAGAAAACTCTGTGGAATGAGAAGACTAGTGGGTCAGGAGCAGCCCCGGAGAATCAGTAAGATATTAGAGGCCTGCAAAGGATGATTTGTTCAGAAGGGGCTGTCAGAGAATCAAGACTAAAACCCAAAAGTATGTTACCATCAGGAGTCATGGGGGGATGAAGGGAGACTTTAAACCAGCAGTGTCATTAAATATAGGATAGTGCAATGGTCCTGGATAATAACAATTGAAATACACACAGAATTTAGCAATTAGCAAGTCACAAGAGACATTTAGCAAGAATAGTTCGAGTATAGCAGTCAAAAATGAGAGCCTATTACTACTAATTGTGGAGTGAATTGGAATAAGTAGTGAGTGAGAAAATAGGACATGGGATGTCATTTTCAAGAGATGGTTTTATTTTTTCTCTTAAAAAAGAGTTTATTTATAGTCTAGGGAAGGATGCAGAATTAATGGGTGAATTAGAAATGAAAGAGAGTTCAGATGCCTGATGGAGCAAGATCCTGAGCAACCAGGAGGAGGTTGGGTTGGAGATCTTGAGAAGAAGGAAGCTCAGATTTATGTAATAGAAAGAAATAATTCTAGGTGGATGGGGATATATTTATATGTAAAGACATTCGGGGGATTCAGTTGGTTGGCCTCAAGCTCATATTACCTCCCATCACTTACCTTCTGTGCATTTAAGAGTAATTGCTCCTCTCACATTTGCTTAATTTTTATTCTTTATAGAGATATACATACATGATCCAGTAGCAATAAAAATTTTAATATCATAGCCATAGGAAAAAAGTATGGATTACCCGTTAACATACTTCCAGAGTTAACATTTTGGTATAACCTTTCATCTCTCCTCTGTGTATATGAGTGTATTTTTAAAGTAACCATGTAGTCTTCTGTAATTTATTTAACCAGTCTCTTGATAATAAATACTTTATTTGTTCCTTTGCTTTTGTTTGTTTTGCTATTGTTAGCTTTGTTTTTTGCTTTTATAAACAAATGAATTCCTTGTACATTTCAGTACATTTATGTTATTATTTTCTCAGGATAAATTTGCCAGCAGTAGAATGGCTGATCCATTGAGTATGTATTCTGTTAGGGCTTGTGATATGTGTTAGCCAAATCACTTTTCAAACAATTGTCAGGTTTGCACTACCCTATAAATGTAAGAAAATTGTTTCCCTTTACTGTCTCTTCTAAACTCAAGCTTTTTTCCAACCCACTATGCAAAAGTGGTGTCTTTTGCTTTAAGTGGTTTTTTTTTTTTAATGTTGAATTTTTGTTTTGATCATTTAAGAGAATATATTTTGAGTGCCTTTCTTTCTTTCTGCCTTTCTTTCTGCCTTTCTTTCTTTCTGGGAGAGGGTGGGAGGGGCAGAGGATGAGGGAGAGAGAATCTTAAGCTCCTGGGGCTTGATCTCACAGCTCTGAGATCATGACCTGAGCTGAAATCAAGAGTCATTCCCTTAATTGACTGAGCCACCCAAGCACCCCAAATTTGAGTGTTTTTCATTACTTGAATAATTAAGAGTATGAGAAATTAATTATCCTTATAAATTATAAGAAGTTTTCAGCATGGCTTGCATATCTAAGTATCTATGATATAGCAATAACAAGGCCCTTTTGGCTTAGAGGAAAATCAAAAGGTTAATGACTTGGAGACTACTACAAAGTTGGTTGGGGGCACTCTTTCAGTAAAATGATGTTATAGTCTGTACCTGGATGATAAACTATTAGAAAAATAAAAGAGGGGTGGGAAACAGAAAAAAAATGTGTAAGACATGACAAAGCTCAAAAATAAGACATCTCAGGGCGCCTGGGTGGCTTAGTGGGTTAAAGCCTCTGCCTTTGGCTCAGATCATGTCGAGCCCCGCGTCGGGCTCTCTGCTCAGCAGGGAGCCTGCTTCCCCCTCTCTCTCTGCTTGCTTCTCTGCCTACTTGTGATCTCTGTCTTTCAAAAGAATAAATAAAATCTTAAAAAAAAAAAAAAGACATTTCCATGCACCAAAATTGGAACAGAAATGTTAAGGGCCAAGAGGTGAAGAGTATGGGTGTTAATGTCTGAAAGATGGTTCAAGTGGCTGGGAGTTAGGCTTCTGTAGGGTGCTCCATTTGGGACCAAGTGATGTCTAATGAAAGCTGCTGGGGACTACTGCCAAGAGCTGTGGCTTATTTGAAATCAAATGCCCAGGGAGGTGAGAAGACAATGACAGCCTTAGGAACTGACTCATTTTCTGATTTCAGTTTTCCCCAATATTAGCAAGGAATCTGATCCCTAGTTGCTCAATATAAGACCAAATTCTGGACTGGAGTTTTACGGATTCCATAGAGGCAACTATTAAACTGGAAGATAGGGAGTGGTATACTCATTGGGAAAGTGAAAAGAATTCACTGTAACTCAGACACAAGATGAGCCTACAGATCAAATGTCAAAATGCATAAAATAAAGTAATGCATTAATACCAAAAAAGACAGACAATAAAGTTAGAAGATAGGAGATGAATTTGCTCAGGTGAAAGGAAATAATATAATAATCTGAAAAAACCCTTTATGTTTCAGATTCTCAAAAAGATAAAGGAATAGCCTTATAAAACAAATTATAAAACAAAACCAGCAGAAATAAGAATAAGTGAAGATTTTAAAAAATCACTTCAAAGTATTAGCAATAAAATAAAAAGACATTGACATTTTAAAACTCAGTAACTATTTCAGACTGTATCTTTGCATAGTAGTTCTCAGAAAGCAGCACAGTGGTATGAAAATGTGAAAGAGTTGGGATGCCTGGGTGGCTCAGTCAGTTAGGCATCTGCTTTCAACTCAGATCATGATCCTAGACTCCTGGGATCAAGTCCCACATCGAGCTCCTTGCTCAGTAGGGAGCCTGCTTCTCCCTCTGCCTGCTGCCCCTCTTGCTTGTGCTCTATCTCTGACAAATAAAGTATTAAAAAATGTGAAAGAGTACTTAAGAAGCAAGGAGTTTAGAGACTTTAATATGTATCTAATAAGAGCTCCAGAATAATAAGATGGAATGACCAAGAAGTGATGTTCACATGATAACTAAGAATTTACAGAATTGGAGAGATTTCATCCTCAGATTGAAAGTATAACTTGAGGATGCCTGGGTGGCTCAGTTGTTAAGCATCTGCCTTCAGCTCAGGTCATGATCCCAGGGTCCTGGGGTCAAGCCCTGTGTTGGGCTTCCTGCTGCGTGGGGGGGCCTGTTTCTCCCTCTGCCCCTCCCTGCTCCTTGTGCTTTCTCTTTCTCGCTCTCTCTCTCATATAAATAAATAAAATGTTTAAGAAAAAAAAGAAGAAAGTATAACTTGAGTGTTGAGCAGAGTATATGTAAATAAATTCATATATATATGCTTTATAGTAAAATTAAAGACCATTGATTTTTAAAAAGCTAATAGAAAAGACGTTACCTACATAGGTATGAAAATTACATAGATTGTAGACTTCCACTGGATAGCATTAGATGCTAGAAAAAGTAGAATAATACACCAAAGTGCTGAGCAAAGATAGTCAATTCTATACCCAGCTAAAGTTATCATTCAGTACTTTCACACTGTCTTGCTGAAATTAACACCCTTTAAAGAAGTATTCACCACAACAATGTGAATGCAGAGGGAAGGAGTTACATAGACTATAGAGAATTATGTTGGTAATTAACTTTGAATGTTATAGTAGTAATAATAGTACCTTTCATATGATCATATATTGGTACGAAAGTAAAACCCCAGACAATAATGTCAAGGAAGGTGTGGGCAGTTCAGTGGCAATTAAAGCATATTTAGGACAAATACTGTCTTATTGAGTAACTTGGGGAAATTAACAGTTGTGTGCAGTATGATGAAAATGAAGGGTAAACCATTAACAAGAATATAGTCTATAGCTTTCAAACATATAGAGAACAAATGATTATAGAAAACTGCAATAGAAATTAAATAAATAAATAAATAAATGTACAATTTTAGGCACAGAATAGCAGAGCATACAAAATAAGATGGTAGAAATAAGCCCAAATATATCAATAATTAACACAAAAGACAGGAGATACAATATTGAATTTTTAAAAAATCTAATTGTATTTTGCTTACAGAAAAAGTATTATCTGGAGATTGTGCCATTAGCTTGTTCCCGTGGTGTGAAGTTTTCAGTCAAGAGCTGTAAGCAACAAATGGCTTCGTTTTCTTTTCTTCATTATTCCAAATACATTTACATCAGAGAAAGAAAACATTGCCTTGTAATTTCACAGATTTTGTCATTAGTTAATCAGAGCTCATAGAAGCTTCAAAGATCCCATCAGTTAATTCCTCCAGCACTTGAAATTTTCATTGTGCTAAAGCTGATTGAAATTCTGAGCTGCCTTTAAAGCAATTCCAGACCTCAAGCTTCTGAGAATTTTAAAAAGATATACTAAGTATGTGACGCTTAAATTCATAGGCTAAATTTCCTTTTGGATTGTTTTTCAAAGACTAAAAACCGCCTGTGTCAGGGAATATTTTCTCTTTCCGTCTCCCAGCTTCCCTATTTGTCAGCTATTCTATTCTGACCTCTAAGATGGGGTTCACATTTTAATTATAGTTACGTATGCCATCTCCATCTGCCATAGACAGCCACCCTGCAGGCTTGACGGCAGAGGAGGAGAAAGCCCAGCAGAGGAGGAGAAAGCCCAACACAGGACTTCTTTCTGACAATCCTTCTTGCTACTTTCCCTTTGCAGTTAGACTCCCTAAATAATAGTCTGTTGTGATGACTAAATGACCTGGTAAATTATCAAATATTAGAAATCTTTAGTTCCTGTAAGTATATCACTTGAAGCATCCACCATCAAATTCTTTTTAATTAAATGTCTTCATTCTCCACACATGCCGTCAGTCCTTAAGGCCAGAAGGACTTCATACAATTTATGAAAGTTGTAAAAATATGCTGCTCATTCTCTTACTCCCATTTAACTGCAGACGAAATATTTGTTGTTCAGGATAATTTATCCTTAATGGAATACTCTTCCCTCCCATCCCCGTGGGTCCCCCTCTTCCAATTGTTCTCTCCCTGAGAATATTTCTGAGCTTTCTAGTTCACTGTGCCTGTAGTTACCCAGAGATTAAACATATATTTCTTTTGGTTGATAATGAGCGTAAGAAGTGATCTGAGTGGATCTTTAGGAATGGTTATTGGTAGGTTATAGAAATGATCAAAAGCCCAGAATGATTTTTCTTTTTGTCCTATTAAAGTACAAGAATTTAATTTTTTTAAATTTGTGGACCTTAACTTCAGAAAGATATAGGCATAGTCTTCAAAATATAACTTCTTTTTACCTCTCCCATAGCTATACAGGCAGTTGCTTCTGCAGATCCATCTAGAGAACTTTTGGGGTTCATATATGTACAAGGGAAAACTCATTTGTTGCTGCTGATAAATTCTTGCTCTGACCCTAGCTGAGATCACTGCAGTCTCAATTACTGAAGAGAAGATATTCCATAACACAGTGCATCTCAGAATTTGTTTTTTCAACTGATACTTCCAGCCCTGGATTCTGTGACATTTGCCCAAAGGGAAACACCGGTCCCTCGGATTACACTGTGCATCCATTGTCTGAACTGTCACAGCAATAGCGCGTAAAGCTGTTTGCATAGCGTGCTAACTCTATCAGGGTCAGTTCCAGTCTGTGGCCGCTAAAAATGAAAACCATGCCCCAACCGGGACAAGAGCAGGGTCAACAGCTGGCAAAGGATATGGCAATCATTTATATAAATATGCTTCCTCAAGCCCACAAAAACAAAAAACCCCAACCCAACAGCTGGGAAGGGTTGGAAGTAGCCCCAAGGCTGGTTAGTCCCCTTCCAGATGGGGAGGTTAGACTGGGGCTAGCCAGACTGCTCCACATAGACTTCCGATTTGCATTAGAAATGAAAAGAGGAGAGGAAAGGGAAAAGGAAGAAAGGCTACAAGCATGACTGCTCTGTTTTTCACCTAACTTAATCAAATAAGGGAAGACTTTCCGAGACGGAAGGCTTGCATTTATCGGTATTCGTTTTGTTCTGTTTATCAGAGTGTCTCATACACTTCTTAACTGCTTAAACAGAAAGCATATATGCTCTAAAGTCGAGTTTATATATAATGTCATGGTTATTTGTAGACAGATTGAAGAACCGATCTCAGATTTATATCCTGTTTACATCTTCCAAACACTTATGTAGAACATTCAATGCTAGAGAAGATAATAATTGTGGTGTTGGCTCCCTCCCAGAACTTTATCCAAGGGATAGGACTCATTTTTGTAATTTGATTTACTTTATAATACAACGTTATTGCACATCTAATATATCCAACAGGATAACGAATACCATTTTCCCGAGTTCATCTTAAGGTTGCATACCAGGAGACAAAGTATTATTTTTCTAACCTGTTGTTGCTACAAGAGGCAAAGGTGGAGAGTATATGACTTTCAGACTCTTCCAGAGTGACATAGTAAAATAAAAGACACCACCATGATGATGAAAAATTTGTTCTCATTATCTAGAAATGGGCAGCCTCCTCCCTAATAATGGAAAGTTCTGCTGAAGCCAAATTGAATGGCAAGCAGCACTTTCCTCCTCGCCAGCCTTCTATTTGCTTAAGGGAAAGCTTACATAATGAATACATTTTTTAGGTGTAGGATGAGCTTATGCTATTGGAATCCATAAAGAGACATAAATTAGGGTCTTTTGCCAAAATGGAGACGTTGTCTTAGAGAATGATCGTCTGACACGGAAGTTAAATAATGCATTTTCTTTCTTTCTTTCTTTCCGCCTAAAACCAACATTTTAGCTTTATTCATAGAATGTCACAGCTAGGAGGAACTTTTAGTAATCATCTAAGATACTTCCTCTCATCTTACTGCCGGACTAGTAGAGATCACCAAGGTAGAATGTGCAGCTGGGGGAGGCTGAGGACCCAGGGTCAGGTATGCATGCATACAGACCCTGTACTGAAGGACAGCGCTAGGCCAAGCCAGATAAAGACCTGCAGAAGCCTGAAATCATCAGTGCCATCTGCTGATCCCAGATGTACCCAGGTTTACTCTGCAACCACACTTGCTTCCCACTTTGTTCTATGGCCCAAGCATGTCAAAGCAAATGTTGCTAAAGCATCAACATTTTATTAAGTATTCTGATGGCTTCTAGATTATGTTTTAGTCAGGTACTTCTATGGCTAATAAGGCAAGTGTGTTAGGACTGTGTTAGGAGTCTATCCTTGCTATGTGTGTAGTACTAGATTTTAAGCATTTGGAGGGCAAGAAAACTAGGTTTTACTCCTGTTTATATCCCCTGAGTCTTGCAGATAGGAGTGTCTAGTTGATGTTTGCTGATGTGATATTTAAATAATGTACAGGAAATGTTAATTTTGAAATCATTCTCTCATTTAAATGTTTTCTTTTATAATACCTACAGCCGCTTTATGCTAAATTTTCTTGGAGAGGTGCTTTTTATTACCTTAATTTACATACCAGTTGGGTTATGTTTTGTAGGAGAGTGAGTGTATGGTGAAGGTGTTTCTCGCAAACTGTCATTGCTATTCCTGCTGTCTGCTGGGCTGGTACCTGACCCTTTTTTAAAAGTTTCTGTGCACTTACTTCTGGTTAATATGTTTAATTTGAATACATTGTTCACTTCATCTCAAACATTTTCTTAGCTTTTATCTACAAACACAAAGTATAAAAGCAAGACAGAAGCTTAGAGGTATGTTCAGAATTTAAGAACTAGTGGTTTAATTTCCTTACTCTGAGAACCTAAACGTTTCCTTAGATTGATGCAGATTAGTTTAACATAATTGGAAGTTTGAAAGGTGCATGTTTCTAAAGCTTTTAAGATAATGATACTTAGAAATCACTGATTCCTCCCTGATGGCTGATGTCTTTAATATATGTTAACAAGCTCCAAAGACTTCGAATGTATTTTACCATACTTCGATTACTAGAACTCTATAACTGAAACATTTTCTCTGTTTTGTGGTTCTTAGTGAAAAAAAAGTTATTTGGCAGAGGCTTCCTGAATTTAGTTAAAGCAGCTCTGTATCTTATTTTTTTGTTTCTTAAAACTTTCCCAGTCCATAATACATTATGGTCTTGCTGGGATATCCCAGGAAGGTATTTTTTCCCTTCCGTTTCCTCCTCTTCTTTTAGCTACTTGTGTACCATGTACAACCACATAAGATATGCTCTGGTGGACAGAATGTATATGACCCCAGCCTTACTCTTTCTTCTCCATTCTGCTGCAGCCACAGCTCCTTTCCTATCAACTAGTAGGAAAACAGAGGGAGGAGGCCAGTATGTGGCGTTATATTAATGATATCCTGACACTATATGGATGGCAACTTTCCTCTGTCAGTCTAAAGGCAAATAGTATGTGTCAAAACCAAATTTAGGATGTGGCTGACACTCTTGTATGGGTGTGTGTGTGATGCTATATGGTTATCTCATCATATTTATTATTTTAATTTGTGGCCTGACTCTGCTTTGCCAAAGGTTTGGGACTAGAATAAAAGCTATGGTGAGTAAGTCAAAAGAAATACATTCAGGATGGACAGATGTGGATTTTAAACAGTGGACGCAAAGGTTAATGAATTAATAATACTGTACATCCTTCCTCAGACAGCAGTGGCAGGTTAATTTTGATGGGATCTCTATGATCTTTCTAAGTGTATTCATGCCAGTAATGTTGTCGTAAGTATTAGATCCTATCTCTATCCGTTTTCAAAAAGTCCTGTAAAGTTAGTTGCTTGAAACTACCTGAAAACATCTTTCTAGACTTCCACCTTACTTCAGAGCCCTAGGGTCATAACCTCTTAACCTTACAGGTTATAGGTCTCTTGCTTTTTGATCTTTTTTGGTTCCGTAGTTTTTGCCTACTTCCTCCACAACATTCAAGCCTTGTTATATAAGGAAATTGGAAACACCAATTTGGGATGAGATAAGAGTTACCCTCTCTTCCAGAATAATGCAAAAGGATGATTTTAAATAGAAACATGCTTGGAAAAAATTTAACAGAACTAACTACAGCATCCTGTCAAAGCCAGTTTGAAGTCAAGGCCCCTTCATTTCATATACTCCCTTTCAAAAACGAAAAACAGAAAACCTTAGAATTCACTGTTGACTCCGCGATAAAGTTTTCATTTAGGTCACAATAGCTCACTTGAGGTATCAGAGGAAGTAAAAGTTGTTTCAGTGAGTGAGAACTGGACTAATAAACTTAATTGGTTCATTTATTCTTGCCCTCCTGGTCAGTGTACTATTGGACAATAATAGTAAGAGCTAACCCCCCTAAGGCACCTAACTGTTGAAAGCATTGTCATCTTGATCATTTTATAGCCATATCAACGCAGGGAAGGTTATCTTTATTCCATAGTAAAGGAACCTGAGGTGCAGAATAGGTCCTCAGATTGACCAGAGCCAGACAGAGATAAATGGCAGAGCTGGTGTGGACTGTTAGCCTCTTGCCTCCTGATGCTTTGCAACCAACCATTCCTGTTGGAGGGGCTTTAGAAGTAGAGCAGATTTCTTTTGATTCTCAGCTAGGGTGGTGCAACTGACTAGCTCTCATTATGTTAGTATCCCTTTAGTATTATGTTGCTGCTGTTTCAGCCAATATTTGGGTTTTGTCTCTGCCACCGTAAGGCCAGGTACAGGTAGACTGAATTTATGGTTCTCCATATGAAACAACTTCTCTGGGCTAATTGTCAAGTGCTGAAATGCCAGATAGAATTGGAACATACTCTGTTTTGTTGGGATAATCCTCTGTCTACCCCTGCCACAGTCCATGAATATCCCTGTTAGGAAACAAAACAAAATCACAAAAACCCCTCCACAGAGGATTTTAAAGCCAAGGGGGAAGCGCTGAGTCATTTTTAGCAGGATGGGTAGTTGTCCTTGATCCTTACTCAGGAAGTGCTGTTTCTTCATCCACCAGACAGAACAAAAAAGGACAGATGGTAAAAAATTCTAAGTCATTATTCAGTTGTCTTTTAGTCCCATTAAAGTTGTAAGAACTTGCTTTTAAAAAATTAAGGTAAAGTTTAACCTAAACCTAAAATCAAACATGACAGCAGTATTTCTCCTTGGGTGCAGACTGACATTTGCCAGTATCTGCTAGTATCAAAAACAGAGGGAGGAGCCTTATGAACGATAATCGTGCTTCCATCTTGTATTAATCACATAATTGTCTGACTCACAATAGCACTGAAGTATGTATATGTGTGTGTATTTGTTCTGAATTTATTTTATCTGACTTGCCAGCTGAATAAGGGGGCAAAGAATGTAATGTGGAAACCTTCCATTGCCACTGGAGAAAGGGTCCAAGAGGAATTCCTCAAGCTGAGAACATGAGCTGTGAGCAACATGTTTAAATAGCTAAATATCCAAAGTTTGAGTCAAGCCCATTTATTATTGGGGGGACACTCTCTTCTGTGAGGCTTAACGGAGTCCTTTTGACTTCGATTGTAACAGATGTGGTGCTAGAGGAGGTGAGAGACTTGAGATCCCACAGAGTTTGCCCAGGTTGTGGTTAATGGTGAGAGAGAATGGTGTGGCTCCCTTCATGAAGCACATTCCATGGTCTCTCTGAAAAAGCCATGTACTTTTAAAGAAAGCTCTTCTGTATTTTCCAATGAAACAAAGGGAAAGTTGGGAAAAGAAAGCTAAAGTTTTTGATATTTTTAATGTGTCAGACACCATTCCAGGTACTTTCAGAAGTAATCACACTTCATTCTACCACCATGCTTAGTAGGTAGTGATTTTTTTCATTCCATTTTGCAGATGAGGAAACTGATGATGGATAGTTTGCCCAGTGTAACACAGCTTTTAAGATGGAAGTCAGGATTTGATCCCAGATCTGGCTCCAAAGCCCATGCTTTTCTCAAATGCCTTGAAGTATTACTCAAAGCATTAACTAGAGCTCTCGACAGAGTTTACTGTCCTCCATTTTCCTTGCTTTTCTGCTCCAGGCTGTCTGGGCTAATTACTCCATTAGTTAGAATAGGGAATGCATTGGACCCCAAATTCTGTTTGATCTCTGGATGGACCAAGTGAATTTTTTACAAAGGAAAACTGAGAATTATATGGCATCATCATTGGCCTGCCATTATGACAAAAGTGTGAGAGATGGGCTAAGAGTGTGTCTGACTCACTGCCAGCCAGCCCAGAGAAAGAACTCAGCAGCGCATGCCCTCTTGCTCTTACATGGTCTGAGGATCCAAAAGGCATAAAAGTAATGTGCCCGTGGTAGAAATAAACAGCCTGAATAACTTACATTAAGCCAGTAGCTTTTCAGTAGTGAAGCTGACCCTTATGTATCCATCCTGTTTCAGTTTAAGTAATCAAGGTACTGAATTTTCTCTAAGCAGATTTCTGTTTATACCATCAGCATTGAGACTAAGGAGGTCTTCATCTCTGTTGTGAATCAGGGCTCATATTAAATTGTGTATGATTGCTGGAGAGGTTTGCTGTAATGTCTGTGTTGATCACCTCTCTCTTCAAAAAAAATTTTTTTTGTACCTCCTAGGTCTAAAAGGGAAAAGTTTTTATATAATTTTGAGACCAACTTCCTCCCTCCCTCCCTTCCTTCCTACCTTCCTTCTTTCCTTCCTTCCTGTCTGTCTTTTTCAGTGTAAGCACCTTACTGTGCCTCTCTTTGGTCTCTGTTGGTTGTAATCAGAGGTATATACTTTTGTCTGTTCCACCTTGTTTTCATTCAGTATTTGAAAAATAAACACTTTATTTATTTGTTTTTTATTATGTTCAGTTAGCCAACATATAGTACATCATTAGTTTTCGGTGCAGTGTTCGACTCATTAGTTGCATATAACCAATTGCACATCACATGCCCTCCTTGTTTATTTATTTTTTATTTAAATTCAGTTAGCCAGCAGAAAAATAAACACTTTTATATATCACCACACGTCTCTCTCTCTCTCTTTTTTTTTTAAACGATTTTATTTATTTATTTGACAGAGAGAGGAATAGCGAGAAAGGGAATACAAGCAGGGGTAGTGGGAGAGGGAGAAGCAGGCTTCCAACTGAGCAGAGAGTCCGATGTGGGCCTCAATCCCAGGACCCCGGGATCATGACCTTAACCGAAGGCAGATGCTTAACAACTGAGCCACCCAGGCGCCCCCACACTTCTCTCTCTTTTTTTTTAATGATTTTATTTATTTATTTGACAGATCACAAGTAGGCAGAGAGGCAGGCAGAAAGGGAGAGGAGGAAGCAGGCTCCCTGGTGAGCAGGGAGCCCAATGCGGGGCTCTATCCCAGGACCCCGGGATCATGACCTGAGCCGAAGGCAGAGGCTTTAACCCACTGAGCCAGGCGCCCCGACACACTTCTCATTTTTAGGAAAAATTTTAAGCCGTTAATAATTATCCTTCATTCATACTCTAGTTTAAGTGCATAGTAACATTCTCTGTGTGAGCAGATTTGAGTTTGGTGTAGACAAAGAATCTGAGTTTTTTAAAAAATTACTTTTGGAGAGTAAAGATTAATGAGGAGAACTAAATGTAAATCCAGTCAGGAAGAACTTTCTGTGCATAGTAGTTGAGAAGAGACTTCCAAAGTGCGTCCTCCCTTTCCTCTCCCTTAGCAGTTCTTCGTTCCTATTTTTATTTTATTTTTGTCTTCCTGACTTCTGGGGGACAATGGGAGCACAAAAGAGACGGTTTATGAAGAACTTAACAATTTCCACATTGTCATCTGTGTAAAATCAGGAAAAGAATAATTAACAGATGTATCATAGAATAGTTAGAACAGTGATCAAAAGGGGCTTGAAAAGATAGCTCAAAATTCGTGGAAACTTCCAGCTACATATTTTGCCTTCTGTTTATCTTTGTCAACTTTTTTTTTTTTTTTTTTTTCAGGTTGAGTGTGAGTCTTTCTTCCCAGCTGGAACTTTCAGCCTTGTCCCTAGGACCAAAGGCTTAATCAGTATCACCCTGCAGAGAACATTTTCAGTGTGCTGGTATCCTCACCTTGTCAATCAGGAGAGGGATAGTTAGCACTGCCCTGTGGCTCAGAGCTAATTAAATGCCATCAGAGCTCTGACTGACAGAGAGGAAAGGGCAGAGAATGGAACCAAGAGATCATTCAAAATGGGGTTCAAGCTGTGAACAGTGCCTGGCCCCGTTCTTTCACAGCTGGGGTTTTGGCTGCATGTCCTTTGGGTTGTTCAGCATGGTGACCCTGGCTGCCTATGATTTACTAACTGTTTTACAAACATTTCCTCACTCTGGGAGGTTTGATATACTGGGAGGTTTGATATTCTGGGAGGTTTGATATTCATCCTCCTCAGCTCACCAGAGTCACTCAGTGTCTGAGCCAAACCTGCCTTTGTTTACAACTTTTCCGGAAATTTTCACAGAGGGGGGAAAAAAAATCCCTTCCCTCCTCTTCCAGTGTTTTATTTTTAAGTCAACACTTTCCCCAAGTTTATTTGTGCTAAACCAAATTCTCCTACAAGGTATTGCTCTATATTCAAATGGGAATTGCTGCATTTCTATAAATAGAATGAAGGTCATGTGAATGAGTTCAGAAAAATCTAGATATCACATTTTACTGGACCTTTACATTTAGTTCACTATTTTTTGAAAATAATATTCCATGTTTGGTTTTGTCTTTTTTTCCCACATTCATATTAAGACTGACCATTATGTGAAACATTGAATTTGGGAAACAGTGAGTGGAATCTTTCTAAACTAAAATATCCACGTTAAAAATAACAAAATTTCTTGTTGCTTTATCATTGTAACTTTCTTTGAAACAGAGTTTATAGCCCTTACATTAAATATATCTAGAATATAATTACCTTTGAAAACACAGTGTCTAATCTAAGTCCCATTGTATTCTTCAGTCTTTACATTGTCTAAAAGGGGGGGAAATGCATTGGAACTTAATCAGCATCAAGAATAATGTGAAGAAAAATTAAAGAGTGATAGGATAAAGATTAGGAAGTCCAGTTCCATCAGAAATCAAAGGCAGACTTCTGGTTTAGACTAAGAAGAGATTAAGTAGCAAGTTTGGACAAATACACAATGGATTTCCCCATCCATTCATTTTCCTAGCCCACTGTTAGTGTAGAGACAAAGTTATAAGACTCTCTTATTCAAAAGTGACTTTCTTTGGAACTTACCTGTCTGGGAAATGTAAGAAATATTATGTTTCTCTTTTCTTCCTGTCAAAAAAAAAAATTGAAACTGGAAGAAAAAAAACCAAATACGTATTATTTTCTTTCCTCCTTTTCTGTCTTTTAGAGCTGAAACAGACAGAATATATCCTCAGCTGGATACAGCCAGAGACTAGTTTCCTGATAACATGTATTTTAAGAAGGAAAAATTGTTTTATTTCAACAAATCCATCTGGACTTCCTGGTGGGCCTCCCACATTGTCAGCATCAATAACATTTATTTGTTGACCAACAAAAGACCACCAGAATGAGGTCTTTGCATTTCTGCATATTTCTAAGTCTACAGGAAAGATAGCTGTTAAGAGAACTAGCATAAAGGAAATGGCAAACAAACACCATAGGTGATCTTGTGTGACATTCAGGAACTATTGCAGACTTCCAGTGCTCAAGACCGGCTCCTCAGCCATAATGTCATTGACCTTGACATGCTCAGAACAAATTGGTCTTTGTGATTGCTACCACATGCTGTCGTGCCTTCTAATCCTGCCATTGGTCTAGAGTGGAGGGGGCAGGAGAAAGGGCTACTCATCAGAGAATATGCTTCTTGTATGTTCTGTAGACCCTTGCCCAGCATGCTTTCCCCAGTCTGGTTAGTCTTAAAATGGCTATTTTAAAGTTGCCTAGAAGCTTTGTAGGACCTGTGGAGCATACCTAGTCTTACCCAAGTACTTCATAGATGAATAGTCTTTGTATTCTTAGGGTATGAACCGTTTTAGGAGGGGAGTTTAAGGCTGACACAATCAGAAAGACAGTTTTGATGCTCCTTTTAGAAAGATAATTTTTGCCCCAAAGTGCTTTACACTTTCTGTACCCATCAGACCAGGAGAAACTGTGCTTTTATTTTTATTTATTTATTTATTTTTTAGAAGATTTTACTTGTTTATTTGACAGAGAGAGAGATCACAAGTAGGCAAAGAGGCAGGCAGAGAGGGAGGGAGAAGCAGGCTCCCTGCTGAGCAGAAAGGCCGACGTGGGGCTCGATCCCAGGACCCTGAGATCATGACCTGAGCTGAAGGCAGAGGCTTAACCCACCGAGCCACCCAGGTGCCCTCAAACTGTGCTTTTAAAGGAAAGACAGTATCTCTTTCCTATCTAAGAGTCAACTGAAGTGAGCATATTTCTGAATTCTACTTCTCTTTTACTTTTGTAGGTTTTCCATGTATCTGGGGAACATAGGTTTTAGCCAGTAAAAGTTTGTATAGACTTGACTGTTTCTAGCACTGTAGTTAGAGGTATTTAATAAATGCTGAGTGAATGAATGAGTGAGTGAATGTTGCACAATTCAAGATGTATACAGTATGTGATAATCTTGGAAAAAGCCTTACTTAACGCCACCAAATCATCACTTTTAAAATAAGACCTTTGGGGCACCTGGGTGGCCCAGTGGGTTAAAGCCTCTGCCTTTGGCTCGGGTTTTGATCCCAGGGTCCTGGGATTGAGCCTCGCTTCAGGCTCTCTGCTCAGCAGGGAGCCTGCTTCCCTTCCTCTCTCTCTCTGCCTACCTGTGATCTTGTCTGTCAAATAAATAAATAAAATCTTTAAAGAAAATAAAAAAATAAATAAATAAAATAAGACCTTCAATCTATATCATGCCTTTGATTTTTAGCCTAAAATTGATACATTAGCTTTTGTGCTGTTGTACACCTTGACATACCCTGGCATGTGACTATGTGTAAGGATAGCTGACTTGCTCAGGGCACTCCGTGGCATTTTCTGTGCATTGTGTCCTCAGTGTTACCCCATGTTCTGAGTCAGAGCTGTGCAGATGGTTCTTCAGTGCTGGGAATCTCTTTGTGTTTTACAACAAGTAAGGCCATATTTTATCTTGGTTTGTACACACACATGTATCTGTGAATTATTCTATGGCACTGTGAATGACTGTCGTGTTACTTGAAACTACATTATTAGAGAATTGTGGGGAGCCCCCTGCCACAGTGGATATACCAGTTTTTACTTTGATTCTCTCTAGTTCTTTTTTTTTTTTTTTAATTTAAATCTAGTTCTTTTTTTAACTTGAAGAACTCTATATAGATCCAAAATAATTTTGTTTTGAAAGGACAAGCATATTAGGGGAACAATTGACATTTAGGCTTCCAGAGGAGTATGTTTTTTGAGGATCTCTTCATTTGGAGATACAGTATTAATATTGTTTTTACCACTTTTGCCAAGTTTTCTGCACATAAACTCTTGCAGTGTGCCAAAAATGGCAGAGATGTTCTTTAACCTTTTATCTGCCTTGTGCATAAAAAAACAAGAATTCAGATTTTCCTTCCCTGCTCTCCCGCCTGTGTTGTCCTCTCACCCATTTGGATGATGGACTTTGGTCTCCTTGTCAGTACAGATTATACATCCAAATCTACCTCATTCATTCTACCGGCTGGATAGTAATAAGAATGGGTAATATCTCAGGTGTGTATTAGTTCATTTAGTCTGCACCATAACTTTAGGATATAGGTGTCAATAGATGAGGAAATTGAGTTAAAGAAAGATTACAGCCATGCCCAAGGTGACAAAGACAGTAAAACCCAAGTCTGGATTCAAACCAGGAGACTCTGGTTCCTTGGCTTGTGCTCCTGTTCCCTGAGCTCTTTTCAATAGTGTTCTGTTGTGTGGAGGTATTAAAATTTATTTGACTGCTTCTCTATCACAGTTGTCCCAAAACGTTTGGTTTTATAAGCAATCTTAAAAGTATGGGTATAGTTGTCCTCTCCTCCCACTCCTGCCCCAAGCAGTCCCTGCATTGCTGCAGAACCAGAAACGGGGAAAACCTGTGCTCTCCCATGGCTCAAAGAAATTCAGCTAGGATCCATTTTTCAAAAATTTTCGTGGAGCTATAAGATTTAAATTAAGACCAACACATGTATTTGTGTCTTGGTTGGTGGGAAGAGGTGGGGAGGGTTGATGTTTCTGGTTTTGCTGAAATGTTATTAGTAATGTGGCTGAAAACATGGGCTTTATAAAATATGCTGTAAGGTCCTTGCATGTTAAGTAGAATCAGGAAAAGGAAGGTGTTACTGGTATTATTAATCTTCTTTACATAGAAACCTGGATAGAAAACAAAAACAAACAGGAGGTAATTTTGATCACCTGTTGAAGTTATCATTAAAATGCACAGTCATGATAATTAGTGAGGCTATTGTTAAAATCCTCCCCATAAAAAGTATACCCAGCCACACAGGTGCATGAACTCAGAGACCGACCCACTTAGGGACTCAAAAACAAGGTCAGAGAAATGCCTCTGTGAACCTAGGGTAGAAATAACCTGTTTTCACCTATAGTTTTACCTCTTACATATTAGATCTGAATAAATAACTTTCATTTAATATTTTAGAAACTCTAAAAAAATTTATTGACTTCAACTTACTACCTCAAATCTAACTTTAACACGGGGAGGTTTCATGGACTCCCCAGACTTTCCAGAGACTGGTGGCTTCCTTTCCCACTTCCCTGTGCTTGGTATATCAGTGACCAGATTGCCTACTTTTCGTTGTGTTTGCTTGTGTTCGTTCGTTCGTTCTTTCTTTCTTTCTTTTTTTTTCCAAAGCTGAACTCTCTTCTGCTTCCAGGAACAGGAGAATTTTCTTCTTGATGCTCTCTCCTAATGCTTTGCTAATGCTGTGACTCAGCCTGACTTTAAATCCATAGTTTTGTTTCTTAACACGATTAATGATTAATATTGAAGCACCAAAGAGAGGAAATTCAAGAGTTTCACTAGAGAGCCGAGATAGTAAGTTTCATGAGAAGTTTTTGTTTGGGGCATTTCTTATCTCCAGCTTGAGTTCAGCCTGAGTAGTTTAAACTGAGGATGTTCTAAAAAAGGCAGAGAGAGAAGCAAAGTGCTGGTCAGCCTAAACTGCTAATATCAGTGGCCCCTCTTTTATGAATCTGTTGTGTTCGTGCTTCTATGAGGAAAGCAGGTATCCATGTTGTTGATCTCCCCCAGAGAGGGCCTCAGACACATTTTGTTCCCGAACAGAATTAGAAGGAAAAAGTCTGCTTAGCTGTCTTTTCCTGTTTAAAATACAGCTGCCCCTGAAGCAGAGCCGTTTGTCAGCTCACTAGTGCTCCCTGCAAACTTGGGATGAGTCTGTGATAGAAGTAGTGTGGATGGAGGTTTTGTTGTTTGTTTTTTTTTTTTTTTTTTTTTTTTTTTTTTTTTTGCTAAGGGAAGTGTGCTTGGGGCGGGGTGGGGAGGTTAGGGGAAGATGTATCTCTTGTATAGCTCAGATCCTTTGGGTATGTAATGTACAGTTTCAACAAAGGACACTCAGAATTATACCTCTGGTTCAAAATTGCTTAAATGTTGAAACATATGGTCTCATGTTCCATTCGTTAGGAAACAACCAGCTGTTCTCAGCCTGCCAAATCCAAGTAAACATCCACTGTGTGGAAGAGTGAATCTGAAGTGGTTCAGTAAAAACATAAAAGCTGTTTTTGCTGAAGAAAAAGGGTGGGGGGAAGGCCACCCCGAAACAACAGCTAGTCAAGTAAAAAAAGAAATCCCTGTTCTGATAACGTATTTTCCCTGGCTTCCTCATAGTGGACTGGGGAGCGGGAATGGCTCTGGAGATATTTCAATTAAAAAAGATTTGTAGGCAACCTTGTTGTCTCCTGTTGGTGAAAATCGTAGGATTGTCTCAGTTACAGTGATTACTTTAATAAAATGCAATTATCTGAATAATTAATTTATTTGGCTACTCTCCTGTGTCCTTCATTCACAGAGGCCAAAATGTCAAAGATCAAGTAGTTTAGGAGAATAGGAAAATTCTCATTATAAAGGCGAAGGGAGGAGGGAAAGGATGAAATATTTGGAATTTCAGTGCAGTGGTTTCTATTTATCTGAAATGTCAAGGGCAGTGTAAAATGTATTTTTAAAATGTGTTTCTGTATGGTTTGTGCCCATTCTTGGCGTGGCTGTGGCTCTACAGAGGCCATTGTTCTTTGAAGAGTATGAGGGGGTGTCTTTGTCCAAAGTGACAAAAAGAAGACTTGGAAGACTGGGCTTCCTTTGTTCCTGTGCGGTGCTGTAAAATTTGGTTTGAAATTAGGACCTCAGGGAAGGACCTTCAATAGAGAGCTTTCATTTCCTGCCAGCATTTTAATCACTCTGGGGTTTAAAGTGGATGGCCGGCCAGCATAATGGCCCTATGTTTAATAGAACAGCTCGTATCTTGAAGGCCAGTTAAGGGATCTGTCATCCGCCCAATATTCGTCTTTTCTGTTTCCTGTCCATTTATGAAGATCACCCACCCTTTTAGGTGGCTTCCCTAGATCCATTTTGTAGGAGAGCTGCTGCCACTGCTTAATTCTTAAAGAGGCTGAACAGAAACCCAGTTGAATGTGGTCCAGTCTTCAGCCTATGCAGGAAGATCTGGGGACCACTTTCATCTGGGGACACGAAATTCACCACGTTTGGGAATTGATTCCCTCAGATCAGAGAGGAAGTGTCACATTTTGCAAAAGTATAGAATATGAGGAAGGTTCACATTGATCAAGTGGATCATCAGGAATATTGGCACCTACTGATTACAAAGTTGTTGCTGTAGATGTTAATGTCATCCCATCAGGCAGGGAGCAGTTTATACCCTGAAAGGTGCAGTAACCCAGTGGATTTGATCTCATTGTATAATAAGGAAATTTGTAGTTTTCATAAAAAGAGTGGCTTTTTAACTCCTTTTAGAACCATTTAGAAATTGACCTTTATGGTTTATTAAACGATATCCAGAACTCCTAACAGAGTGAATGTTGGAATAAAGTCTTGAAAGACAGGGCCAGCATTAAGAAGTAAGAGTTCCGAATTTCTTCTTGTTCATACCTGGTGGCCAGGAATAATATAATATCAGCGAAAACCTTGGATCCACTAAATTCTAATGTAGGAGCTGTCACTGAAATTGCTCTGTGACCAGGTGTTAAGCAGGGAATCTCCTCATGGTGCTGGTAATCGTGAGCTGCGTGGCAGAAGCAGTTTCAGAGGCACTATTAAATCAGATCCTAAAGTGTTTCCCTCACTCTGAGCCGTAACACAGATGAATGAGAAGTGAAAGAGAAGGGGCTTTTTCAGCCACTAACACACGATCCTCTTCTGTAGCCGGGAGTACCACAAAAGAAAGAGGGAATCCACTTTTCCTGGCCATTTTCTTCTTTGCACGTAAGTGTAGGTTATCACAGGAAAATGAAGGAATGCATAAAACTCATTCAGCAGAACTGAAAGGGTTTTTCTCTCTAGTTCATCTCAGCATAACCTGACTCACAACCACGGAGGTGATGGAAGTGAGAGAGTCTTCACTGCCCTGTGGCTTTCTGGGAGCCAGGGTCTGGCCCCAAGTGGAGGAAAAGCGAGAAGGCCTTTGGGTAGGGGCTGAGGTGACTGAAGCTTTCTCACTTCTTCCGGAGAAACAGAATGACATTAAAGTTCTTTAAAAGAAATGCTGGAACCAGCTTCGCTTCACCTTTCCCCTCTCTGGAATCAGGAATCGCTGCCTGGTTAGTTCACATGAGAGCCCAGCTGGACACCAAGGGGTTGCACCTCTGTACTGACTATATTTGTGCCCTGGAAGACTTTGCAGACAAGGATTTAAACATCCAGACACTTCCCGGACTCTTTGAGAGCCACCCTCCCATGGGGTCCCTTCTGACCTCTTTCATCACGTCTCTGGCCGCAGATGTCTTAGCTGCCCAATTTGAGCCCTTTTGAGTTGGCCTCCCTTGGATGAATAGCTGTTTGAAAGCTGATTTAAAGTGAGTGTTGCTCCCCGTAAGAGCTATTGGCTGAAAAGAGCACTATCCAGAGCAGCAGAGGTGGCTGCAGAAGGTAGGCAGGCTCTCCCGAGGTTGGGTTTGCAGATGTGCCCTGGTGTAGTAGGAATTATGCATCATTAGACTCGGGATCTTTTCCTCATGTCCAGGTCATTTCTCCATCAAGAATGCCTCTGACATTTAAGCCAGGGAACCATACTTGTACTTACATCAGGCTGTTCCCACACATGAAATGTTATGACTCAAATCACCACTCAGCAGCTCCTCTGAAGGGCTAGGACATGTTTACTGGGTAAAATTTTTCAGGCATAGATTTGGAGGGAAAGCTGCCCACCAGAGCAGGGCCTTAGCATAAAGTTAATATTGTCAAAGATCTGACTATAATCCGTTTCATTCACTGTTGCAGTTCACTGTGTGGGTGTATCCACAATGTGGGAACCTCATTTCATTGAAGAATCTGAATATTTTGTAAGGATGTGAAGAGTTGCAAATAATCTTTTCTATAAGGCTATGAGGAGGAACAAAGCAGCTAATGTTAGAAAGAACTGGTACACTATTGTTTTCTGTCATTTGTGAGACTCAATAGGAATATTCTAGACTTGACAGTTTTATATCCTCAACTTCTTGTTCCTTAAAGACTATCCATAGCCTGCTTACAAAAAGCATACCTGTGAAAAGATCTGTTCCATTGTGAGGATATCCTCTTTCGAATCACGGTTTTAAAATAAGAGGATAGGGACACCTCAGTTATTGAGAGTCTGCCTTCGGCTCAGGTCAGGATCTCAGAGTTCTGGGATCAAGCCCCATGTCGGGCTCCCTGCTCAGTGAGAAACCTGCTTCTCCCTCTCCCACTCCCCCTGCTTGTGTTCCCTCTCTCACTCTGTGTCAAATAAATAAATAAAATCTTTTTTAAAAAATTAAATAAGATGATATATGTAATAAGCCCCTAAATTCTCTGTCTTCAGTGAAGAATTTGTTTATACCTTTGAAGAGCTATCTAAAACCTGCTATATTAGCAAAGACAAGGCATAGAATAAATTATTAATACACACACATACATGCACGCACATTTTATTTTTTAATTTGTTTTTATTTTTACTTTTTATTGAAGTATCATTGACATACAGTATTATATTAGTTTTAGGTGTACAACATAGTGATTTTCAACATTTATATATATTACAAAGCAATCACCATAAGTCTAGTTACCATGTGTCACCATATGGAGTTTTTTTTTTGTTGTTTTGTTTTGTTTTTTTTTGTTTTTATTTGGCAGACAGAGATCACAAGTAGGCAGAGAGGCAGGCAGAGAGAGAGAGGAGGAAGCAGGCTCCCAGCCGAGCAGAGAGCCCGATGCGGGGCTTGATCCCAGGACCCTGGGATCATGACCTGAGTCGAAGGCAGAGGTCTTAACCTACCGAGCCACCCAGGTGCCCCTAGAGTTTTAATACAACATTATTATATGCATTTCCCGTGCTATACATTACATCCCCATGATTTATTTATTTTACCACTGGAAGATTGTACCTCTTGATCCCCTTCACCCATTTTTGCCTCACCTCCCACCCCAACCCTTTTCTCCTCTGGCAGCCATCAGTCTATTCTCTATATCTGTGAGTCTGGTTTTATTTTGTTTTGTTTGATTGTTTCATTTGTTTTTTAGAGTCCATATATAAGTAAAATCATATGGTATTGTCTTTCTCTTGCCAAACTTATTTCACTTCCCGTAATACTGCCAAGGTTTCTTCATGTTGTTGCAAATGGCAAGATTTGATACTTTTTTATGGCTGAGTAGTATTCTCTTGTGTATATATACCACATCTTCTTTATCCATTGAGCTATTGATAGACATTTAGGTAGGTTGCATCCATATCTTGGCTATTATAAATAATGCTGCAGTGAACATAGCGGTGCATATAATTCAGTGCATGTAATTCATATAACTTTCAAGTTAGTGTTTTTATTTTCTTCGGGTAAATACCCAGAAGTGGAATTGCTGGATCGTATGGTGCTTCTATTTTTAATTTCTCGAGGAACCTCCATGCTGTTTCCACAGTGGCTGCACCAATTTAACATTCTCACCAATAGTGCACGACAGCAGTCCTTGACAACACTTGTTATTTCTTGGTTTTTAGATATTAGCCATTCTGACAGGTATGAGGTGATATCTGATTTTGACTTGCACTTCACTGATAATCAGTGATGTTTAGCATCTTTTCATGTCTTCTTTGGGGAAAATGTCTATTCAGATCTTCTGCCCATTTTTTTATTTGGGTAGTCTGTTTTCTGTGGTATGAATTCCTTATATATTTCGGATATTAAACCCTTTTCAGGTATATGGTTTGAAAATATGTTCTCCCATTCAGTAGGTTACCTTTTCATTTTGCTTATAGTTTCTTTCGCTATGCAAAAACTCTTTAGTTTGATACAGTCTTACTTGTTTATTTTTGCTTTTCTTGCTCTTGCCTATGGAATAGGCAATAGTGGTCTGGTGTCATTTTTTGCATATAGTTGTCTTGGTTTCCCAGCACCGTCACTGAAGAGACTATCTTTTCTCCATTGTATATTCTTGCTTCCTTTGTTGTAGATGAATTGATCATGTATGTGTGGCTTTATTTCTTCTGTCTTCTGTTCCATTGATCCATGTGTCTGTTGTGCCTGTACCATACTGTTTTGATCACTCTAACTTTGTAGTATAGCTTGAAATCAGGGCGTGTGATGCCTCCAGATTTGTTCTTCTTTCCCAAGATTGTTTTTGGCTCTTCAGGGCCTTCCATGGTTCCATACAAATTTTAGGATTATTTGTTCTAGTTCTGTGATAAAATGCCATTGGTATTTTGGTAAGGATTTCAGTGAGTCTGTAGATTGCTTTGAGTAGTATGGGGCTTTCAACAATATTAATTTTTCAGCCCATAAACTTTATATATGAATTTGAACAATATAAAAATTATATATAATAATATAGCAAAATAATGTATGTATAAATATATAAACATCAGTACAATAATATAAAATATAAGAGTGTGTGTGTGTGTGTGTGTGTGTGTGTGTGTGTGTGTGTGTATACAACTCAGTGGAGAGAACAAAGATGCCTTCACTTTTGCCTTGTTTTAGGCAGTAAGATTACACCAGCCTTAACTGTCATCAAGACAATTATGAGGCTCATCGGTACTAGTTTCCAACTTCTGTTTCTCAGCAATTCTTTGAAATTATACTAGGTATCAAAGTAGTCTTTTTGGCTGTCCCATTTTTAGCCAATAGCATTTGGTTAGCATTGTTTTCATGAGGTCCCTTGGGAAATTTTGCCAGGATCTCTAGAAACTTCTGGTGCTTCCGAAATACTTTCCTTAGAGTTGATCCCTTATTTAGTTAATACTTGTTTTATTATATTGTGTGCAAATGTGGGTTTTTTTTTTTAAAGATTTATTTATTTATTTGACAGAGAGAGAGAGACAGCGAGAGGGGGAACATAAGCAGGGAGAGTAGGGAGGGAGAGAAGCAGGCTTCCCACCAAGCAGGGAGCCTGATGCGGGACTTCAACCCAGGACTCTGGGATCATAACCTGAGCCGAAGGCAGATGCTTAATGACTGAGCCACCCAGGCACCCCAGATATGTTTATGTTTTAGAATTGACTCCCAACCAGATAGTTAACTTCTTTGAGGCAGGACCCATGTCTTGCTTTTACTGGGTTCCTTAAAACATACCGTTCAGTGCATAAATAGGTGTTAATTTCCTTTACATATTTAATTGTTACCCATAAATTTCCCATATGAAAAAAGTAAGGCAGGAAGAGAACTTTACTATTTGTTCAGTTGACAGGAAATTTTTTTAATAATTATTTTTATTAACATATAATGTATTATTTGCCCCAGGGGTACAGGTCTGTGAATCATCAGGCTTACACATTTCACAGCACTCACCATAGCACATACCCTCCCCAATGTCCATAACCCAACCACCATATCCCTACCCCCGCATCCCCCAGCAACCCTCAGTTTGTTTTGTGAGATTAAGAGTCTCTTATGGTTTGTCTCCCTCCTGATTCCATCTTGTTTCATTTTTTCCTTCCCTGCTCCCCACAACCCCCCTCCCTGCCTCTCAAATTCCTCGTATCAGAGAGATCATATGATAATTGGCTTTCTCTGATTGACTTATTTTGCTCAGCATAATACTCTCTTGTTCCATCCATGTCATTGCAAATGGCAAGATTTCATTTCTTTTGATGGCTGCATTGTATTCCATTGTGTATATATGCCACATCTTCTTTATCCATTCATCTGTGGATGGACATCTAGGTTCTTTCCATAGTTTGGCTATTGTGGACATTGCTGCTGTAAACATTCAGGTGCATGTGCCCCTTCGGATCATACATCTGTATCTTTAGGGTAAATGCCCAGTAGTGTGATTGCTGGGTCATAGCAGAGCTCTATTTGCAACTTTTGGAGGAACTTCCATGCTGTTTTCCAGAGTAGTTGCACCAACTTTCATTCCCACCAACAGTGTGGGAGGGTTCCCCTTTCTCCACATCCTCACCAACATCAGTTGTTTCTTGACTTGCTAATTTTAGCCATTCTGATTGGTGTGAGGTGGTATCTCATTGTCGTTTCGATTTGTATTTCCATGATGCCGAGTGATGTTGAGCACATTTTTATATGTCTGTTGGCCACTTGGATGTCTTCTTTGCAGAAATGTCTATTCATGTCTTCTGCCCATTTCTTGATTGGACTATTTGTTCTTTGGGTGTTGAGTTTGATAAGTTCTTTATAGGTTTTGGATACTAGCCCTTTATCTGATATGTCATTTGCAAATATCCTCTCCCCTTCTGTTGGTGGTCTTTTGGTTTTGTTGACTGTTTCCTTTGCTGTGCAAAAAGTTGACAGGAAATTTGAAGCAATCGTAATACAGTAACCACCTTATGTCAAGAAGAATGATCTCTTTGCCACTTGTCTACATTATGACTCATCTCTCTTCCAGAACTTTAGTTGTCTTACATTGGAATTTTTTTTTTTAAAAATCACGATTGCTTTTGAAGGTTGTAGGAGAAAAATGGAAGATGAATGGACGGACAGACATTTGGAGCAGCAACTGGATTAGAACTCACAAATTTTGAATTTTTTGGATGTGATTTTTTTTTAATACCAAACTCTGTCAGTTCTCAGCATGTGATTGTAAAGGAAGCAAGCAGGGGAGAATTGAATGAGATATTAAACTCTCCCTTCTACCTTTTTATAATTGTCAGAACAGCATAGAAAGGATGAGTAAGGAATTCTGGCAGCCAAATGCCTCCTGGAGGGAAAGGCAAAAGAGCTATGGCTATGTGTGATTGCTTGATGTAACTGCATGTAAGACACCTTATTCACACGGGATGGCTGCTTTCAAAGCTCCTTCTAAACATCAGGATTATTTTGATGGAAGTACTCCTTTTCTGGGAAATACTGAAAGCTGACTGATAAAAGGGATATGCTCTGGCTGTGAACACACTCTACAGATGCTAAGCAGTATCTAGCATTAACAACTTTTTGTTGGTTTCATATTAGGAAATTTACCACTTGTGTGTATTTTTTTTTTTAAAGATTTATTTATTTGATAGAGATCACAAATAGGCAGAGAGGCAGGCAGAGAGAGAGGGAGAAGCAGGCTCCCTGCTGAGCAGAGAGCCCGATGTGGGGCTCGATCCCAGGACCCTGAGATCATGGCCTGAGCCGAAGGCAGTGACTTAACCCACTGAGCCATTGAGCCATCCAGGTACCCCGCCACTTGTGTGTATTTAATATACAAGCTTGCCCTCTAAGGAAAAAAAAAAAACACAAATGGCATGTTTCTTTCACTTAGTAGGTAAAATTTAAGGAACTATTTTGAATCTCTTTTGATAGCTGGAGAAGATAAGCAGGACATGTAAATAACCAGGATTCATTTCACATATTGTCTATTATTATAGTTTTTCTTAATCTACTGTACTCCTTGACCTGATATAATTTTTTTCAGTTCAGACCTTCTTGAGAGTAGGAGACAAGGGGACAAGAGTCTTCTGTTTGCCAAGTATATTTTGTAAAGCATCTGAACTAGATGATTCCTCACCTCTCCTATAGATCTTTAGTAATTTTACCGATACATCACTTAAGAAATGCAGACAATATTTGAATGTCCATCTCCAAACAATTGCATACAATGCTCCCTCTGCATAGAGTGGGAAGTAATGTCTCTTATGGTGCTCTCAAATACAAAGGGATATATTTTTACCTATTTTAAAAGTTACTTGAGCTCAAATAAAATTGTTAGAATTAAAAGAAATGTGTTGGATTAACTTTAACTTCTCCCAGTTTCCGTCTCTTTCACATCCATCTCCTTAATTTGCCAGCTCCTCGGTTCATGGTATCCAGGCTTCATTAGATTACGAACATCAACTCCTGGTGCAATGGCTTTCAACCTTGGCTGCACATTAGAAATTTTTTGGAGACCTTTAAAAAAAATACCTACACCCAGGCCATACACAGAGCAGTTGAGGTTGGAGTATAGGCATCAGTATTCTTCAGATTCCCCGGATGATTCTAACATGCAACCAAATTTGAAAACCTCTGCTTAGTTGGATCTCTTTGCTTTTCAGATTATAAATATCTAAGTCCATTCTTCTAATATATTAAAATATATATTTAGGTTGGTTTTCCCAGCAGTGGATCTCTTATATTTCAGAACATTTTCCTTAATATTTTAACTGAATATATATTTTATTCCTTACTAATCTCTCTTGATCGCCATTTTCCTTCCTTTGGAGGTACAGCGTGGCTTCAGGTGAAGCAACATGACATGTACATTCTATTCCCTTTTCCTATGACTAAGCTAGGAGGAAGACTCCTTAGTACTCCACGGGATGTCTGGAAATTGTGTGGCCTGAGAGACGTGAGTGGATTAAGGTGGTGTTGATATGTGTTTGTTTACAACAGAAGATGCTACTATTGGGACTTATGTTACTGTTTTGTCAGATTTGCCCTAACCTCAAGGTTTTTCTTCCAGAATTGGCTTTCCCCAAAATGAAATTTAAAGTGAAAAAACAGAGGCACCTGGCTGACTCGGAGCATGCAACTCTTGATCTTGGGGTCGTGAGTTCAAGCCCCATGTTGATATAGAGATTACTTAAGAATAAATGAAGTACAATGAAAAAAAATAAAATAAAAAGTAAATCTTCCAAAAAAATTTTTTAAAAAGTAAAGTGAGAAAAACAGTTCAGAAAGGAGATACCAGATTAAAACTCATGTAGGTTTATGCATATATCATTATATCTATGGAGTTGGCAATTCACTATTTGTTGATTTTATAGGGAGTAGGATAATTTTCAAATACACTGCTCCACCAAGATACAGAATTTAAATGTAGCATTTGTTAATGATGAATCTGAGCACTCTTGTGCAGGTTTTCTTTATCTAAATTTCAGGTCCTTAATCTGCAAAGTTTAAAGTTGACACAAATTTTAAAGTGTCCTCTGCTTTTTGTGATAATGAAAAGTCTGAATTCCTGAAAAGAATTTATTCTTTTCTCACCTGGATGATTTCCAGTCCTTACAATGGTTTGGAAGCATTTAGTAAGCATGTTGTGGCCCAGAAATCATTGTGGTTCAGTTTGGTTTGCTTTAGTGCTATAAATTATAGGAAATCTTTCTTGAAAAAGATAAACAGGAACTAAAGGCAGAATGCTTTTTACCCTGTCATGGTTGTTTGAAGCTAGTGAATGGACAAATAAAGGAAGGGTATATTCCCAGGACTTAGGCTCACTCCAAAGTTAGGTTATGTGACCGGAGTTAGGTTTTATAAACCTGCTATCATTAGGCAAATTATTAATAACTTGTTCATTTGCTTGAGAAATGTTTTTGCTCAGGTAGCATCCCATACTGCTCTGCTTCTACTCCTCTAAGCCTTTTTTTTTCCTTACCCTTTTCAAAATGACTTTTAAAAAAATTCCTGATGACAGTCACAGAATAAACTGTATGAGAAAAGTGTCACACTTCCTCTAGAATAGTCTTGGTGATAGAGTTCCTTGCTCCTCTGAGAGGCCTTCATGCTTTTGCATGAACACTGCTGTCACTGGGCCCCGATAGTTTAGGTGGCCTACATGTTCCAGATGCACGGGAGCAGGTAGAGCTTACTGACCTCGGATACAAGGATGGAGCAGATGCGTTCTTACCTCACGAAGACCCTCCACCGGCCTCCCATACGTCTGGGGCAGATGCCCATCTAGACAAGCCGACCCTGCCAATGCCCATGCTGGAAAGGACTGCATCCTGCACCTCCTCCTGATCTTCTGATGACTCCACCAACCCACACAGCCCAAATCCCAGTGATGGCAGAGTAGATACTCCCTCATCAGAGCCGTCTGATGAGGAGGAGGTGGGGGCTGATGAGGGCCAGAGCCTGGAGCTTGCAGCTAGCAGTGGGCCTCCAGCTTCAGACTGACCAAGCTGGCTCTTCTCCACAGGAGACCTGAGGCCTGGCCAGAGACCTTCAGAGAAGCCCAAACCCCTTACCTGCAGCAGGCACCTGGGGGGAGACAAGGATGGTGGGATGGGGTACCTCTCTGGGAATCAGCCCTCCTGCTTTGCTGCGAACCTTGCCTGCTGCAGCCCTCCCACCTCCCACCTTACTCCTGAGGTGGGGCTGACAGGCATGGACAGAGATGGAAGATGAGGTAGGGACAAGTTGCCACTGCTCTTCTTAGCACCCCTCTTTCCTGATAGAGCCTCCTAAGCCAACGGGGACGTGAACTCCTTAGCTCTCCCTGTGCCATGCTATTCCAAGCTATCCTGCCCCCCTACCTCCTTTTTGGGACCAGGGGGTGGTATAAATAATAAACCAAAAAAATCATACGAAAAAAAGTTTTAGCAGGGTTTTAATGGGCAGCCTCTGTAACCAGAGTCCTTGAGATCATCCCGTCTTCTCCAGGTGGCTCTTCATTTAATAATGCAATCTAGTTATACTATCGTGATCTTGATCTGGCCAGAGCAAGAACTAAGATGTTTCAAAGGAAGAAATGTGAAATGTTGGGTCATGAGAAATTAGATTGAGCACTTTATTTCTTGTTTCTCATGGAGCTGGCTGTACTGACTTTCTCAGTCTTAAGTCTCCTCCCTGCTACCCCATCCCTAGGCTGCTATGAGCCTGTTATCACAGTAACAAGAAGCACACAGAGGGTGAGATAATACTCCTTCCCCTAACTGAAGATGAGAGCCTGAATTTGGGGGATGGATTGTGGGGATTATCTTAAATTCATCTGTTCTCTGCTGTCGAAGTGGCAAATGCCCAAACCGCATTCTGTCTGTCTTCTAGAGTCTGTCCTTCGAGCCGGAAAAAAGGAACCTAAGACCCGCATGCTCTTGGCTTCAGGTAAATTTCATAGAAACATGCTGCTCGCGGGCTTGGGAGCCTGCACGTAAAGTTGTGATGGGTCATTACAACTGCATTGTGATCACCTCGTGCTTACAACTGCATTGTAATCACCTCGATTATGCTTCCTCCCTCTCACTAAGGAGTCAGGGCCTGTTGGCACAGTTGTGTGCAGGGACACCATGGATCAAACAGCCGATGTTTGTTGTTAAGCAAGCAAGACATCCAGCTGGTGGGTTGAGCATCTCCATTCCACGCTGCCTGTTAGTTCTCTGAGGAAATAGCCACTTACTCATTTCCTGTTTCATCACAGACCTTTTTGGGCCTCAGTTTGCTGTGAGGATAGGGACTTAGCTAGGGTGACTGTAGGCCCCAATTTGCCCAGATCCTGTTCTCCCTTGGACTAGTTGAATGATCACTGAAACCCATTTCCCCATTATGAGTGTACAGGTTTGGAAGACCGTCACCCTGGTTATGACCCAGTGTTAGTCTTAGGAGCCAAAAGAAAGAACCACTAACTGGAATGATACCAGGATGTGTGCTTCTCAAGCATTAGAATTAGCCTGTTGTTTTCTGTTCGAACCCAAAAAGTTGTAAGTTGTCTTCTTTATGTTTAGTGACAAAGAAAGGAGCTCTAGGTTCAGGATTCTGGTCTCTAACCAGTAGTTTTTTAGGAAATCAGAAAGCAGTGAAGGAGAAAATCAGGCAGGTTCTGCAACCTTTTCAAGAAAATTTGACTCTTGGGGGACAAAGGTGGGTAGATGATGGTGCGGCAGTTTGTCTTCTGAACACCTCTCAGAAGGGAACCTTATCCAGAGTTCCCATGCCTCATGTGATGCCCAGTGGTGCCCTGGAGAGGAACATTCCAGTAATTCCTTTGTGGGCACATTTCCTTGGGAATCTTGAGACTTAAGTAGTGTGTAGGTTCAGGACTTTTGGGCCAGATCTCAACCTAAAGGTCCTTCTCTCCCTAAGGTGGTCCATCAGTTTGGTCTCACTGGTGCTGCCAGCTTAGGGAGTTTATGAAATTTTGATGTAGAAATTAGGTTGTTACTTATCTTGTACCTTCTCGCTCATAGTATTGACAGTACCATGGAATTGCTTGAGGCAGATAGCATCTCAGTGATCACTGTGCTATTTCAACTCTCTGCTGCTGACAACATCAGAAGTGTTTTAACAGGGTTTTAATGGGCAGCCTCTGTAGCTCCTTGGAGGGTTGCAGATAGCTGCCGTGAGAAACCCTCTCTGCTGCTCCGGGCTGACGTGCCCTCTTTTCTCATCCAGCTGCTGCTTGTTTAGATGGCCGCCTTCCTGGTGACAAGCACTTCTTATTTGGGCTGAGCAGAACTAGGACTTGAATTCCAGAGATGAGATTGTGTAATATAAAAAAGGAAAGGTCTCCTAAGGACATTTTCTTCCCATCCTGTTGGGGGCAGGAAAAATAAGGCAAGTTGTCCGGGGGGGAGGTAGGGCAAGAGAGAGGGTCTAAGCAGGAATAAGTCTGCCATTCCCAGAACCTTTTAGAGAAAAGTCCTGGTGTGTCGTTAAAGTGTTCTCATCTGACGGAGTCACAAGAATCTATTTGGAGAATGCCACGCCTGGAGCCCCTGTTTTCTAGCTTTCCCACATTTTAGAGTTTTATTTAATGGCTGACAGACACACAAATGAGGAGGGCCCCTTTCCACACATGAAGACGGTTTCAAACTATTTCATGATACCCTAGGATTTTCTCTACTGTTATGAAATATATCTCAAGGATTAAAGCATAGTGAATTAATGCTGCTTCACTTGCTTTGGTTCCATCATTTGATCTTCAGGTGCAACAAAGTGACTGAATTCCTGGCTAGTAACTTAAAACCTCAAATTGTAGGATGAAAGGAGATGGATAGCCCTTCTTGGTAGACTTCTCTTTGTTTAAGATGAGATAGTAAAATGAAGCAAAAAAAAAAAAAGACATTACATTGACCTTCCAGCTGTGGTGCCAAAGATAGTTCTTGATCTCTGTGCCTAGGGTCAAGGGGGGGGGTACCCAAAAGGAGACTGGTGATGAGAATGGAAGAAAAAAAAATGGAGGCTATAAAATAATAAAGTTTTTAGTGTGATATAAGAACTCATTCTAACCAGGAGGGACTGCCTGAAGAGAATATGTCTCCATTCCATTTGGAAAGTTTAGTTCTTTTTTTAAAAAGATTTTTTTTTTAATTTATTTATTTGAGAGAGAGCGTGTGCATGCACAGTGGCAGGGGAGGGAAAGGAGGAAGAGAGAGGGACAAGCAGACTCCCCACTAAGTGTGGAGCCCCACTTGGGACTCAGTCCCACTGCCCTAAGATCACAATCTGAGGTGAAACCAAGAGTCAGACGTTCAACTGGCTGAGGCACCCAGGCACCCCAAAAGTTTAGTTCTTAGTAGAATCCCTGTGTCTGGAAGCATCAGTGCAGACATCAGCTGCTGTAACTGTTTCTTTCCATCACCTTCCCTTCTCAGGGGCAGAGAAGCAGTAGTTTGGTTGGAGTAGTCTGAAGGAGATCTAAGAATACTTCCTTCTAATAGGAGAAAGAGGCTTCTTTCATCTCAACCTCTACCTGCTTAGAATTGGCTTTTGTCATTGTCACCCTCCACAGTGTTTTCAGGCTGCCTAAGAAGAATCTCCTATCAGACACTTAAAGCCATTTCACAGCCTTCTCTTCCCAAACCAAACTGATAGTAGTGGGTTATCAACTGTCCTTCAGAGATTTAAGATAGTTAACTTCTCGTCACCAGTGGAGGCATGACTTTAGCTATTAAGGCATAAATCTGATTATCAAGGTCGGGAGGGAGAAGAGGCCAGTACACCTCTGGGACACATTCAGAAATGGATTCTTGGCAAGACCCAAGCCTATTTACCCTTTGCTTTCTCACTGCTGGGCACCTTTCCCAAAACTGCTGCCGCTCTCCTGCTGTGGGGACTATTACCCGAACCAGCATCATCAAAAGGCTCCTTAGATGCGCCTGTGTTTGGAATCTTCTGTAGGGCACTGTGTGAAGAAAACTGCAGGAGGTTACATCCTATAAAGGAAAGACCATAAGAATATGGCCCGTGGGAGAGTAGAATGGTGAAATAGTGTTAAAGAGAAAGCCAGCCACATCACTACCTAGCAAGTAGACTTAACATCCCTCCGCCTCAGCCTCCTTATTTCTAAGATGAAAATTAGTTTGAAAGTTACAAACTACTCATAAGATTGTCATGAATTAAAGAAGATGTTGCATTATGTACCTGTGCATTATCTCCCTTTCTTTAATCATAACTGAAGGAGGTGATTGTAGAATAGAACCCTTACAAATACTAATTTTGCTTTCAGGATGTGACTCAGGATTCAAAGCTGGTTTTTCTAAATATTCAAAACAATTTAAAAGTTAGTAGAGACATGGGTAACCAGGTTCTGGGGGGCTAGCAAGCCACCTGACGCAGTCATTCTCCCATCTGCCGTGGGTCCTGTCTTTCTTCATGCATGTGGGTTTCCTTATTTTATATACTACGGGCCAATGTCTAACTACGAGATGTCTGTGACCATGAGTTATTATAAAGGGCTGCATAAGTACCTTTTCATGATGGAAAGTTTTTAAAAATTTAAAAGAAGCAATTAGGGTAAACTTTATAGGAGGAATATCTTGGTTTCTCAGGACACCGCATGGAGCAATTGATATTTGCATCTCTGTGCACTGTTGGTGAGGTGGCTGTGTAATGAAAGACACGGGTCAGGTATTTTCCAAACAGCTCAGTTCCTAAACCTGGGTTCCTTGCCATGTGTAAAGTTGTTGCTACAGATGTCAACCAGGCAATATAGCTAGAACTCACTTGTAGCCTGATCATGCCTGGAGGGTGTCTGCCAAGTATCATCACATGCTGGGATTTGAGTGGAGGGAGGTGGTGAGAGTGAAGTTGCCCTCCTTAAGTTCCCTTCAGCCACCTAGTTGAGGGCAGAGAAGCATTTGCTTTCTATCAGCTGTGGGTCCATCTTTCCTCCTGTCCTTGGTTCCTGTAGAGGGTAGAAAGCAATTGTTCTTTTTAATCCTATATCGGAAGGGATTTTCGAGCACTTATTTTGTGCCTCTCTCCATTAAGAACCATAGGTGATCTAAAGACATAAACCGAAGTTCTCATTAGCAGGAGGGCTGAGGGTACCTGTGACTTTAAAGTCACACCGGAAGTACAGGTGAAGCTGCGGGGGTGGGGGGTTCTTCAGAGGGAAGGGAAATCTGTCTCCACATGAAATTCAGGACAGGTTTCTAGAAGGTATCATTTGAGCTGAGTTTTGTGATATGGGAATAGGAAAGGGAAGTCAGTCCAGCAGAAAGAACAATGCTCAGAAAACAGGGTGTCCATACAGGGAAAGCAGGTGATTTGGCATGCCTGGAGGAGAAGGTGTGACCAAGAGAGGAAAAAGAGAGAACATTAAAAAAAATAATAAGATTAGAGAGTGGAGGTCTTTAAATACTTTGCAATGTTTCAGACATCTCTAGAGTCCATTGGTCCGTCAGGATTTGAATCTTGCTTCTACCACCTCTTTACCACTATGACCTCAGGCATACTCCTTAGCATCTCTGCATCTCAGTAAAATGAATTTTAATACTACAGTTTATTTAACCTAGTCTCCATAAAACACCATTTCAAGATTTAATCATTATAAAAATTATTAATGGCATATTTTATGTTCTTTTTTTCCCCATGATGAGTCTTTGAAATCTCCTGTACAGTTTGTGTTTACCAGCACATCTCAGTCCGGACTTGCCGTATTTCCAATGCTCAACACATTGGCCACACATTACCAGCACACACCCACAGTCTTTAGAACCGCTTCTTCGGCTCTCTACTGCCTTTGGTTTTATGAACGCAAAGAGAGAGACATTCAAGTGGAACTCAAAAGTCATTCCATTGCTGATATCCATAGCTACTGCTTACATTTTGACATGACAGAAGGAGTTAATCCAGATAAATTTTGTTCTCAGTTGGCCAGTCACAAGAGATTTGTCAGCAGTTATCTAGAATGAAAGCAATTACTGGTACAAGTCCATCCTGGGGGACATGTACGATTTGCTCTGGCATGAAGAATAAGACTCATCTCTCCTTTAATTCTTTCCTGACCAAGCCTGCCATTGTATAGGTCTAACAACCTCAGAAGAACACAGATTATGTGCTCAATATCGCAGTTATCCTTTTCCATTTAATGCCTGGCCATCTGAATCCTCTGTACTGATCTAATTCCAGTTGCTTCTGAAGTTTACCTTTTATGCTTGTGTTGGTTTTAGCCAGTGACCACAGTGTCAAAGGTCATGAACTTGTACACTTCCTCCCCGTATATTCACTGTATCAGTACTCCATTTGCTAGGATCCCTTTAGATTAGTTTATTTAATTTTGCCACGATTGGTTAATTCATAAAATCATAAGGCACTTTTTTTCTTCCTTCATTTGGATGGCAAATAGGTGATAAAGAAGGAGAAGGAGAAAGAATGAAATTCATCAGTTTACTCTGCATCTTAATTATCTTCATTTTACGTTCTTCAATACGTGTCTTTATTGATGTAGTTTTATCAGCTTAAAACATCTAATTGAAGCCAGATCTTTAAATCTCTTTGGATCAAGGAGCAGTAATAAGCCCACAGCATCTTATCCCTACAATCCAGAAACACGTCTATCTATGTGCTTGTACTTGATGCATGTATAATCAGTTTACTCTCCTGGCTTCTTTTTCTACCTAAGACCTTAGCAGGACATAGTCTGGTGATGAAGGTGGTATTTATTCCCCTTTTAAATGGGTATGAGGGTGGGAGCTTAATTATTAGTGATCATTCAAAGAATCTATTTCCTTTACATGTGGTATCATGGAGCCATCTGTATTCAGCTACAGAATATGTGATTCTGCCTTTGTCAATCAAGGTTCGCTTTTTTCTCTATCACATGCTAATTCTGATTTGATACTTGTTATATGTTCAGAAATACAGCATGGTTTCTAAAATGCTTGGTGATCACAAATAGTGTCTATTGTATACATTTTAACATTTTTTTTAAAGGATTTTGTTTATTTGACAGAGATCACAAGTAGACAGAGAGGCAGGCAGAAAGAGAGAGGGGGAAGCAGGCTCCCCACTGAGCAGAGAGCCCGATGCAGGGCTCGATCCCACGACCCCAGGATCATGACCTGAGGCGAAGGCAGAGGCCCAACCCACTGAACCACCCAGGCGCCCCACACTTTAACATGCTTGCTGTTATGTTCAAATCCTCTCTGTACAGAATTCAGGAAATATCTGCCCTGTGATACCTACTTTCCAGATAACTCCAACTTGTCGGAAAGAAGACTGACAATATTTAAAGCATTTAAATTATATTAACACTTCGTCTTTTTGTGCATAGTTGGAGAAGAACATGTTCAGATGATTTTTTTTTTAATGCTGTAGCCCTTTGTATGGAGGTCTTTCTCAAGTGGATTTTATGCTTGCTTACTTCTTGAATATACTTTGATCTGGGACGGGGCCTCTCCATAACAGACATGCATGCGGGTCTCAGTTGTGGAATCATGTTGAGTGACTCATTGTTATGAGCTTACAATATTGTACTGGCACTTAGATCTTAAAGGTTGAGGGCTTTTTTTTTTTTTTTTTTTTTTCTCAAATGCAAAATAGCTTCAGTGCTCATGTGTATTTCCTGTAACTTTTCTTTGTCTTTCTGCCATCAAGACTGATAGCCTTATCTCTTAGAGAAAGAGAGAGCCAGACAAAATCTTTTATTGACTATGTAATATGTGCCAGATGCATAGCTTAATGTTGGACGTTTCAGTCCCCACAGCAATCCCAGGAGGTAGCTGTCCCCATTTTCACTTTACATGGGAGGGAATCGAGGCTCAGAGAGATGAAGTTGTTTTCTTACTGCTGTCCATGCACCTGCCTCCATCATTCCTTTCCTTTGAATTTGTTACTTCCAGTTCTTGCAGCCAGAAGTCGGGGTAACCGGATCATGCATATGACAAAGTATCCTCTGGTGAGTCCTTCTGATGTGAGCCTCTGGGTAAAGAATGGTGAAGACCAGGAGAGGAGTTCTAGGTCGGGCATTCATGAGGTATTTTACCTGGGTAGGCTCCTGCCCTTTTATATAAGTTATGGTTAGTTAATCTACAGTTAAGCTAATGTTATACTGTGAGCCAGGATGGGAGACAGTTTTTTGCCTAGGAATAGAAGAATTACCTGAATGAGCCCTCACAGACTGTTCTAGGAGGGTGCATGTTCCATAGCCTAAATGTGGAAAGGCTAAACAATCAGTTACTAGTATTTTGGTGTCCTCAGCTCTGCTCTGAGAGGCGAGTGACATTTACAAGTTGTCTCCAGGAAAAAAAATGTACAGACACTCATACAAATGTCACATATGGTGTCTGGGATTCCAGGACGCTGCCCCCGCCCCAACCAAAATCCATCCCTGGACCCCAGATTAAGATAATCCCTTTGGCCTCTGTGGGTAGGTGTCGGTCACCAATGCTGATATAACTGAAACCTGTCCTTCAGACCAGAAATGATCATTGAGGACAGAGGAGCTCCTCCCAGAGGAGTTGGGAGATTTGAAACAGACAAGGGCTTTAGCTTTGAGATGGGGATGGGAATGGGGGGGTAGTGGGGCGAATGGGTTTAGGATTTGTATTTGCTCTTGAATAAGGTGCAATGAGCAAGGAGACAGTAGAGGCAGTCCCAGATGCTGGGGACACTTCATGTGCCTGGAGGTCATATGTCTAAGAGAAGGGCCGAAGCCAAGAAAGAAGAGATGAGGCAGAGGTCCTGTAGAGTTAACGCCCATCCATCAGATTTGAGCACACTGGCCTGAACTCAGGACCGTTTTTGCTCCAAGGAGAGATTTTAAGAATTGGAAACCTGTACTTGGGACACGTGAACTTGCTTTGCTGTTCATATTTTCTATAATGGTTTACTTTCGCTTTTTCCTCAGTTTTATGTAAAATGTGCACTAAGGTCACCCTAGAAAGGGGGTTTGGTGAATCAGTCCTTGAGCCTTTATAAAAGGGAAGGACAGCTCCTACAGTGGTGTTAGCAGCAGCATTGTTCCTCTTCCTTTGTGAGTGAATAACCTCCTTACCCCCGGAAATAAAGTGCAAAGGCTTAACCACTGGTGTAGCCATAGATTCCCTTCTCCCCTGGAGACTCTCCTTTCGGATTTTCAGCTGATAGGTTTTGCATCTTGTTTTCATAAGAATACCTCTTTCTTTACACTCATTCTTGCATGTTCTTGCTTCAACCCCCCAGGCCCAGTAGACACTTGGCAGTAGGACCTTCCTCGTTTTGGCAATTGTGACTCCCATGTGGAGGTCCAGTCATCTGGCTCTTAACTGAAACCTTGAACAGTTTCAGGAGGCCTTTCTTATTTTGCTTTGAGATTTTAAGCCCGTGTAGTGTTGAGAAATTATCAAGGAGACTATAGACACATTAAAGTCTTTAACCAGCGGAGCTGCCTTAACAGGAAACCATAATTTATAGCATATTTTAAAAGGACTTGAAAACACTGAAGTAAAAGGTTCAGTAAGTACAATATTCTCCAGAATCATTGGATGTCACCCTAAAGAATGAAAGGTGTCACCTTTGAAGTCACAGATCTATTTTCTGTGTCTAAATACAATAACTTTTCTAGGCAACCCCCGTTTAAGTTGGTGAACCACACTCCTGTGCTTCGAAAGCTTCTCCGTTAAAGTACATCGCATAGCAGAGGAGAGATGCTTATATGTCCCCCGTACCCAGTCTCCAGTTCTAGAGCCACAGTCCTGTTACTAGCTGAAAACTTTTCTTGAAAGCTAGGGCTTTATCTTTAAATTAGTGTTGATGGTATATTCTTTACCACAATGTATATGTTTTAATATTTAAATTATTTGCCAAATTATTTCACTTTTCCCCCTAAAATTTCCAAGCAAATCAGCTCTCCCTGACCCACCACTGCATACTCTCAGAAATAGTGCAACAACACAAGCATTGGTAGTTTTTTTTGTTGTCGTTGTTCCCATTTTACAGAAAAGAAAGAGGTCTTGTAAAGTTTGGGCACTTGCTCAAGTTTATAAACTACAAAGCAGCAAAGCTCTTTTTAACCCATGTCTTTCTTGAGGTCCAAATCTATCATACAAAACCATGCTGGGTATTAAGGAATCCTATCTTCGAAAGAAATAAGAATGCAGGTTTAAAAACATTCCACAAAGTTAGTGATTATGAGTTATTCACATGCAGTGCGCTTAGTTTCCCAGATAGCTTCGAAACAATTAATTTTGGATAAGCATGTATGTTTTCTGTAACTGTAGATACTGGTGGTAATGTTTCATAAGCAGATGCATTTTGGCAAACAAGAGTGGAGGGCTAATTTCTCTCAAAATCTGTGTCTAGCAAGGGTAGGGAGGGAGGGTTTCTCTTTCATGGACAGCGAAGCCGAAGTTGAAATCTTCGTTGCATTTGGCAGGCCCTTTGAATATAACCAGTCCATGGCCCATGTGTTAGTTCTGGCATGAAAACCTTATTGCTTGCAAAGATGGTGTTTAAAAACCTTAAGTCTGAGTTTCATCCTAAGGATCCAGGACCATGCTCTCTTTCTTAAAAGAAAAAGGAACTAAAATGGTGGGGAATTTTTTGCAAGTCCTATTTTATTCTCAATTGTTCTCTCTCTTCTCCATTGCTGCTTTATTGGCACCTCCAGCTCTTGTGACTGTGTGTATTGGAATAATAATAACAATGATAATTATTATTAAAATAACTATTTCCCTTATTAGTATTTCATGGTTGTATATCCATTTAGCAGACCACAGCAGCTAGTCTGAACTGGTATTGTAAGATACAAAATTATGTTGCTTGCATCAGTTGGGAATTTCATGGAATTTGCTTCTATTTGACTGTATTTCCAGATGGAACCAAGTGCCTAAGTGTTTGTTTTAGGCCTCCAAGAAGTCATTCCTTTGCAATGATCTGTAGCCAGACTGCTCTCCCCTGGGACTAACCTGTGTGACTAATTTGAGTAGGAGTGTGATAAACTTTGTCACCACTTAAGAAGAGGCTAAAAATACTTCTTCTTGGTGTGTTTTTTTTCCCCCTCCATATTATCTAATGACACTCTTTGAGGGATAACGTAAAGGAGGTGGTAAAGATTAGAACTGGTTGGGAAAGTTCTGAATGCCCAAGCTTCATTTCGGAAGCTTCACACCTTTGAGCCCCAGGGAAGAGTTTTGACCCCAGGTTTATAGGTTTTGTTGTAAAAAGTGAGCTGCCCAGAACACTCTGTGGCTAATGGCTTTAGCAGAAGTGATTTTACAACTAGAGATGGCCATCAACCAGGCTTGTCTTAGTTCATTGTCCAGATCTAAAAATGATTGTTAATGTGACTTATGGCACCAGTAAAATATTTCTAAGAAGTGTTTCTTTTTGGGTTCCAGTCTTGTAATCAAAACATAGTAAATGGAGGGCTTCCCTACAAAGTGAAGTAGACAGACAGGATTTGAAGATGAAGCATATGGTAGTCCCCGCTTATCTGAGGGATATGTTCCAAGATCTCTAGGGAATGCCTGAAACCACGGATAGTACTGAACTTATATATATACCACGTTTTGTTGTATACGTACATACCTCTGATAAAGTGTAATTTATAAATGAGGCACAGTGTAAGAGATTTATAAGAACTAATAATAAAATAGAATAACTGTAACAGTATACTGTAATCAAAGTTAGGTGAATATGGTCTCTCACACACAAAATATCGTGTTGGATTGTATCCACTCTTCTTTTTCTCGTGATGATGATGTGGGATGATAAAATGCCTCTGTGATGAGGTAAGTGAAATGAATGGCGTAAGCATGTGGCGTGGAGTTAGTCCGGGTTGGAAGGTGGGTCAGCTGCTTTCCAGCCATGTTTGACTGTGGGTAACAGAAACTGGAGACTGGAGAGGGATTCTTGTCTTACCCTGTCCTCAACTCACGGACCTTGGACAAGTCATAACTTCCTTGCCCCTTGTTTCTTTAACTTTAAAATAAAAGGATTGGACCAGCTCTTTGATTTTCCCTCTTCAACTTTCCTCCCTAAAGACAGAGCCTTTCTTTCTAGTGAAATTGTATGCAGGACTCCAGTATATAAAACAGATACAAGTTAAGATATTTCGTTAATGGAAGGTTCAGGGAAAATCCTTCTCTGGCCTCAGTTCTGGCCCCTGAGGCATTTCTGCTCTATTTGATCTTTCTTTAAGAGCTCTTCCAGCTGTGGCGTTCTATAATTCTAATTAATGTGAACTGAGCATTATTAATATCAGTGGATCTAGGTTATTTTCCCCCCTTAGTACCCAAAGCAGGGAGGAAAAAAAAATGGTATTAAATCTCAGCATGATTTAAGTTAGTAGAAGATACAATTCATTGATATTAAAGATGAATACAAGTCTAAACATGTGACTGTTACAAGTTGTGGAAATTCACAATAGAAACCTTCTTCCTTTGCCCCAGAATGCTTGGAACAAGAATGCAGAGGAACAGATGAATGATAAACCTTTAGCCAGTAGACCTTGCTTGTATATATTTCCTGCGGAGTACTAGGGTACAGCCCCCTCTTTTTCTTTCCTCTCCTCTCGCAAGTCCCAGATGACTACATGGTTCAGAATTTGGGCCCCAGAAGGGCTCTTCCTGGTTCCCTATGTCTCTCTCTCTAACCAGAGCCACATCCAAAGCAGTCTGATTTCTACCTGTCATCTATGCCAAGACCTTGCAGATTCAATACCAAACTGTTGTAGAGGACTAAACCTGGAGCCTTCCAGGAAAAACTTCAGAAAGGGTTCCTTTGCTGTTGTTAATTGCAAAATAAACAGATCTCCCTCCCGGGGAGCGGAGTTTCCTTCTCCTTTGGTGGGCTTGCCTCTAGCAATGTGGAAGCTGCTGGGGCCAGATTTATTCCAACAATTCCAGACCAGTTTAGAGCTCCCACCTTACCTTCCCTGTCTGCAACATTTTGCCTACTTGTGTACTAGTGGGTAATCATGCCGGCATCTCCTGAGCCTTGGCCTTCCCCAGCCTGCAGTTTTTCCACCAATTGTTAGATCTGTAGCTCTGAGTCAGGATTTCTCCCCCAAAATAATAATAGCAAATACTGTTTAGCATTTTCTGTCAGCCAAGCACTGTCCTAAGTACTTAAAATGTGTTAACTCATGAGGGCTCTTTGAGAATGGCCAGACCGAGGCCCAAGCGACAGGATAGGTGCAGATTTCCAGAATCCTTGGCTGGTTAGAGCCAAATGACTTAAAGACTGGTGGGCTGGGCAGATCCCAAATGAGTGCCCTCCAATGAAAATGTACAATTTTGAGAATCCGGATTTTTTTTTTTTTTTTTGAAACAAATGAGCCACTTGGGTTGCTTATGTATGAAATGATTGCTTGGCAGGTGGAGTTATTATTATTCTATTATGTTAAAAATTATTAACAAGGGCTTACTTTCATTCCAAACAGATTGTGTCAAGGCGACTGGGCGCTGCAGAAATACAGTGAAATATGAGATTCTTGAGCCTTTAGTAGAGGCTGAGCTAGAGACCCCAGTTAGTCCTACCCTTTCTAAACAGCTGCGGCCATGAAACTTTCTTGACCTTTTCACCTTTAAACTTTGTTTGAACTTGGAAAGAAGACTTTTGAATGATAAAAAAAAATAATAAAGAAAAAAGAAAAAGAAAAAAAAGGAGAAGAAGGAAGGACAGGAGCAAAAAGGTCGGGGGAGGCTGTGGAAGCGCTGTGGAGACAGGGAGAGGGAGGGACTGATTATATGTTAGCGTAACAGTAATACTAGGAAAATAACCCTCCTCTTGTGTATGAGTTTCTGCTACTGGGAGCCACGGGGTAATCAGCTCACATGACATACCCAGAGGCTAATGCTAGCCTGTGCTGTTTTTGAACATATTCAAACAAAGGCTGATTATCCAAACAAGAATTTGGACTGCAGCAGCCGGACCAGTTAAATTATAGTTAGTAAAACTTGGCGCCTTATGAGCTTGGAATGTTACAATTGCAGCTGGATCTTCGTTTGTCAGGCAGCCTCACTAAACAATAAAACCAGAGATCTTTATCTTCCTGGGACTCAGTTTAACTCCTTGGTTGCAAAGAGAAAAGTGCCAGCTCTCATGGGTTGGACTTCTGGCCACCTCTGTCTCCCCTCCCGCCAGGGTTAATGGGCAGTGGTATTTTCGTGGGATTCTGTAGGGGAGTGGGGGAGACAAGTTGCTCATTTTCTTAGACTTTATATTGGAGAGATAGTAATTGGGACCTGTTTATTCCTTTAACCAGCATCTATTAAGCGCTCCTATGGACAGAGGCCTCCGCTAGATGCTCTGTTTATACAGGCAAATTTTCTTCTGTTGCGGTTTGCTTTATCGCACTTTGCAGATACTGCGTTTTTTTAAAAATTGCAGGTTTGTGGCTACCCTGCATGGAACAAGTCTATTGGTGCCATTTTCCAACATTATTTGCTCACTTTGTGTCTCTGTGTCACGTTTTGGTCATTCTTGCAATATTTTAAACTTTCATTACTATTATATTAGTTATGATGATCTGAGATCAGTGATTTTGACTTGCTGAAAGCTCCGACAATGGGTAGCATTCTTAAGCAATAAAGTGTTTTTAAGGGGCACCTGGGTGGCTCAGTGGGTTAAAGCCTCTGCCTTTGGCTCAGGTCATGATCCCAGGGTCCTGGGATCAAGCCCCACTTCGGGCTCTCTGCTCGGCAGGTAGTCTGCTTCCTCCTCTCTCTCTGCCTGCCGCTCTGCCCACTTGTGACCTCTGTCAAATAAATAAATAAAATCTTTTAAATAAATAAATAAATAGTGTTTTTAAATTAAGGTATGTACAATAGGTTTTTTTCTTAGACAAAATGCTATTGCACACTTAATAGACTACGTAGAGTGTAAACATATCTTTTTTTTTTTAAGATTGTATTTATTTATTTGTCAGAGAGAGAGAGAGGAGGAAGCAGACTACCTGCCGAGCGAGAGAGAGAGAGAGAGAGAGCACAAGCAGGCAGAGTGGCAGGCAGAGGCAGAGAGAGAAACAGACTTCCCTCTGAGCAAGGAGCCTGATGCGGGACTTCATCCCAGCATCCTGGGATCATAACCTGAGCTGAAGGCAGCAGCTTAACCAACTGAGCCACCCAGGCATCCCAGTGTAAACATATGTTTTACATGCCCTGAGAAATGAAAAAATTCATTTGATTTTTTTTATCGCGGTGGTCTGGAACCGAACCCACAATATCTCCGAGGTATGCCTATGTCTAGAAGACTGTCATAGATGGCAGAAAACAATTAGTTGTGGAAAGGTTACAAAATATTATGAGTAATTTAGCTAGAGGGTGATGTGGAAGATAACAGCTTTTTGAAGAAGGTATCATTTGAACTAACTTTGAGGGAAGGTAGGCTTGATCTTTAAAGGTGATCCTAAGGTGATTTTATGCAGAGGAATAGTACAAATGAAGGATTCAGGATGGGGCACCTGGGAGGTTCAGTGGGTTAAAGCCTCTGCCTTCAGAATGTGGCTCAGAATGTGATCCCAGGGTCCTGGGATTGAGCCCTGCATCAGGCTCTCTGCTCAGCAGGGAGCCTGCTTCCTTCTCTCTCTGCCTGCCTCTCTGCCTACTTGTGATCTCTGTCAAATGAATAAATAAAATCTTAAAAAAAAAAAAAAAGGATTCAGGAGGCAGGAGAGTTGGAGAGTGGATGTGATGGGAAGTAGGCAGAGAAGGCTGAAGAGATAGATTGGGACTAAAAGTAGACCAAGAATGCCAGGGTTAGGAGAGTGGCTTTTATTTGGTACATCAAGAAGCCAGTAAAAGCTCCCTTTTATTTTTATATAGCTGTCTTTAATGATAAGTTATCACAGGGGCACCTGGGTGGCTCAGTGGGTTAAAGCTTCTGCCTTCAGCTCAGGTCATGATCCCAGGATCCTGGGTTCGAGCCCTGAATCGAGCTCTCTGCTCAGCAGGGAGCCTGCTTCCTTCTCTCTCTCTCTCTGCCTGCCTCTCTGCCTACTTGTGATCTCTGTCTGTCAAATAAATAAATAAAATCTTTTTAAAAAAGGGTAAGTTAACATATATTAAACGTCTACCATCTGTGAACCATGAGTCCTCATAATAACTCTCCTCAAGCCTGAGATTCAGAGAAGCTACAGAACTTTCCCAGGATTACACAGCCCATAAATGGCAGAGTCAAGTCAAACCTAGGCTGAGTATAGACAGCCATCCCCCATCCCCACTGCCCAGCTCTGAACTGCTTTTCTCTTCTACTTTCTACACCTTTTTAATTTGCCAGCTTTTTTTATTATAATGCCAAATGGATTAGACATATTTTTATATGGAAACAAGATGCTTGAATCTAATGGATTATCACTATTCTTGACTTAGATGGCCAGAGTCAAGAGAATTACTCCACATGGGATGATTTTTTATATCAGACATCAGTTATACAGTGACAATGAACACTTTGAGTTGGTTTAAGCATATGAGTTGTAATGAGTTTGTGTGAACAAGAGTATTTCTTCTTGACCGGTTCCATCAAACAAGACAGTCTTCTCTCCTAGTGACTTCTGACAGCAGTTTTACAGTTTGACAGAGCTGACTTTGGCAGTTAAGGTCTTATGCATTTATGACATTCCTTTTCTGAGAAACGCATTTGATACCATTAGAATATGGTTCCCCACTTCCCGGTTTCCACAGGGCATCTTCACCGTATTCTTATCCTCTGCTGACCCTGCCACTGTCTTGTTTTCTTTCCTGTCCTCTTTGATATACTCTGTTATTGTAAGCCAGGCTTGTGGCTTCTGGGAGGGGTGATTGGCAGGGTCAGTCAGACATAAGTACTGAAACGTGTGTCCCAGAGGTGGAAGCCAGATTTCCTCTCAGGGCCCGGAGGCCAACTCCTGTGATGGCTTCATGGCTAGAAATAGCAAAAATCGAAATGGATATTGCAGATCATCCAGGCAAACAAATAAGAAATCCAAATACTTGGATACTTCAGATTTTTAAATTTATTGGTGGATATTTTTAACAATAAAAGCAATATAACATATTTCTGTGTCATTTTTTCCTATGCATGGCAGATAGGTTGGGTTTACAGTTCTTATGGGAAGATCAGGTACTGCTTAAGTGAGCTTGGTTTTGAAAAGCAAAAGCAAGAGTGAAGAAAATAGCAAGTTAGCATATTATAGATAGTGGAAGTTAATTGACAGCAACATCCTTATTTAGCTTGACTTAAAACAAATTCTCTGTGTGGGACATACTAGCTTTAACAGCATCTCCGTGAAGGATATTTACATACTCAAGAAGAAAGCCATACACATGGGGGCAGGGAAGGGGGAAAGGGTTGATTCTTTTGCTTTGTTTTGTTTTTTAATTCAGTGCACCAGGCCTCTAGCAGATAGCTCTGAAACCTTTGCAAAAACTGTTGAAATTCTAGAGACAAGTTTTCTATGACTTAGGATGTTTTGGGACACGAGGGTGGCCTGATGATGAGTTCTTCCTTTTTAATGTTAATACTTTGCATTCTATCAGTGGCTCTAAAATTAATATAAGAAGGGAACTTCATTTACTTTGGGTGATCATGTTTCAATGTGTTAATGTTTCAGGAGTAGCAGAGGGATAACTTGCTACTGTTAAGATCTAGATCATGCTAAAAGTATTAAACTTGGCTTTTGGAAATTAGGTTTCCCCTACTTAAAATTAAGGACTTAAAGATTTTAATCAAGATAATCTCAAAATGTCTTAAGGTGCAACTTACTCTGGAGGTGGTACCACTTGGCATAGTAAAGACCAAAGGAGAAGTTGTGAGTTAATGTTTACTCTTTCATTACTATTTTAATCAAATGGCTTTACAACTTGACCTTTTAAATGTGAATATATTTTTTTTTTAAAGAACACTCAGGTATGTGAAGCCATAACTGTTGTGTTGGAAGTTTACAGGACTCAAAGTCTTATAGTTGAGTTTTAAATATGTATAAGATGAAAATATGTTGTTGGGGTTTTCTGTGAGAGTGGTTACGTTGTCCTGCTGACCGTTTTTTTAGCGTAGGTAGCCTGCCAACACCTTTGGATGCTTGGGAACCATAACCATGCTGTCTCAAAATAATAATAATTATAGTAATAATTATTATTGTTATTTAAAAATAATAGTAACAGAAGGAGCTACCATTTATTGAATACCTACTTCATCATTGCCACTTTATATACATAATTTCTTATCCTCACAACTATTCCTGCCAGGTAGAATAATATTTTTATTTCACAAGTAAGAGAACCGACCAAAGAGATGATAACTGATAGGGACAGGCTTTGAACTCAGGTTTCTCTGACTCCATAATCCATATCTTCCCACTCTACCATAATATTAAAAGGAGTGAGTTGTAGTGGATGCTCATTAAAATGTAGCACACGTACCTTAAGAAGTTCAAAACCAACCTTATCTTATTCAGCAGACCAAATTCATTTACCTGTGGCAGGGAACCCTAAGACTAAAGGGCTCATTTCTTTTAAACTAGACTTAAACACACTGAAGTATATCTTAACTAAAACCTTCCCCCTAAAAGAAGCATTCTTAAGAGGTACCAAGGGTGGTTGTGGTTGTTTTTGATTTTGATTTTGATGAATTCAAGGGCAAAAATATGTTAGACATTTGATTAGATTTCAATATGCCATTCTTACTTGGGAATTTTCCTTTCGGGCATGAGAGAATTCTTGCTGTGAGAAACCATCTGCTCCCTCCCCTCCACTCTCACTCTCCATCTCTCACCCTTTAAAAGAATCCAGCCCAAAATTACAATACAATTAGGCTTTCTTGAGGCTGGGGGGCCAATACAGTAGACAAACCGAAGCAGTAGATTTGACGTTAGAGTTTTGACTATTTGAAAAAGTGATTCCAAAAGTCAGTGAGGAATTCGCTATCGCTACTGATTTGTAGGAGCAAGTGGCAAAGCCAACAAGTCAGCCTGTCCCACAACCTAGCACCTGCATTTCCTTTTGGCTCCACTGTTCCCTACTTGTCATCTCACACCACCATGATTTAAAACACACACAACAACAACTTAACCGTCTCTTTATGTTAATAATGGAAGAGAAGAGAACGTAAATAAGCCTAAGGAAACATTAGTTCTCAGGCAAAATCAGTTTTAAAATCATACTTTCCCCCTACTAATAGCATTTAGCATATAGTTATTTTTTAAAAGTTTCTGAATAAATGTGTAAATTTTCTGAGAAAATTAAGAGCCTTCGTAATATTGGAATAAGTTCAGAGAGAGAGAGAGAGTGAGAGAGAGAGAGAGTGTGTGTGTGTGTGTGTTTTAATTAACAGGGAATGGTTTCCCAGTGATAAGTATATCTAGCACCAGAGTGACTCCTGTTATTCAAGAGGAAGAAGCCAAAAACATGAGGAAGATAGTATAAAGAATCTGAATCAAAAGTGACCCTTTAATATGTCCCGGTTAGCCCTTTGACAGATCACTATACCTGAAAACACATAAAGATGTTCGTAGTGGTGTTTGAGCAACTTTCAAGTCTATTTTAATCCCAATCCACATTTGGTTAATGTGGCTAGGCCTAGTCTCCAGCCCTTCTCTCTTTGTATTTGATGCTTTAGGCATGACAAAAACTTCCTCACTGACTAGTCTGTGTTGCCTAGACTCTTCTTCCAAATAGAATGACCTCACTGAATGCAAATTGTTGCAAAGAGCTGTGGCAGAACCTATACTTACAATATCATGAGATGCAGAGCGTGGAATTCATGAAGAGCTAACGGGAAAATTCACTTTCGGAACCTCTCTTCTACCATTCCCCCTGCTTTTTTGCCAAAAGTTTTTTATTTGTTTGTTTATTTTTTAAAAGATTTTATTTGAGAGTGAGAGAGAGAGCATGAGAGGGGAGAAGGTCAGAGGGAGAAGCAGACTCCCTATAGAGCTGGGAGCCTGATGCGGGACTTGATCCCAGGACTCCAGGATCATGACCTGAGTGAAGGCAGTGTAAGCCAACTGAGCCACCCAGGCACCCCTTTTTGCAGAGTTTTATCCCACTTTTTCTGAGCCAGTGTTGAATACAAGGAATAGTGTTGATTGCAGTTCTCTAAAGATTATTGCATCCCTTGCTGCCTTTACAAGTGAAGTTCCACTTTCTTCCATGAGAAATTCTGTTACATAATGGATGCGTACTATTCCATCATTTGATATGTCAGGATTTATTTTGCGAGTTCTTTAGAATAAGGAAAGTCCATTCAGTCTATGGAAATAACACAGGCAAAGACATGAGTTTGGAAGCAGAATTGGCAAAAATATGTGTCCTAAAAGACTAACGAGAAGTAAAATTCAGAGGATTATCTTACTTCAGTGTTATAAGTGCCTAATGTTCACAGACTTTAGTCTATGTTTTATGAAACAGGATATACAGGGGAGAAGCCATATTTTTTAAGACTTAACTATAATTGCATAGTAGTTTGTGATTTTACTATTCACCTTCCCAAATAGATTGTAATGGGCTATAATTTAGCAGTATTTAAGCAAATTATTGACCTGTAGAAAAGTGTTTATTTTTAAAGGTGGAAAAGTTGTTTCCAGACAATCTAATGTCAATGAGTTTTTCTCTCTGGTCTGAAATTTTGTATGTACAAATCAAAGTTAGAGAAAGTACTTTACGGCCTGCTATTCAGTGGTTTCAGACTGTAGGCTTTAACGTAAGAACGTGAGATGTCGGACTATCATAAAAAACAGTTCCTAAGGGAACTGCTAAATTTAGTACTTCTTTTTAATGTTAGTGAAGATCCCATTGAAGGAAGAAACAACAGGAGATTGTTAGGTACCTCTTACTATCTAGTACAAAGTCATGAGTGTAATGGAGCTGACAGGCAGCTCTTAGCGTCCAGAGACTCACTGTAATGTTAAAGCTCGAAGGCCTCCTCCTCTGACATGTGGAAGAAACCTGAACTTCTTAGGGTTCAGGTGAGCTACCCAAGGTTCCACAGTGACTGAGAGAGCTGATACTTAGAATGTTGGCCTTCCCACACCCATATTTGGCCTGCCTTGCCTAATGACCCAGGATTCTTAGCTGTTCTGGGAAAGCTCAACACCTAACATGACCCCAGGCTTGAGTCTTAGGTGGCAATCTGGAGGTGGTTGAGTCAGAATAGGTTAAAAAGAGGCTGAAATTAGTCGTGGGTCTCTCCCTCCACTTCCAAAACTATCCAAAAGATGTTCTAGGAGCCCAAGTGGCTAAGGGATAGACTTAGGGACCTTATATCCAATAAGGTTTGGACCTGGCTTACCTGGTATGGCTTTGTTGGAGCTTGTGTACCTGAATTATAGCAATTGTTGCAAGTCAGCTCTCTGGGCTAGTAAGAGAATTTCCTTTTCCTCTTTGAAATGCAGGTCATGCTTTTATTTTAATATAATATCAACCATTCAGCCTTGACATGATTTAAAATGAATGTGGCTAGTTTTGCTTTTGAGCGTGTTTGTGTAGAATAACCTAATTGACAAGCAATCATGAAGTTCTCTTTGAGCCCGATGTTATCCCATCATTCGGAGACCCATTTTGGTTAATTTGTTTTTTTTCATATAGTTTCTGGTGGGAAAAATGCATTACTTTGGCACTGAAATTAACTTGATTGAAATATCTTAGACTTTGTCATTTTCCAGTGGCTCAAAAGGTTATTTCCCAAGTGTTTAATTTTTTAAGTATAGTGTATATTAATTTAACTGCTACTTTCTGACATTCATCATTCCATGAAAAATTATCACAACTGCATGCATTGAACAGATTTTTATTTACACTCCAAATTCTCATTCAGTGTAGAGTTATTTAACTTTGAAAATATCACATAGATTTGATAAAGATGAGGTTTTAAAAAACTTGCACCATTTATTGATTTGCTAAATATAATTTTCACATTTTCTTTATAGTAGTCTATAATATATCTTTCAGAAGGAAACACTTAAAGACTAATGCAATCTACAGGAACTGTTCAATCAGAAATAATGAGTGGAGAGGTCACTTGCCAAGAGCATATTGTTTGAAATACTTACATTTAAGGGTTTCCAGTCTTTGAGGTAAAAAGTTCTTCCATGAAAAATATGGAGTGCATTGGGCTTCTGAATCCTGTACAACATGTCACGATTTTTGCTCCTGGGCTAAAGATAGAAAGTAAAATAAAATGTTCTTTGTCCATTTAGTTATCCTTGACTCCATGAAATTCTCCAAAGTAATTACTGGTGACCACAATACCACCTACTAGCAAGAGCAGCATTGACCCTGTGCCAGCTGCCTTATTGCTGACCACAGCTGCTCTTGACTAGAGCAGATGTTTCTCCTTTTGCCCTGCCAGTAAAATTTTATTGAACAGTTTTGCAAATACAGAGCAGTATACTCTGCCTGATGAGCAGCCAGAGATCTTAGCCACCTTGGGCAATAAGGTTAGGTTTCTTCTATCATGAGGCCCCCACTTCTGGGTTCCATGCATCTTACCTCCCAGGCCTGAGGACTGGTAAACTGTAGTCCTCTTGGGTTTGCTTCCCTACCCACCCATGTAATTAAAAAAAAATAATAATAATAATAATAATAATGTTGGAAGAGCAACCACACTTGTGGTTGCAACTTGCTGCTTTAAGAAAGGCTGTCACGTTGAACTTTGCTCCTACCAGTTGTGGATTTGCAAAAAGGAGTTAGGGTACTTTGTTAGGATATTTTGTTCAGATGCTTTTCTGGAATTTTCCACATCTTTTTGGTTTGGATGTTGGCTTGGAAATCTCTTTTGAATTAGCTGCTTTTGGAGAGCTTTCTGCTGCCCCGAGCACTTCTTGAAACCTTCCCCATGAATACAGCTACGGGAACTTCTTCTGATCCCATCTTTTTGTACCTATCGTGGATGGTACCTATTTGAGCCTGAAAATCGAAGCACTTTAAAGGCCTGGTTTTGCTTTGGGGTTGGATTGGGTGATTTAATACAGTTTCTTACTGTGTTCCTTGTACAGAGGTAAAGGGATAGATTTTCCAGTTGTGGCTGATACTTTTTTTTTTTTTTTTAATGGACTTTAAAGAACCACTCCATTCAGTGGTTGCAGCCTATTGCCTGGGACTTTCCAAAGAAATCAACACATAAAGATGATGGCACTTTGAGGGTCTAAGCCCTAGTCTGGCATGAATTCCCACAGAGCCTTGGGCCTAGGGAGGACAGGTAAGATATAAGATCAGAGGGCAACGTTTGCCCACTTTGTGCTTCCTCAGCAGGGAAGAAGTAGCAGTGATTGTCATACCAGGGGTGTGTCACTATGGAAATGTATCTAGCCAGTTTTGTGGCAGATGAAAAATTCTGATAGCCTGATTTTAAGGCCTCTAATGCATATGATATGTGGACTTCATTGAATATTGTATTTAGTTCATATTAGGATACCCAGAGTATGGGGTCCCTGGGTGGCTCAGTTGGTTAAGCGTCTGCCTTCAACTCAGGTCATGGTCCCAAGGTCCTGGAATTGAGTTCTGCACCGGACTCCCTGCTTAGTGGCGAGGCTGCTTCTCCCTCTCCCCCTGCAGTTTCTCGTGCTTATGCAGTCTCTCTCTCACTGTCTCTCAAGTAAATAAATAAAATCTTAAAAAAAAAAAAAAGGATACATGCGATAAGGTGAGTTACTACTTTAGATCTATAGGTCAAGAGATTTGAAGCAATATATTCACTTTTAATATTTCAAACCACTTGGGATAGTTTGAATTAGTAGTATACTCTCAAATACCTGCGGCATAAAGCTTCATTCTTCTGTGATCTTAAAGAGAAGAACTTGTTTAAATTAATGTATATTCTTTCTCTGTTTCCTAGAGTACTCCTGTAAAAACTTGTTTTTATTTCTATTTTCAGATTTTATTCAAATTCTAGTTAGTGAACATACAGTGCAATACTGATTTCAGGAGTAGAATTTAGTGATTCATGACTTCCGTACAACATGCAGTGCTCATCACCACCAGTGCCCTCCTTAATCCCCATCCCCCCATCTAGCCCATCCCCCGCCCATCTCTGTTAGTTTGTTCTCTGTCCTTAAGAGTCTTCTATGGTTTGTCTCCCTCTTCTCAAAAGTTTATTTTTAAAATAATAACCTTGAAAGCATTATCAGTACCACTAGACTGGGTATTTGGCTCAGGACTGGGGCTTTACTTTTTTATTTTTTCCTTTTTCTTTTTTTTCTTCTTTTATGTTCCCAGGGCAGAGCACGCCTTAAAGTAGGATGAGAAAAGCTAATTTTAATCCTCCAAAGGCTTATTTGCTAGCACAAAAGGTCATGAAACACACCCAGAAACTGTATTGCTGAAATCTTAAGGACATCTGAGCAGCAGAGATGGCCTCTCATATCCCGTCACAGAATTGTGTCCCTGGCCAAAGACACGATTAGTTTTAGGAGCACCAATGAATACAAAAGCGATCGAATGAAATGGCATTCTAGCATTCCATTAAGCTAAGGGAAAACTCTTCTTTTCATGCTGTTTCATGTGTCTCTGAAGAGAATTCTTTAAGAGGGAGCTGCAAAATTGTGGTAGCGGGAATTGTTTTCAGGGATATTTAGCTGTTCTCTGCCTGATATTTTTATAATTGCCACTCCTTAATCTGTGATCTGCCGAAAGGAAGACAGACTTGATATATCTAGCTAAGAGACCCATGGAAGACAAAAATGTCATTACCAATTTTTTAAAGCTTTCTTTTCGACTGATTTCTGAGGGTGTTTAAGTGTCACCTGCCCCAAATATTAAGAATCAGAAATCGAATTGAATCAGTGATTTGAAGAGGATCCAAAACAAGGTACTGACTCACAGCATCCATTGTAGAACTAAGAAGAGTGTGGAAGGCCTTGCTTTTCTGAAGTAAAGGTCTTTTCCATGGGTTTGAGGAGTTTTAGAAGAGTTTGTACCCTGGCCCCTGTAGAGAGCTTTGCCTCATGGTTGTCTGAATGAAGTAAGACATCAGTGTCCCTAGTTCATTTCTCTTCCTCAGCACATATCTGAAGTAAAAGGTCACCAAAGGGAGGGTAAGGAGGAAAACCCAACTTAAAATGCAAATTTTGATAATTTTAAAAGTTCAGGAGGAGATTTATAAACAATTGCTCCTTCACACAGTGTAAATTCTTAAAAAAAATGTTTTTAAAAGACTTTATTTATTTGAGAGAGAGAATGAGGGAGAGAGAGAGAGGACAAGCAGGGGAGCCTGCTGAACAAGGAGCCCTATGCAGGACTTGATCCCTGGACCCTAAGATCATGACCTGAGTGAAGGCAGAGGCTTAACCAACTGAGCCACCCAGGGGTCCCACACACAGTATAAATTCTGACGCACTGTGGAAATACAGTCTGCTAAGCCATTAGGAGAATTCTCAATATAGCATGTGAATTTTGATGGGAAGGGGGCTGAGAGCAAGGCTTGTTTTTTCATAAAAATTGTTTCAGAAACCAAGGTTATAACTGAGCAACGCTCTGTGCTGTATCAGGCCGTAATAGCCAGTGAGTCATGAAGGCATTAGGGAAGCACTGGAGACACCATACGAAACATTGGAGTTAATGTTTGAGATAAGGAAGATAACTATCTCTGAAAAGAAACTGGAATTAAAGGGCACGAGCTCTCATTTTTGGACAACGAAAGGGAATTGCTTTTAGTGACGCTTCCTTTACTTACTGATCGCCATCCTGTCGACGATGGAGCACCAGGACAGAGAGTCAGAGACCAAGCTCCTAAGCTCACCTAAGCCCTGAGACCCTGGGTGAGTTACTGCCCATCTCCACTTCCGTTTCCTCACCTGAAAATGAGTGATGGACCACATCATCTCTCTGGGCCCTTTTGGCCCAAGGAGTCTATGATATTCTGGTGTTTTGAATATTGTCCTACCTTGGATGATTTACCTGAAAAGGTTTTATCATTTGCGGCCGTTTCCTATCACTGGGACCACTCATTGCTCAGACTCCTCAGGGATACCAGGACTGCATGCTCCTGTTTCTGCATAGCCAGGAGTTCAGATCGCCAGACACCCTCATCCTCTGCCCCTGGCCCAACAGACTCTAAGCTTGAAAGGTCACTTCATTTCCTGTCAGCCTGTGATTCAGTCTTATATCATTGACGCTGGGTACTGTTTGCCCAACTGGAAGGTGAACAGTGGAGGCCTCAGCCGCTGCAAAGTCTGTCAGTGACCTGGCCCTTCTAGGGGGGTTGTCAGCCTGGTAACAAGCCACAGAAAAGTCGAATCCCTCAGTTAACTTTGGCCTGATTCTAATGGATTTGGGATTCCTTGGTGAAAAGAAGACTGGATCCTGGTGTGTCCAAGAGTCTGCCCTTGAAACCTCAGGGTTGATGACTGATATGTTAGTCTCTTGGGACAAAGCTGTACAGTTGAGAAAAGTAGCAAGAGCATCAGATCTCTGTAGGTCATCTGGCCCCTATAAAAAAGCCATAGCAAGTGGGAAAAGGCTAGACTGCTAGGTTCCCAGCAATACTGGATTATGAGACAAAGCCACCCACTCCATCTTTGTTTATAGAACTCATTTTCAGGAACAAGTGTTTTATAGTGAGGTGGAGGTTGTTAAGAAGCTATTTATAATGAAGATCTCAAATATGTGAGCCCTGTATCAAGCTTCATCTAAAGGAACTTTGCATGGGTGGCAGTGTAGGAGAAAAAGGGAGGAAAGGATAAGGAAAAAAACTAATAAAAATAGCTGAGATCACTCAACAGTTATCAAGAAACAGATACTACAGTTTTATAACACTAAGTACTAAAACTATATGCACTCTTAAAAGGCAATTAAAACGTATGCTCTGAAACTATAAAACATTTTCTTTTCATCTGCAACATAGAGGGCAGATTACAACGCATTAATAACGTTTTGTTTAGAGTTCAGTTTCTGATGGTTTCCAAATGTAGTCTGTGTAGATTAACCAGAAGGAGTCCAGTTCCCTTTTTTAAGAGCGCTTGTAAAGGAAAGCAATGTGGTAAGATTGTTATGAAAAGAGAGTGTATTTAGGAAATAGCACTTAGCGGGGTCTCTCTGAATGGCTGCCAGGTCAGGAAGCTGAAGTGCAAGGCTTGGCCCTTGTTCAGCCCCCCCAGTTCCAGCTCCTTGACCACACAGTACGTCAGGAACATGTCACAAGCCAGCCAGGAAGACTCAGCCCCGCCCATGGGCCAGCTTGGCACGGCTGCTTTCACATAACCCAGGGCTCCAGAGGGGCCGGAGGCAGGCATTCCAGGGCCACGGGAACATGCTATTTTTTAAAATAGAAATGAAGAACTTAAAAAAAAAAAAAAAAAAAAGCCTGGGAATCAAGCAGTTGCTGAGTCCTGATGGAACATGCTCCCTCATGGAGAATGTCAGAGCTGAAAAGGGCCATAAAGGTTATCTCCTTCTCTGCCCTCGTCTGATAGACAAGGAAATGGGCCTGCCTCAACAGTCGTGAAAGAGCCGGTGGTGGAGTCTGTAGCTCTCAGCTCTCCGTCTGCTGAACCCACTGGCTCCCACTTCCGTGGGCAGGGCCTTCTGTCTTCGCAACTCTGGCCTGTCCTTAGTGGCCTTCCATACTCTTTGGGGGCCCTCTGGGTACCCTCCTCTGTGGACTTTGGCTATCCAATGATTATTTGTTGCTCTACCATTTGCTCTTACTACTCACCTAACTGTTCTGTGTCTCAGCCTCAATTTCTCTATCTGCAAAATGGGGATAATATCAGGGTGAAGTTTGTTAGAAGTTGTTAGAAGGACTGCAGGAGTAAATACATGTAACACAGTGCCTGGCCCTAGAGAAGGGCTCAGTAATGTTGGCTAGTGTTATAATTAATAATAGCATATATTGGCCCTGTGACTATCATTTGTATCTTCATCATTATGACTGCTGTTGTATCAACAGTTGCTATATCAGGGCTCACCCTCCGGAACTGAGATTTGGGGGAAGGGACATCAGCTCTGTCACTCATAGACTGTCACACCCAGGATGCAAGGGCAAAGTAGAGGGGAGAATGAGTCATGAATACCTCTGGGCCCATGCTTCATAAAGTTCTATTGTCACATTCCAGCGGAAGAGCAGTGGTTTAGAAGTGTTTTTGTTGTTGTTTGTTTTTGTTTGGGGGAGGGACTGTGGGGGTTGCTTTTCTGACTTTGTTATGTAATTTTAGTTGAAAGGGACTTTGGAGCTGACTGAGTAATTATATATTATATAGTTCTGTCTCCTGAGTTTACATGTGGGAAAACAGACTCAAAAAGATAAAGTGATTTGCCTTATGTCTTGTTACCCTAACTTCACAATTGACTAGAGCTCTCATCTTACTTATATATAAAAGGAAAACTGGAGGAGAAGAGCATTAGGGTAATAGCCACAAGACCTAAATCCTTCAGCCTTTCTTCTGCATTAGGCCCACTGCCGCCTTATTTAAAACCCCAGTTGTGACCTTATATTCCTTAGTCAGCATGGAGACAACCCCAAGGGAAAATCCAAGAGATCCAGCCCCTTCCTTAGGTATTTTTAGAGAACAATCCTCTATACAAGTTAAGTGTATGTTTGTTTTCCATTTTAAAACCTTGAAGAGATGTAGCCCTGTTGGGCCATCACTGCCTCACTCACAGCCCTGTCCTCTGTGAGCCACAGAGGCCTCACACAGTACAACTCAAAAGACTTACTTTCAGATTGCTTTAAAAACTATGACAAGCACATTTCTTTGCTTAATATAAGGCTCCCTGGTTTAGACAGTAAAATTACTTTCTTACTTTATGCCTCAGTTGTCTTTTCCTTGAGCTTCTATCTCTACTTTGCTCTCATGTCAAGTTGGTTTTCCTGTTTTTCTAAAATGTTTCATCAAGTACTTGGTAAGATTAGAAAATAAGTTTGGTATTAGATTGCTGGAAAGGTCTTGTGTACTTACCCACAACAGTGCTATAACAACATCAGTGATTATTTACCTAGAAAAATCAACCATAAATTCATCCCAGTCTTCAATTAGAATACTTTAGCTTTTCCTTTTTAAGATTTTAAGTTCTGGTATTGCCTGCTTATGTTGAAACAGGCCGGTGTGTGTGTCATCCCACTTTCTCCTTCCTAGTACCTTCCTCTTTGGGACTCTGTTTGGCCTCATTAATCTAAATTTGTTCTGAAGGCACTAAAGCAGATTTTCAAAGAGCTGTAATTGTCACAGGAAGAGCACAATGACTTATTGAAGTTTCAGATTTTGCTCTGTTTGAAGCCACCGGAGATTGGAACAAATTCTCCATCCTCATCTCTACCCCAGAGTTGGATGAAAATATCAAAGTTTTCCTTTCTCTGGTGCTTTTCAGAAATACCCTTCCCAGCTAATCACATTTCTAATTTTCTGGAGAATAAAAACAAAGCCCTGACCAGGTAAGAAGAGAGCTTGGATGAATGCACACAAGTTTCTTTCCTTTACAGCCTCTAAAACACCTCCAGAATATACTTTGTTTAGTTTCTACATGCCGCTTTGCTAAATTTCTTGTTAGTTTGACAATGTCTAGAAAGCATCATGGGAAACTGGTGGTGACAGCCAATGTGCAGAGAGTGGTGAATGCCATCACTACCCATAAGTCTTCCCACCCTTCTCAGGAACCACGATGGACAAATCCTTGCACCCTTTGGTGTTGGTGTGAGTCCTGAAATCAGAGTAGACTTGGCTTTGTGTGTCTATCTCAGTAGTTGGCTTATGTGTAGTGTATGTATTGAGTGAAGTTTTTTTGTTAGAGTACTCATTCTTTGGAATACTTTTATAAACATTTTTTGGTCAACTCTGCTGTGTGTAGGGTTTGGGGACTAATGGTTTCCTGATAGAGCTGCTTATGTGGAGAACCTTAACACAGCTTTGTTTTCCCTGAACTTTTCTTCTTCTTTTTCTTTTTTTTTGGTAGGAAAGTCCTGGCAATTGTTTAGATGTTCAGTAAGTAACACCTAATAAATTATTAAGTGGATGGGGTTTGACTCAAGGAAGTTTGAGGCATTGATGGTTTCCTTGCCAACTCTATGAAACTTTGCTCCTAGACTCTGGGGATAGGAGATGCCACACCATCCTTTTTCCCCTAAAAAGTGAGTCATCAAACTGAGAGATTATTTTCTGAAAGTCTTAAGTCACAAGTATATCATATTTATTTTCTGACTTTGATCTTTACTTTTTGCAGTTAGTAAATGTTTCCTACCCCTTGCCAACCTCTACTGGTAGTCATAGGATAAGGGGACCAATGGATCATTGTATAGTTGAGGCTTCCTTTTTAACATGAAAGTACTATACTTCAAAGTGTCTTCAAAGTGACCATGAACCGGACCAGACTCCATGGCGTCATCAACCTTCTATCTTCAAGTCAAAAGGTAGTTTCTTTTTTTTTGATTTTTAAAAATGTTATGTCTTGGCCTATGAAGTGCTGTGTATCCAACATTGATGCCTACTTCTTGCCTTTAAAACCATTAAGTCTTGGAGCTAAAGGGGGATGACTAGGATATACAGGTGAATAAGAGAAAGAGCAACCCAAAAATAACCATTTTAAAAACTAAGGGTTTTAAGTTGCTTTGTATCCCATGGCACAAGAACCCAAAGTAATTTACTCACCCTCAGTCAACCCCAAACCCTGCAGATAGACTTTGAGAAACTTACAAGTAAGGGGTGGTGGGCCTTATTATTGCACAGAAGTATGTCTCTGAGCAATTCCTGCAGTTGACCTCAAATTCTGTTTAAGATATTTTCTCTACCAAATGAAGAATTTTGGATTTTTTAAAAATGCAAATTATGCTTTATACTTGTAGATCATTTCCACCCACATTGTATCCTTTTAAATCCAAACCTGGGAGATAGGTGTTGTCATCACCATCTTGCCGAGGAGGGACAGTGAAAGAAACTACTCTAAGATCACATTGCTGACAAAGGGCAGAACTCTGGCATTCAACCCATGTCCTCGGTCATTCCTTCAAGGATACTTTTTACCAAGTTACCCTCCCTTGAACGAAATACTTCAGTGGCCCCAGGAGAGTCTTTATCCCAAAGTAACAAATATTTTGATCATGTCAAAATATTTTCCTCCTCAAAAACTTTAACAAAGTTGTTTTTTTGTTTTTTGTGGGGTTTTTTTGCCACCTTCAAATAATAGAAATTATTAAATTCATTAAATTCTTGTTTAAGGTGACATGGTGCTGTGGGAGAAACATGGAATTTAGGAGCCATCAAATAATTCAAAACGGGATTCTGCTCTATAGTAAACATGGGGTCTTCACTTACTCTCTTTCTTCTAATCAGTCTAAATGAACTGACACAGCACAGTGCCTGGCATACAGAATAATAAACTGAAGACTCTTTTCCCATTTTCACTTTGGTTCAAACTGACCTTTTCTATCTTACTCCCATTCCTTCCTTAGATGAAACCTCTGCTCATGCCAGATTTCATTACTTATCATCTCTTGAGCATGCCATCTGTCTTCCCACCTTCATATCTTTGGATACATCATCCCCTTCCTCTGAGTAACCCTTCTGTCATCAGTGTCCCTTCATATATTCCTCCTTAGCCACCTAGAATGTCAGCTTGGCCTTCATGATTCAGATCAAATACCACCCCTCCTGGTAGCCTTTCCTAATTGTTCCAGTCAGAAATTGTCTTGTTCTCCAAATGTCCAATAATCATTGCCCTCATGTGGTACTTATCATGTTTTGTCTTAGGTTGTCTTTATTTATACACCTTGATTATCTTTTGCTCAGACATTAAACTCATTGTGGAAAGGGATTATAACTTCTTATCTCCAGATAGCAAGCATAAGACATAGCATGATTCCTGAAAGGTATGGTATGGTCAAAACAATACAAAGTTTAGGGGCACCTGAGTGGCATAGTCGGTTAGTTGTCCAGCTCTTGGTTTTGGCTGAGGTCATGACCTCAGGCTCATGAGATCAACCCCATGTTGGTCTCCACACTCAGCATGGAGTCTGCTTGGATTCTCTCTCCCTCTCCTATGCCCCTCCCCCTGCCTCTCTCTCAAATAAATAAATAAATCTTAAAAAAAAAAAAGAAAAATTTTAGAGGAAGGCTTCTCTGGGTTTGAATACTGGGTCTGCCATTTCTTGACTAGTTCTTAACCTTGGACAGGTTACTTCACCAACTGAACCTCTAAAATTCAGGAAATCATACTTTGTTCATGATACCATTGTACGGATTAAATGAAGTAATATTTAGAGTGCATACCACCAAATAGACACTTAATACATGTTAGATTCTTTCCCTTAATCACAATTTTAAAAAATGGATGCAGTAAATAGGGTGATGCTCACTCATGCCATGATTTTCTAAACAAGGAATTTATCAGTAATAATTTTAGTAGATTCATCGAACATAATGGAGACCGGTATACACTCTCTGTGGTTTATTTGGGAAGCCAGGTGTTGTTCTGTGAAAGAATTACAGAACACCAGCTAAATATTGACAACTGCCTGTTCCATCCCATTCCAGCATATGGATTGGTATTTGTAATTCCCCCTAGATAAGATTTTACCTTACCTCTTAATTTTATTAATCCATTCTAAACTGACAGATGTTGTGGTGAGCCTTGAGCTCTTGGGGATTCTTATTTCATTTCTGATTAAAAGAGGAGTTTCCTTCTTAAACCCAAGGGTCTAAATATACACTGCCTTTCTCTCCTGAACAGCTTATTTAAATGTCAGAAGTAAACTTGTTATTTTCTATTGGATATTAAAGGAGCTTTCTGGTATCTGAGCCCTTTCTAAAATGTTTCCTTCTAGCAGACAAGAAGAGTGGTATTAGTAGTAGTACCTGCTACTTTGTAGTTGCTTAGTAAATGGTAGTATGATCTTTGCTTTTTATTTACTCTCTTATTTTGGAAGAGCTGGGAGTAGTGAGTATAACTAATCTGTGTTGATCTCTTTTCCCAAGGGCACGTAGAATTTGAGAATGCTGAAATTCAGCCAGTTAATGACCCAGAGTTATGGTCAATGTTCCGGTATGGTTTGTGCTTTGTTCTTACTAGAGTCCAGCTCTGACTTAATAGCACAGCAGTTGTCAGCTCCTGTCCATAGGGGTCAAGAACAACGGATCACCTGTTTAACACTGGAGAAGCTGAGGGTGCCTAAGTCTGGTCCATTCTTAGGTGACTGGCTTTTGTGTGAATTGCTACTCCAGAAAACAGGCTGGTCAGTGTAAGAATTTTAATGAAGCCATTTAAGTTTTCCACCCGTGGAAGCTAGCTCTCTTCTTTTGTATTTTTTGGTTTTTGTTTTTTTCCCCCTTTCATCAGCCTCCCTCCAAGAAGAGGCTCATATTCATTCTGAGGGAACCAGCCTTAGAATGGGCAGTTGTCCACCATTACGGGCCTAGGACAATCATATTGGCCATCTCCCTAGACACCAGACACTTGCTATCACTTCTGGTCTCCTGTTGGCTGATCTTCCTTGTGCTTTTAAGGGCTCCTGAGGTCATCTTTTTCCCTAGGAGGTGTCCTCTGTGGCATCTTTATGGAATCAAACTGTGGGTTTGTTTTCTTTCACTTTGGACTGGCAAAAACTACTGTTGATTAAACTGCTGTGTGAGTTGGCCCTGTGTAAGGCACTTAATGTAGGTTGTCACTAATCCTTCCAACAACCCTTGAAAGTAGGTATCATGACACCCATTTTACAGATAAGTATGGGAAAAATTAAGCAACTTGCCTAAGTTACTGTATGTCAAAGCCAAGACTTAACTTCAAAGCCCTGTTTTCCCCCTCTGTTTACAGTAAGCTCTAAGAATGCCCCTGAAACTCTGAAATCCCTGTGGCATTTCACACTAACATTACCAGAAATTCCCAGGACATTAATGAAGTGATCAGAATTGAATGTGTAGAGGCATTCGGCAATTTGAAAACAGTAGATTTCCACAGTTTTACAAGAAAACCCAGAGAAGCCCAAGTTCGTTAGACAAATTGGAATTGAAAATCTTAAGTAAAAAAAAAAAAGAAAAAGAAAAAGAAAAATTTCATTTTAAGGTCATCTGTTTATACTGACACAAAGTCTATGGAAAATGAGGGAGCCAGCATCATGTTTCTGAAATATGCAATTTTACAATGGGAACGTGTTATAAAACGCCCTGCCACTGTTGTTTGCCTTGGGATTTAGGGTGAGAGACATGAAGGCTGACAACTCTCTTCCTGTTGTAGGTCAGAGCTTCAAGGAACTCTGTAATCTTCCCACCAGCTTTGCTCTCTCCTGGAACTCACGGGTAAAATTAGATGCTGGCTGGACTTCAGTAGTTGAGTTTGAAAGCTTTCAGAGGGCGGGTCAGACAAGTGCCGCAGACTGCTTTCTCACAGTGCCACTTCGAGAGACACTTTGTACAGACTAACATAGTTTGGTTCACTGACGAGTCTCTCACAATTTCTGCCATAAAACACCAGTAAGACCAGTGCCCATAGGAACGCGAGACAATTATCTGTGTGCCTTTCATCTCCTTGGAAACAGGATAAGGCTTTATCTTCCTTTACCAAGATGCTGCATTTGCTTCTCGGATGTTGCTCTACTGTGTGCGTACTATGGAAGTTAAAAAAATAAGACAACAACAAACCTCTCTCTGAGGATTTAGACACTCTCAAGTTAGGATTCTTCTGTGATACACATTCTAACTGACTCTAGGAAGCAAACGTGGTGCAAAGAGTGTGGGAAGAAATCATTTAGAGGACGAGAGCTCTCCCAAACCAGCATCGAACACATTTATCTAATTTGACACATTTTGCCTGGAAGTCATAGAGGGAGACTGTGGTGCCCCCATCAGAATATAAAGAGCCAGAGACTAAAACCAGACTAAAAAGAGCCAACCCATTAGGGAAGTACCTCCCTGGGGAGCGGGTGGGCAGGGAAAGGAGGTTACATGGCAGTTATTAAACACTGAATTAAGAATATGTTCAGAGAGGCTGCTACCCAGGAAAATCCTCCTTCCCGTACTTAGCTGGGCAGGGGACAGTTAAGGAAAAGGAGTTCTGCTTATTCTCTGCTGCAGGATGCTACCCCCCTGACCCTTTATAAGTCAGCCTTGCTTGATTACTTCTTTTAATTCAAGACTCAGAACAGCTTGTAAAGTTTTTTTTCTTTTTTTTTTTTATCATTCCTTTCCAGATTGTGTGGGCCACACTGTAGCATGCGCTTTCCTTTTGTCCACATCTGTTTTCCAACCTCATTACTCTTCTGTTATTACATTCATTAAAAAAAAAGAGAGAGAGCATGCTGTTTGTTTCTTTTCAGTGTGTTTTCCTCCTGGTTTCAAAAGCTAAAATGGTAAATCATGTGATGTTTGATACGACCATCTCCACAAATTCTAGTGGATGAATGGATGGTTGCTTATATAGGAATTGGTTGAACCTTATTGTTTAAATTAGCTCCACTGAAGCCAGAGCTCACAACTCACATAGTGCTCTTTCCGTGTAGACTATGATTGTCAGGACTTGCCATTTCTACATTAGAATGTTACAGTGTACTCTCTGGGTGCATGATTGTATCGTGACTTTTTTGGCTAATGCGACTCCTGAGCACTTTAATTTGAATAGAATTATTTAAGGGCAAATGGAAGCTTGGGAGTCATAGCTTTAGGATTGACAGTGGTTTTACTTAGAGAAGAGTAAGCTAAGAGAAATGAGATAAGGATGCCCATCAACACCACTTCTATTCAACATCGTGTGGAAGCATGAGCCAATGGAATGGAGTAAGAGCAAGAGATAGGAGATACAAGAATTGGAAAGAAAGAGATGTAGTTGATCTTATTTGCAGATATGATTTGCTACACAGAAAATCCAGAAGGGGGATGCCTGGGTGGCTTAGTCGGTTAAGCATCCGACTCTTGGTTTCGACTCAGGTCATGATCTCAGGCTCCTGAGATCAAGCCCCATGTCGGCTCTACATGGAGTCTGATTGTCCCTCTCTCCCTCCTCCCCCTGCGTGCTCTCTGTCTCTCTCTCATTAATAAGTAAGATCTTAAAAAGAAAAGAAAAGAAAATCCAGGAGAGTCATTGAACAGAATAAGTAAAAGAGTCCAACAAGGTTGCTGAATACAGAAATTGATGGTGTTCCTACATGCCAGCAATAACCATTTAAAGAAAAGGCCTACTTGCAATAACAGTCAAAAGCACAAAGAAGCCAGGGATAATCCTTAGAAAAAATATGCAGAACATTTTCAGAAAATTTACAAAAGTAAATTGAAGGGATGGAAGAAAACATAAATAAATGGATATAACATACTCATGGAGGAGAAGACTCAATATATTAAAGTTGTCAATTATCCTCAAATTAATTGAGAAGTGAAATTTTAATCAAAATCATTACAGGTTTTGTATCAGTCAAACGTATGGCAGGAAACCAGTGGTGCACACAGAAGCGGTTACTGAAGAGAGTTAATAAAGGACCTATTTGCGAATATTTAGACAAAGCTTAGGGAAACCAAGAAACCCAACAGGGGGGAAGGCGAACTACCTTAAGCTATCAAAAGATAGAGCCTTGAGCACCCTTAGATCTGAAACAGCAAGGGGTAGAGCAGCTCTCAGAACCCAGAGCATGCTGGAGCTGGAGCCTCTGGAGAAGCTTCCGTAGAGAAACAGCCACAGCTAACCTGGGCCTTGCAGCAAGAAAGCCCAGGGGGAAAGTGTCTGTTTTTCTTACTCTTCATTCTGCTGCCATTGACTCTCATTGGCTGCATCTAGGATGAAGGGACCCAATGGTTGCTGTTCATCTGGAGGACAGCCTCATGAGGGTAGAGCACGATGGAGAAGAGGCAAGTGAATCTGAAGCAACGATGAGAGAATATGCAGTACAGGTTTTTTCATAAACATTTTCAAGGTGATTTTGAACTTCATATGGAAGACCAAAGTTTTGGAGAACAGACCAATTATGATTTTCATTAGAATTTCATTTCATTTCTGCCTGTTGGATATCAAGATGTATTCTAAACTGTGATAATTAAGATAGAATGGTATTGTTAGAGGTAGGTGAACAGTAGGATGAAATCACCATGTTTGTGAAAACTTGAAATATGATACAGATTGCAGCACCAATCAGTGTTGTAGAGTAGACTAGCCAATAAATTTTGCTGGGAGAAATGGTTATGCATACAGGAAGAAATTAGGAAAAAATCATAGTAGCATAACAAAATTAAAAACTTTGTGTTGGCAAAGATGTGGGATCTCATATGCTGATGGTGGAATAGAAATTGATGTAATCATTCCGGAAGGTAATTTGCAAGGTCTAGTGCAGTTGCAAAGATTCTAGAGCCAGACTACTTCCCATCTGTAACAAAATCCTCACAAAGTTACTGTGAAAATTAAATGAGTTAATATAAAAAGCACTTAGAGCAATGACACATAATAACACTGTAAGTATCAGTTATTATCAGTATTATTATTTCTAGGATTTTGCAGTTCCACCCCTTGGTTTGATAATCCAGAGAAAGTTCTAGTTTGTATAAAAGAAGACTCATATAGGGGCACTTAGCTGGCTCAGTAGGTTAAACGTCTGCCTTCAGCTCAGGTCATGATCCCAGGATCCTGGGATGGAGCCCCACATTGAGTCCCACACCACTCCCTGCTTAGCGGGGAGTCTGCTTCTCCCTCTCCCTCTACCCCTCCCCCTGCCCATCTCTCTCTCTCTCCCTCTCAAATAAATAATATCTTAAAAAAAAAAGAAGACTCATATAATAATGTTCATTGCAAATGAACAAAAGCATGGATTTTTTTTAAATCATGGTACATTTATTATATAAAGTAGAAGTGAGCAAACTAAAAAAAACTATCTGTAGCAACATAGATAAATCTTTAAAATGTTGAGGAAAAGATGACAGAGGAATGAGACTACTGGACACTGGGAGGGAGAACTAGGTGGGGGAGTAAAGTACACAGAGGCTTCAGCTATATCTGTAATAGTTGATATCTTTAACAACCTTTTAAGAAATCTGAACCAAAAAAAAAAAAAAAAAAAAAGAAATCTGAACCAAAAAGATAGCTAAGCAGTAAGTCATGGTCAGGTTTTAACAATATGAAAGAGATGCTAGAAGTATGATAGAAAGAACCCTGTAGAGGGAAGAATATATAGTCTTTGTAGGCAGACAGCCCTGGGTTCTGTTCCACTTAAATTTTTAAGAATTAGATTTGTAACTTTATATAAGTTGTTTAACATCAGCTCCCTCACTAGGATATTTTGAGGATTAAATGAGATCTGCATATTTCATATATATTGTATAATAGCGTAATATATTGTAATATTTTTATTGAATATAGCATAGCGTATTGTACATAACATAGCATGGTGCCTGATACTTAAGAGACATTCAATAATTGTTCCATTCTTTTCCCTCTTGTACAAGGAAGAAAAAGTCTAATCAACATTTTCCTTGGAAAATATTCTGGACCAAATTTCTGCTTCTGTGGGCCTGGTTTCCACAATCTTGTCTTGGCTTTACTTCATGTTGACTCTAAGTAAGCATTGCCAATTCATGCCCAAACATAGTGAAACAAGCTCATTTGATAAAGAAATGAACTTCAGGATCTCACTGCATTAAAACCTTCATTCTTTTTGTTCTTGTTGTTCATCAAGTACAGTATTTCCCAGTGTCTGGGTGTGTAGTGCTGTCTTGGACTTTGTGTGAGAAAGAGCTAATGACCACAGTCCTTACATTTATCCTAAAAAATCTTCAACTATACTGTTTTTGTAATAAGCAGTTGTGAACTTACACCTCCTCTTGCTAGCTGAGCTGGGGAATAGTTATTCCCCTCTGCCCCATAAAAGATAAATGTCTTTATCTTGTGAAAACCTGGTGTTACTTTTCATGGATACTAAACTATTTCCCTTCTTCCTCTCTAATGAGTTGCTGTTTGATTATTGTTTTTGCAAAGATATGAAATCCATATGAAAGCCCGTGTAGTCAGGGTCAGTTTCTACATGGCTGAAGCTTGTCCTCACTGTCATTAAAATTTTATCTATTCTAGGCAGACTCCCTTTGATCATTAACAAGTCATTTGATGTTTTTCATATGAACACTTAATGTGACAATGAAGATAGCAAATTAAGGATTGCAGTTTAGGATTTGTCCTCTTTTTTACTCTAGTATTTGGGGAGTTTGCTATGACATTCAGTGTTAAGAAGAAAAACTTTGTGGTGGGAAAGGAGAAGGATGGCTTTAAAAACAGAGAGAAAGATCATGGACAAAGAAAATGACATGGTGTGGATTTTTATTTTTATTTTTTTTAAGATTTTATTTATTCATTTGAGAGAGAGAGAGCACTAGCAGTGGTGGGGAGGGCAGAGGGAAAAGCAGACTCCCCACAGAGCAGGGAGCCAGATGTGGGAATTGATCCCAGGACCCCAAGATCATGTCCTGAGCCAAAGGCAGACGCTTAACCATCTGAGCCACCCAGGCGCCCCCCTGGTATGGATTTTTTAAAGGAGATCTTCTTTCTCGAGTGCTTCTCACAGGGAACTCACTGTGAACAATGCCATTTAAGGAAAGGTTTGGGAAAGAATTAGTTTCCAAAGGAAAGTGTGAGAAGCACCTTGAGCTTGAATGATTTAACACTAAACTAAGACCTGGTATCTGAGAAGCTGTATCTAAGGGTGGAGAGATGAAACAGGAGGCCTAGGAAAATTTTCCTGTTTAGTGTCCCCAGGGTTTACCAGGACGACCTTGCATGTAGATACTGTTTTCTAAAGCTGACATATTTGAGAAATCTCTGATAAGATCTAATTGCTATAATAAGTGTGACTCATAGCCTTTTGCACCTTCCGTTGTTGTGGAGTCTATCCCATGCCGTGTTAGAAATTTTCTGTAGTCTAAGCCTATTTAGTCTGTTTTCTCCCACTTTGTAAACACCCTTTTTCCATAGTTGCAAATGTCTCCACCATTATTTGTTTCGATTTGTAAATTACAGAAAGGCTAGAATAAACAGTGTCCTCACACACGCACATCATTTGTTGCCAGAGATTAACTATCTCCGGCCAGAGATACATTTAAATGGGGACAGTCAATATTTTCTTTATAAAGCCAGAATTCCAAAAGCAAGGTTCTTTTCTTCTTGCCCCCTCTCTACTAAGATAGGAAGGTTAATTTTTAAATTGCCCCAGTGGTTGGTAACTTAGAAGGTAATTTGTAGTGATACCAAGGCTTTAATTTCTTTGGAAACTTCATCGGGAGATTGGTCTCCCAGTAGTTTTCAGGGCCCTTACCAAAAGCTACAGTGTTAAGAACCATGTCTGAACTGTAAATTCCCAACACTTAACTGTGGTTGGTGGGCGACGGAGTGAATAAATGAATGAATGCTGTGTTGCCCAGAAGTGTTATCCTTGGCAAGAAGTATGGTATACAAAAGAAGAAGAAGAAGAAGCATGAGATACCCACTGATTCTGAACTCAAGGAGAGAGATGGCAAGGAGGTGAAACATGGAATTTTCCAGAGCATAGCCAGGAAGGGCTATGTAAGAAAGGACTGTTTGACCTGAAACATGACCATAGGGTAAAAGATTCTGCTCTCTTTTTTTGTTCTCCTGTGTCCACAAACCTGTCCTATATAGGTCTGTGTATGCTCTGAGCTCACTGAAAACCCAATACCCCCACCCTACCCCCAAAACTAGGTCATGTATCTCTTGAATATTTAATATCATGTCCTACATTTTGTGCCTAGAGAGAAACCGTTACTCACTTATAGATGTCACTCAAGCCACAGATCTTCTGTCATTCACTGAAGATTCAGCATCCCTAGTCATATTTGATCCTGGGGTACAGTTTGTACCTTCGTTTGTTCCACACCTACCTGTTTTTCATTCGTTCACTCATTCATTCATTCATTCTTTTTATTAATGAATGAGTCTCCTAACTCCTCAGACATGAAAATGAGTAAGTCATAGACTCTCTTTTCAAGGAATATCGTTATTTCATTTGGGAAGGCATAATTATATAGCCTGTGTGTCCCTCCTTCTTCTTTGTATCACCACCACCAACCACCCCCCTCACCATGACATTTTTTAGTTTTGTTTTGCTTTCCCTTTACCAGGATCACATTATTGTTTTTTGGGTTTTGATGGGGTTTTTTTTGTTTTTTGTTGTTGTTTGTTTGTTTTAGGATTTTATTTATTTATTTGACAGAGAGAGCACAAGCCAGGGGAGCAGGAGAGGGAGAAACAGGCTCTCCGCTGAGCAGGGAGCCCAGTGCGAGGCTCAATCCCAGGATCCTGGGATCATGACCTGAACCAAAGGCAGCTGCTTAACTGACCGAGCTACCCAGTTACCCCACACATTATTTTTTTTGTAGTAAAAAAACACATAACAAAATTTGTCATCTTAATCATTTTTAAGTATACAGTAGTCATATTGATCTTATGCATACTATTGCACAATAGATCTCCAGAAATTTTTCGTCATAGAAACGGAACCAATGGTACAGAATAAGGGATCCCTTATAGGGACTAGACCTATATCTGACCTTGTATGATTGTGGTAACTGTTCAAGATGTCTATTGCCTCTCATGGTGGGCCTGAGTGTAGATCAGGGCTGATGTTGGGAAGAAAGCTCAATCTGAAGTGACAGAAGGAAAGGAACACGTGTCAGCCAGGTCTGTTTCTCAGGGCTGTTGCCATGATGAAACATGTGCTCTGCAGTGGGCACTGACATTCTTCATTACAGAGCTGCACATCCACTTGGGCCAGGACACAAAGAATCTGAAGGAGGATGTCTGGTGAGGGCTGGGGGAACATGCAGACCTGGTGGGTTTGCCGGCACATGAGCAAGAGTACACACGCGATGCCACAGTGCCGTGTGCCCAACATTTAACCTTCAGGTGTCGTGATGACTGCTGCATGCCCATCTTTTGAATCTCACATAAATCTTTCTTAAAGTCAAGCCTAACTCATATAGGAAAGGAAATTTGGGGAAATGTCATTCCAGCTTATGTAAGTTGATTCAGTACAAAGCTACGACAATACTTAATTATTTTTTAAGTGCCTTAGGAAAAAATTCTTATTCAGTAAGGGTACAGGATAAAAGAACAATACACAGGGCACCTGGACGGCTTAGCTGGTTAAGCTTCTGAATCTTGATTTCAGCTGAGGTCATGATCTCAGAGTCATGAGGGTGAGCCCCACACTGGGCTCCACACTCAGCTTGGAGTCTGCTCAAGATTCTCTCCTTCTAGCTCTCTGCCCCTCCCTCCCACACTCAAGCACATGCGCGTGCTCTCTCTCTCTAAAATAAATAAGTAAATAAGTAAATAAAATCTTAAAAAAGAACCTTACACAAAAAGCACTTGTGTATCTATAGTAGTAATGAGCAAACCAAAAAGAAAACTAAGAAAACAGTTCTATTTACTATAGAATCAAAAAATTAAAGCATTTAGGAATAAATTTTTAAAAGAAGTGTAAACTTTATATTCGGGAAAATGCAAAATGTTAAAAGAAATTGCAGAAGACTTAAATGTAAGCATGTTATGGATTGAAAGACAATATTGTTAAGATGCAGTACTCCCCAAATTGATTTACATATTCAAGGAAATCCCTATAAAAATCCCAGCTGACTTCTTTGCAGAAATTGACAAACAGATCCTAAAATTCACATATAAATGCAGTGGATGCAGAATAACTAAAACATTCTTGAAAAAGAAGAACAAACATAGGCTTTAGATTTTCAATTTCAAAATTTACTAAGTTAGAGTAATCAAGACAGTGTCTTACTAAAATAAGGCCAGATGTATAGATCAATGGAATAGAGTTGACACTCCAGAAATAAACCCTCACATTCATGGTCACCTGATTTTTTTTTTTTAAAGATTTTATTTATTTATTTGACAGACGGAGATCACAAATAGGCAGAGAGGGAGGCAGAGAGAGAGAGGAGGAGGCAGGCTTCCTGCTAAGCAGAGAGCCTGATGCGGGGCTTGATCCCAGGACCCTGAGACCATGACTTGAGCTGAAGGCAGAGACTTTAACCCACTGAGCCACCCAGGCTCCCCTGGTCAACTGATTTTTAACAAGGATGCCAGAGCAATTCCTGGGGAAAGAACAATCTCTTTAAGAAATGGTAATGGGCAGCTATATAGCCACATGTAAAAGAATCAAGTTGGGCCCGTACCTCCCATCATATATAAGACTTAACTTAAAATGGATCAAAGACTAAAAAAAAAACTCTTAAAAGAGAACAGAGGTATAAGTCTTCATGACCATGGATTAGGTAAGGATTTCTTAGATATGATACCGAAAGCACAAACAGAATAAAAAATAGATAAACTGGGCATCATCAAAATGAAAAGCTGCAGCACCTCGGTGGCTCAGTTGGTTAAGCAACTGCTTTCGTCTTGGGCCGTGGTCCCCATGACCCGGGACTGAGTCTTGCTACTGTTATGCTTCAAAGGACAGTATCACCAAAGTGAAAAGACAACCCATAGAATGGGAGAAAATTTTTTGCAAGTCCCATATCTGATAAAGGATTTGTATATAGACTATATAAATAACTACCACAACCCAATACTAAAATGACAGATAACCCAACTTAAAAATGGACAAAGAGGGGCACCTGGGTGGCTCAGTGGGTTAAGCCTCTGCCTTCAGCTCAGGTCATGACCTCAGGGTCCTAGGATCGAGCCCCGCATTGGGCTCTCTACTCAGCGGGGAGCCTGCTTCTCTCTCTCTGCCTGTCTCTCTGCCTACTTGTGATCTCTGTCTGTCCATTTCTTTTTTTTAAGATTTTACTTATTTATTTGACAAAGAATCTGAATAGTTCTCCAAAGAAGATAGGCAAATGACCAATAGATAAAAAGGAATCAGGAAGATGTAACTCAAACATACAGTGAGATGCTGCTTTGTACCTACAAGGATGACTATAATAAAGAAAGATAATAAGTGTTGATAAGGATGTAGAGAAATCAGAACCTTTAATATACTGCCTTTGGGAATGTTAACTGTGTGGCTCTTTTGGCAAAATGTCTGAAAGTTTCTCAAATGGTTAAACATGGAGTTACCATATGATCTAGCAATTCCACCCCTGGATATATACCCAAGAGAAATAAAAACATGTCCACACAGAAACCTGTACACCAGTGTTCATTGCGGCAGTATTCTAAAGATGGAAACAACCCAAATGTCCAACAGATTAATGGACAAAATGTAGTATGACCATAAAATAGGATATTATTCTGCCATAAAAAGGAATGAGGTTCTGATACATGCTATAACATAGATGAACCTGGAAAATATATGTGACCGAAAGAAGCCAGTCACAAAGGATCATAGATTGTGTGGTTCAATTTATATGAAATGTCCAGAATTGGCAAATCTAGAGAGACAGAAATTTTATTAGTAAGATGTGTAGTGTTGGGGGGATGGGAAGGTTGAGAGATGAGGTGATGGCTAAGAGGTACAGGGTTTTTCTTGTTGGAGTAATTGAAATGTTCCAGAATAGATTGTAGTGATGGTTGCACATTCTGTGAATGTACTAAAAGCCATTGAACTGTACTATGTAAATAGTACATGTATGTATGTATAGTATGTAAATAGGTGAAATGTACAGGAGATGAGTTATATCTCAGTAAAGCTGTTATTATTTCAAGGGGTTGGAGGCGACCTAGGACTGATAGACCTAATAGATTAGAAGCTCTTGCTTATTTCTCCTTTTTTCCTCAGTCAGTAATTCCCTTTGTGGGCAGGTGTGTGAGCAGTTAGGGACTTATATTCCATTCCTTATCATTTGGGTTCTTCTTAAATGGCAACTTCTACCTAGCTTGTTGTGGCGAAGAGATTCACTAGGCACTGTTTGTATTTTGCAAACTTTGCCCTGGGGCCTTGCAGAGGATATTTTTGGGTCCAGTGTTGTTGTGACCCAGTGTCTGTTCACTTGTCCCCGTCACTGTTACTGGGATAAGCCTATGTTACATTTGCTCTTAATCCCTTGGAGGACACAGAGTTGTTCAGTCCATCCTAGTATAGAGCACAAACCATGTCTAAAATAGTGGACCAAGCCATTAGGCCTCTATGGTGAGGTGGCACTGATCCCTCTGCTTGAGTGAAAAAAACCAGGCAGGTGACCACAAGCCACATTGGGCTTGGCTGTTCCAGGCTGGTTGGATGACTGTGATAGTGTGAGTTTCGCTAAGCCTCCTCTGGCTCACTCTTTCTCCCTCTCCCAGTCTTTCTCTACATTAACTCTAGCTTGACTCCAGAGCTAGGAGTACTGGTTTTGTTTTATTTTGTCTGTTTTTGTTTGTTTGTTTGTTTGTTTGTTTTTTAGTTAAATGCTCATCCCTGGGGTGATCTTCTTCCCACTGTCAGCAGAACTCAAGAAATGTTCTATTTCATTGAAGAATGGAGTTGTAAGGGATCTCAGTGTTCCTATAGTTGAAGCTCCCTCCTTTACACGTGAGCACCCCGGATGCCCAGAGAAAGGCAGCTGTGGTTTGTGAAATTCAGGAGGCCACTGGATTCCCCTGAAACCAGGGAGTTGTATAGACAGACTAAATACTTCATAGCTTGTAATCAGCACAGCTTGGGGACTGAGGAATCACAATTTGTCTTTGGAAGGGAATTGGAGGTAGTTGATATGGCAGAAAGAATACCCAATTTGGAATTAAGAGATGTTGGTTTGAATCACAGCCCTGCCACTTACTGATTTTACATCTGGGGTGAGAACTTCAGTTTCTGAACTTTGGTGTACAAATTTATGTAACAGGAAGGAATAAAAGTACCTGCCTTGGAACATGTAAAGATTTGATGAAATAATGGATGGAAAAGCTTCTTGTAACTCAGAACAAAAGGTGCATTCCCATGAAAAGATCGGTACTGTTTGAAGATGTGTGTGTTTGTGTGGGTTCTCAGCAAGAAGTAGCCTCCAAGTACATTCTTAGGACAGATTAGTGTTTGCGTGGGCAGGACCAGAGCCAAGGCTTCTGCCAGCTCTCCTCACACATGCCTGCTCATTTGGGCAGCAAAGGTGGAGCCATATGGGAATATCTGGACCTTTAACAGATCAAAGGCTTTTTTCCTGCAAGTCTCAATTCATTGGTCTACTTTATTCCTATGATACCTCAACTTCTCGAATAGGTATTACATGCTATGCAATTTAGTTAGAAAATTGCATGGCAATTCTAATTAGGAAATAATTAGGAAATTAGGCACAAAATGGTGTAGAGTGAAAAGTCTCCCACCCCTATCTCCTGGTCTGTCCCTAGAGGTAATCACTATTACCAATTTCCTGTGTGTCATTCCAAGGGTATTCTGTGCACATGCAAACATCCTTTTTTCTTTCCATCAAAAGGACACTCTGCTATGCACACTCTCTTGTATTTTAGTTTAATCATAGATCTTGGATATTTTTTCTTTTTTAGTATTTACAAATTTCCTTGTTCTTTTTAGAGACAGCATCATTTTTCATTGCAGTGATTTACCATAATTTACTTAGAACCCCTATTTTTGGATGTATAAATGATTTTTAATCTTTTGTTGTTATAAACAATGCTAAAGTAAATACCTTTTGTATCTTTGAACATTTGTGTAATGTTCAATTCGAAACTATACAATTAGTTCCTAGAAGTAAAACTCCCAAGTTAGAGTGCTTCCATTTGTAATTAACAAATGCTTGTAATTAACAAATAACAAATTGTTAACAAAAATTAACAATTTGTATATTAACAAATGCTGAATTTCCCATCATAGTTGCTCTACTAACTTATACTCCCACCAACAATATATAAGAGTGCTTATTTCTCTTTGCCTTTCCAGTACGGCATGTTAACAGATTTTTTTTAGTTTTGTCAAACAGATTCAATGTGATACTTCATTGTGATTTTAATTTGCATTTCCCTTAGATTGGCCATGAACCTCTTCACTCATATGTAAATTCCTTATTTTTTATTTTCTGTTCATGGTCTCTGCTCATATTTCTATAGTTACTGGGTTATTAGTCTTATTCATATTGATTTGGAGGAGCTTTCTTCATACTATGTAAACTAGAGTTTTATTTTTCATACGTATTATAAATATTTTCCCCGGTTTGTCAATATCTTTTAACATGTTTGCAGTATTTTTTTCACCTTAAAATATTTTAAATTTTTATGTGTTTAAATTTATGAGCCATTTTTAATGGTTTCTGGGGTTTGCATCATACTTAGAATAACTTTCCCCTTCTCTACTGATTAAAAAGTTCTCCTGTGTTTTCATGGTAAATCTTTTTTTCTTCCAAGTTTTTATTTAAATTCCAGTTAGTTAACACACGGTGTAACATTAGCTCATGTGTAGGATATCTTTACTTTCTTTTCCTTGTTACCTCCTTCAGAGGTTGGACACATAAAAGAAGCTCAAGAACTTTTTTCCTGTCAACTGTTTCAATCTGACTATTTCAGGTAGAGGGGGAGACACTGGATTTGGAAGACCTCATTGACTAACTGTGCCACATAGATACCAGTTCTTTACTGTGTACCCGCCTTTTGGATTTTTGTGAATATCTAATAAGTTCGAATGAAATAAATAGGAGAAAGAGCTTTTTCATCTGTAAAAGAATTGTTCGGGATGGTATCTCAGTGAACACATTCATAAATACTTTTGTTGGGGGCATAGCTCAGGAGTAGATTATTTGACTGCCTACATGCTTTTGTTATTTTTCCTCCCTAATTGGTCTCAGGTTTGAAATAAAATTTGTCTCTAGGAAAAAGCAAACCTCATAAATGTGAAATTTCCTTTATTGCTTCTTTGGGAATATATTACCAATGTGAAGTCTTTACTGAGCCTCTGAGTTGGCAACTGAAAGAGGGGGATAATGGGCCGTTAGTGAAAGGTTCTCTCCAAGTGTCCAGACTAGTAACTTCTAGGAATTGAATGGTTGAGAAAAGTGGGCAGGGCATTTGGTTAATACGAAGGACAGAGAACCCAGTTCATTCAGGTTGTGTTGAAAGAGTTCAAAGGCAAAATATTTCAGGAACTAAAGTTGGTTTACTCTTGGACAGATGTGACTTCCTATGTCAGCCAGGGGGATGGATATTCCCTAGCTTGACCTACAGAGGCTGCAGGACACGTTAAGGGCCCAAGTTATAGAAAGTTATGTTTGGATTGGTCCTTGTTAATAAAATGGAAGAGCTGGATTGAATGAAAAAGAAGGAAGCCTGTCAATACAGAGTCCTGTAGACCAAATCATTCGGGAAGTTTCTGTACCTCAAGTCTGGGAAGAATTGAACACTATTATTTTTCTTTGAACATTATTATTTTTGTTTCCATCCTGGTTTAATGCGTTAGTCAAATTATGTCATCTCTTTATGTACCTAAGCATTTTTTTTCTTTAAAGATTTATTTGAGAGAGAGAGAGAGAGAACACTCACATGCACATGGTAGAGGGAAGGGCAGAAGGAGAGGGAGAGAAGCAGACTCCCTGCTGAGCCCAGAGCCTGATGTGGGGCATGATCCCAGGACCCTGAAATCATAACCTGAGCTGAAATCAAGAGTTGGATGCCCAATTGACGGAGCCACCCAGACACCCGAACCTAAGCATTTTTTTATTGAGGTTAATTTTTCATACAGTGAAATGTACAGGTCTTAAGTGTGTAATGAAATGAATTCTAACAATTGGAAATATATCTAAACGTATGTATTTGTGGTTTTCCCCCTTTAATACTGAAAATGAAGCAACCCATGGCATTTTATACCTAAATAATACTATGATGTTGTGATACTTAAAGTTGTGATGGTTACTTCACTCCATTTTGCTCCTATTTGTGTTGAAAACAGTTGGGCCACCGGAATGTTCCATGGTACTGCCTCATCCTTTCAGCAATTTTACCATCTAGTTTATTTTTTAATACACATGTGACTGTTGGTGCTGGAAAAGTACCAACGAATCTGACTTGCCTGGGTTTCATATAACCGAGCCACCCCAGGCACTGTGTATCATACTCGTTGCCGTCTCCCTTCTCCATCCCGACCCGGCTGGACACAACTGGCAGAGGGATGGGCATGTGCATTGAGAGGGGAATTGTACCAAAATGAAATGTAAATATCAATTGGTTTTTGACCTGTTAGAACTTGAGAACCATAGTTCAAGTTAGAACTTGACCTCACTCACCTGGGCATCTTGAATTGTCCCTTGGGTACTTTCATCTGAATCCTGCCAAGCTCTGCTGCTTTGGGGCTCCTTGGAATTAGCAGCGCGTGCCACAGCTGCATGTCCTTTCTCTGCTCCCTTTCTCTCTTTCTGGCTGAGCTTGGGAAGTTGCTATTTAGACTTTACTCTGCTGGGTCCTCCACCTGCCCGGGCATCCATTTGTCCCTGTGAGGCCATGCCAACTGCCGTCAACATAAAGAGAAGGTCCCGTCAGCTGTGCCATCTGGGTCAGTGCCAGGAGAGCCCCTCACCCCTTTGCACACAGGGGAAAGTCAGAGGATTTGCCCAGGCACTGCTGGGCACAGCACGGTGACCTGAGGCCTCCTCAGCACCTAGCTCAGTGCAGAGCACCTATTCATTGAAGGGATGGATGAATGATGTTCTCAAGCAGTTGTCACCAAGGCCCTCTCCTGGCTCTCTGGTCTGTAGGCTCAGGAAGCCCTTTTGCCCTAAATTCCTGTTCTCAGTCTCTACTCAGACTAAGCTGCTCCCTCTTGGCTTCCTGCCTGGACCTCAGGGCCTCTTCTGCCCCCTCCTGACTCAAACCAGTTACCTTGAGATCGCCTCCCCCTCAGGAGATCAGAGACCACATGAACCAGAGAAATGAAGAATATCACCTAAGAGTTGAGCTGGGTTCTTTGCTTTCCTGTCCTCCTAGATTGTGGTTTATCTTGCTGAAATACAGGGAAGGAGGAAAAACAAATATGCTATTTAGTGCCTGGCAGAGGAGGTGCTAAGAAGTGTGTCAAACAGAGAACCCAGTGCTACTTGCTTGGTGCAGAGTAGCCCCCAGGTCTGAATACTGATCTTTGTTTTCTGCTCATTTCCAGCAGGTGTCAGTTACACTTTCTTGGCCCTCCATTGAGGAGCTCTGCGTGTTTGGTTCTGTTTAGCCATAGGCTCTAGACTAGACTGGAGGATTGACTCAGTGAAAATGTTTACTTCTCTAATTAAGCAGAATTAAGGTCTGGACTCAAAACTGTCTTGGGCTGTGAGAGGCATAATTGAGATGCATGGGCTTTGTGTAAATAATGTACCTCTAATTGGCTTTGATTAAGAGCAAATTAGGATCACACTTCACTCCAGTGTGATTTACATTCCTAAGCCGTTTTACTAACTGAAGTAGTGTGGGTGGCCGATAAGGCTTGTTTATCCAGGGTGCCCAGAGAGCAGAGCGAGGAGCTAGGGGTCTGCAGTTTTCCAGAGGTAAAGAGCCTGAGGCTAAGATTCCTGATTCTGACATCTTCCTTCCCCTTTCTGGTCCTACTTCTGGCAAATCAGCTTAATCCATTAAATTCTCGAGCTCTACCACTTTCTGATTTTGGAGACTTCAGGAACTTGTCTTAAAGAAAAAAAAAAAAAAAAAAAAAGGTCAAGTGAATAGTGGTGTTTACCTAATGGAAGCTCAGACCTAAAATCAGCACCAGGCTTTGGCTGTCAGAATGTTGTGACACCTTTGTTACTTGTTGACCAAAGATGTTTCATAAAAGGAAACAACCTGTGGCAAGTTTTCTCCAAAGAGTTTCCAGCGTGTGAGTGTGAGGCAAGGGCCTACCACAAAGCAGCTTCACTGGGTACATGTCTTCCTCCAGGATTGCTTGAGAGGGTTCAAAGGGAAGGTCTTTGCAGGTGGCCCTTGGTGAGGCCGGATGGGAAATGAGACACATTGCTCGCTCACAAACTCTTTCCCTCTGCCTTTGAAGGTCACCATGATGAGATGAAGAGATCGATGTCCACTCCTGCTCCTGAGCTGGTGAAATCTGGCATGGGGCAGAGCCTCTGGTAAATGGGCCACCAGAGGAAGACTGTGACATAGTGTTTATGACCCTCTAGACCATTGGCAATGCGACCTAGAATGAGTGTCTCCAGATTCTCTCACATTAGCGTGCTGTGGCTTGGTGCAGGATCAAAAAATAACATGACAAAATAGGGATTTTTCACACTAACAGAGAGTGCTAACAGGACGCCGGGATCTGTGGGAATGCTGTTCAGAGGTGTGATGTGTTAAATACTCACTTCACAGGCTGGTGAAAGAGTTGCCCAGAGCATCACAGAGGGACTCCTTGAGCGTGTCACCTTCAGAGAAGGTTAGACTGTAAATATGTTTGGTGTCTAAACTCTGCCCTGGGCCTACTAGAGTGAGAAGGCAGCATATTTAGACAAATTACACTCTAGAAATCCTGGCAGAGTGAGTGAAGACAGAGAAGGCTTTCTAGGCCCTGTAAAGGGCATCCATTCACTTACTCACCCAGTAAGTGTTTGTGGACCACCTCCTGGGCCAGCTATTGGCGATGTGACTAGGAATAAGCCATCGACTGTACCCCAGAAGAGCTCTATCTGGTTGGAGAACGATCTGTATAGAGCTGAATTACAACCAAATGTGGTATGTGCTATGTCAGAAGTAAGGAAGCATATGGTGGTGGGCTGTCGTGGGGGAGGTTGTCTGCCATACTGCATTGGTTCAGGCCACTTGGAGTTGGCCTGAGGGCCGTGTGCTGTTCCAAAAAAGTGCACTTGTTACCCCTTGCACTTGAGTGGGAATCTCTGAAAATAAAAAACAGTAAGAACAACAACAATACAATAATTAAGAACATTTGTTCACTATGCTGTGTGTACCAGTTACCATTCTAAGGGCTTTTGTTCATTTTGTTGATCAAATCTTTACATCATCATATGTGTACAGTTTTATGATTCCTGTTTTGAGAGGAGTAAACTGAAGCTTGGAAACTAAGCAGCTTACCAGAGATAGGAAGCAGAACTCAAGTTTCTGAAGCTCGGGTCTGGGGCTGACGAGCGCTCCACCAGGTGGTGAGGTCTTGAGCAAGCCTCAGTTCCTCCTCTAGCCCCACCATCAAATGGGGCTGCTCAGCCAGCTTCCCGAGTCACAGGAAACACTTGGGGTGTGGCCAGGGAAAGAGTAAGGTCTTTTCTGTTTGTGTTGCTCCTATCAGTTGTGAATTTTGTGACCTTGGCTTGTCATCTGCCAGCTATAAAGTAAGTGATACTGATCTTCATCAGTCTTCTTGACCTGTGTACTTGATTTCAGAAGGCCTCTTAAAACAGGGCTCTCTACCTTTCTTGGTCATAAGTGGCACAGGCAGCAGAGGCCCAAGGGTATCAAGTACAAGGGCTTTGTGTACCAGGGGGTCATCTCTGATATGCATTGTCCTAGCTTTAGATCAGCGTATACTTTCTACTTCAGACCCCCTGTCAGGCCTTGTTGACAAATGCAGTGCTCTGATCTTTTTTTTTTTTTAAAGATTTAATTTATTTATTTGACAGAGATCACAAGTAGACAGAGAGGCAGGCAGAGAGAGAGAGAGAGAGAGAGAGAGAGAGAGGGAAGCAGGCTTCTCGCTGAGCAGAGAGCCCGATGTGGGACTCGATCCCAGGACCCTGAGATTATGACCTGAGCCAAAGGCAGCAGCTTAACCCACTGAGCCACCCAGGCGCCCCAGTGCTCTGATCTTTTAATAGATGCAGTGCAGCCCAAGACCTTGACGCAGGTTCTGGGTTCTCCTTCACTCCTGATGAGTTAGGAGAAGTGCTTCCTTGTCTCAGTGGTAGGGACAAGGAACCAAGTGTGAGGCAACCACAAAATAATGGTCTTCCAGAGGGCCAGGAAGTTTCCCTGATGGTTTTAATGCAGAGATGCCTAGAAAGGAGCTACTCCTTCACCTGCCAATCCTTTCACGAGGCATTGCACCCAAAACTGGGTAAAAGTACTATGCTGAGAACCGTTGAATCCTCCTTAGGCCCAGTTTGTGACTGGTGTTTTTCAGGTACCTTGGTGTTAAAGAGAGCTCTAGACCAGAAGATTTTGGTTTTAGAGGATAGGGATAGAGGCGAAGAAATATGCTCATAGTATTTATCAGCCAATAAAATGTTTAAAATTACTAGAGTCAGCTTCATGGCATCATTCCTTTAGTCCTTCCCACTCCAGAAGGACAACATAGGCCCAGGTGCCCTGTCTATGCACATTTCCTTTTGGGCAGGGCCCAGTACAAGTATACCTTCCTCTCACCCTGTGGTCTACTGGTTAGAACGGCTCGTTTCAGACCCTTAGTGTTGTCTCATTCTAATCAGATTCTGGAACTTTTGCTTTGACCTTAAGTTATATTTCCAAGTACTGAGCATTACTTAGGAGAGAATACAGCCACCATGACTCAGCGGGCTCACTCCAAGTCATGGGGGTGGGGTAAGGGTGCTGACGCAGTAAATTCTCATTCACTCTTGAAAAAGGGCTTCTCTTATGACCATTTCCAAACATCTTCGAATGAGCCCAATTTGACTTTAGCTTTTTTCCCCCCTCTTTGCTTATAATTTCCCAGTATCAGATGTAGATGTTTACCTCCCTGTGCATTACTGCAATATGAAACCACTCTGTCCTCTGAAAGCAAATAAACTGGCTTTAATGGATGTGCTCTCTGCTAGCAGCTAAAGAGTTAAAAGTTTTAGCAGGCAGACTGGCCAGCAGGAGTTAGTGGTGTGGAGTAAGAGGGACGCCAGGCTGTCTCTAAACTTTTTGGCCCTCCCCAAGTACAGAGATGAAGGAAGAGCCTCTATAAATCACTGGAGATTAGAGACCCTGTTCTTGCCGACTCCGCAGGGTTGCGCTGCTTAATGTCAAAGCCTCACGTATTACTTTAACAGCACTCCTTTTCTTTATTAAATCCACTTTGAAATAAAAAAAAAAAAAATGATGATCTTTCCAGTAAGGGGGAGAAGGCTAAAAGGATTTAGAAAGTATCTGCTGTGTTACATTACAGAGACTAATAACTGTTTAGGGAGTAAGTAACATTTTTGCACCATCTTAAACCATAAAAATGAAAAGATGTATAAAGGTCTGTTTCTTAAAATCAATCTGTTTGAGCATTTATTTTGCCCCATGTCCTTGCCTTCAGGTCCTTCAGAGTATGGTGCGGAAACCGGGAACAGGAGGCGTGAGTGCTGATGACCAAAAAGTGTAGGAACGCACTCTTTAGGAGATTGTTCAGAACTAGGGTATTTACTGTGTGCAAGTGTGTGTGTGTGAGGGAGGGAGTCAGAGAGGGAGCGTGGTGGTGGAGAGAGTTCTACTTTTATACTTAAAAGAAAAATGCAAACGTTGACTGTGTTCCATTGGAGGCCGAGACGGCTTATCTCCTTCATCTGACTTTAATGAAGACATATTTTAAGCAGCTGCACCCATGTCAAATGTCATATTTTGGCTCAAAACTTCTACCTTCTGAGTGGGAGGTTTCTCAAAACCAAAAAGTTGGTAGTAATTATAAACTAATTGGGGAGCTCGAGGCAAAAGTTGGATTGTCACAAAACCCAAGTTAAAAACTAATTTATACAGATGAGGTAAGAGGGGCCGTGAATCGATAATCATTAAAGCCGGTGACATGCGGATGGGGTTCATTATACCATATTCTCTGCTTATGTATTTAAAAATGTTTTCATAACAGAAAATAAATAAATCTGTTTCAGTAAAATGCTTAGCACTTGGTAGAAACACACACACACACAAACTATAAGCCAAAATGTTAAATCAGCAGTTACAGCATTTTTATTTATACTTTCAGAGAGATTTTTAAGATAAAAGCTGCACAGAAAATTTGGGCACCCTAATTTGTGTACTACCCATTAGAGACTGAAGCTTCTTTCTGTTTTGTTTTGTTTCATTTATAGTCAGATGGCCATTGCTTAAATAGAATTATTTCCAAAAAGTAGGATTCCCTTATTAAAAGCCCAGCAAAAAAATGTTCCAAATCTCAGGAACAAACGGGGTCAAGGGACTTTTACAGTTTGCCTGTTTTGCAAGCACCTATGAACCAAGTTCATTCTGTTTTCTGGATTTCACTTATATATTCAGCAAACATTTCCTGAACAGCTACTACCTCTCAGGCACGTTGCTAGCTGCTAGTGATAAAAAGCCAGGTAACCTGGGCTCCCACTCCTGGGAAGCTTTACAGTCTTTAGTGGGAATATAAAAATACAGATTAAATATAAACTAGGCATGAAACCTAAGAGGCAGAGGTCACTTTTAAAGCTGTCGTGTTTGATGTGGGAAAGGGAATCGTGCTTGCTGCAGTAGCTCCCAGGTCGTGGCCAGCAGACGGACTGAGATTGGGGATGAGCAGGGAAGCCTCTTCCAGGCGATTCCTGGAGGATCGTGGTGCTCTCGCCATCTGCATGTTGCCGTTTGGAAGAGGTTCACACCTTTAAAATATGGTTCCTACTTGCCAGGGGAAAAAAATAGCTTGTTTTGCAGGGCGTAGTATCTAAAAGCTGGCAAGTCACAGCTCTCAGTTCTGACAGGCAGCTTGAAGGTGTCATGTCTGTGGGCTCCTGACACAATGAATTGCGGTCCTTCACTTACAGCAGTTGGTGCTTCGTGTATGCTCTCATGGGTTTAGGACGGGCGCCCAGTTTTAAAGTAGCAGCTCTTAAAATAGCCAAAAATGGCTGTGGAGCTCAGGTTTGGTTGAAATGGGATTGGTGGGTCTTTTGTGTGTGTGTGCGTGCATGTGTGTGCGCACACGCATGCATGTGTGTGTGTATGTGTGTGCGTGCTTGTGCTCCTGTAAATCTGCGCTGGAACCATTTACACAGGCGTCCATTGTGACCAGAAAAGAAAAGGCATGTAGGGTGAGGTGGAAGAGGGAGGGAGGATTGCATCTAGTGATCCTGGAACAGTTGCTCAGACCAGCATTTAGTGTTTTATTAGGAGAGAACAACTCTATAAAAGGAACAAGAGGTTCAATCATTACAGAGTGGGGCGACAGGAGGCAGCTGCCAGCATGACTTTGAAAACCCTTTCAGATCCTAAAAAAGTTGCCTCATATAACGTGCTGCAGCTGCCAGGGTCATTTAGGAGAAATGCAGAACTTGGCACCCACTCACCTCTAAGGGATAGGATTCTAGGATCACCCCAATGTTTTCTTTAGATGAGTTCCAACCCCCCTCACCACCGCCCCCCACTTTCCTTGTCACTGAAACTTCTCACAGCAGTTCTTAGATTTCTCGCTTTTTCAGGTAGGTTTTCAGAGAATTAAGAGAAAAGGACAGTATCCTAGTTTGATTGAAAGTAAAGTGAGGTGAGGGGGCAGTCCTGCATACTTGGGAATTGGGTAGTTGAGGCGAGACTGGGAGAATACAGAGGATCCCCTGATTGTGCCCCTAGTATTTGTACTTGACAAACGAGTTACTCTAGCCTCGCAAACTATCACTTACATGATGTCATGTAAGTAACAAAGTATGTGGATTTCATTTTTTTAAAATCTGCCCAGAGATGTCTGTTTTTCATCAGTACATACAGAATATTTGCAAAGTTGAACCCTCGGTGATTAAACATCTCCAATTAAATCATATAAACTTAAGCAATAACCTGTGATCATATGTGCCAGAAAAAAAATCATTTATGGGGGTTATTTTTGACAAATGTATTATTTGATATATATATATAAGATTTTTGATAAAGATTTCTCAAAGTATAAATGCCAGTTACTGCTAAAATTTGGCAACCAGTAGGGCTTTCTCTGAACTCATGTTCTGTGAGCAATCTCAGAGACCACTAACAAAAAATAGTAACTGATGTAATCTTAAGAGAGAAGTGGCCCCAACTTTACTGGGGAACAAAGGGAGAGAAAATTAAGGGGTGATGGGTTGTAGAGGTGGTCCAAGTATCGTATTTGGAAGGGACATGAGAAACCCTTTGGCTGGAAATCTCACTTAGAGTTTGAGAAAATCCCCCTGTCCCTCTTATCCAAGGGATTCTGTTCACCTTCTCTATTATTTCTCACCTTTCCTGCCCCAATTTTGAACTCTTACTGGGGGAGATGCTGATCTCTCAGATACATTGAGACAGAAGGGAAAACAAAAACAAAAACAAAAACACCTCATTTTTAAGATGAGAAGTCACAGCCTAAATCAGGCACTTCTAAGCCATCCCAGGGTCAACAGTGGTCAAGCAGGAAAGAGAAATGACCGTGTCGCTGGTGAGACGGTATGAAGAGCCATGGTCATGAGCTTCAGTTCCTTGATAAGCAGCAGGATTCAGGAGATCTGCTGAGGTAGCAACTCCTATTGCTACAGAGTAGGATGTTGTGTCTGCGGTCAGAGTAGTTAAGTCAGAGACTAGAGCATTTCATTCTTGTATCTGCCAGTCACTACAAGAAGTTGTTATTAAAAAAAGAAAAGTATACAAGAGATGCCCAGCTACTGTGGAGTCACTCATCCTGTTTAAAAAGAGACTTGAAATGGAATATTAATTTTTTTTTCTGGGCCCACACGTAAGCCAGAAGTTCTGTCATGTCCCCACACTCACAATTCCTTTACCTCTTCATGCGAGACACGTGGAACTTCTCGCCAGCCTGAGAAGAATCACCCATCCTAAGTATCTTTAAACGTTTGATTAAGCCATCCAAGGGGCAAACAGAGTTATGCTACCCACAGCATGGTATTTGGCATTCCTTTTGTTATTAAAAAATTCCACACTGGTAGTATGAGTTCAGGAAGCCTGAGGAGGGATAAGAAATAGAGGGCTTTTGTCTAGTGCTGTTTCAACGCTCTGTGTCAGGTGTTGGGCAAACTGGCTGCGCAAGGCCTTGCGTGAGTCGTTAACACAGTTGAATTTCAGACCGAGGTTGGCTGGCAGCAAGGCCTGGTCCCATTGCCTTCTCTTCTGCTCCGCCTCTCCTGTCCCTGTGTGGGTCCGAATTCTCAGGATGGTGGTATTACTCCCACCCAGTCAACCAGAGCCATCCCGTTGGGCCAGGCTCCAGCCAGTCCCCCGAATTTAATGCAGCTGGGCCTGGGGATCAAATCAGTTTTTTCAAACAGCATAAGACAGTTTCTCTTGAGACTTCTGGTCCATCTCTTACCCTGCAGTTCTTTGCCCCGAAGATAGTTCTCTCTGTTCCTGTGGTGCTTTCAATATGGCAGGTCAGTTAAGCACTTGGCCACCTTAGTAATTCAGAAAACATAGACTGCCTCCACCCACATGACCGAAACCTTTGATGACATCACTGCTCAAGATCGTGGCTGACAGGAAGGTCTTGGTGTCACTCTCCAGAGGAGACAAGCTGAGAAGCCCAGCTTCTAAAAAGCCCCTGCTGGGTGATGAAGTCTTGATTGGGGAATGTGCTCCCCCCTGAGACTTATCGCTTAGCCTTTGGAGGGCATACTCCCTAATAAGCTGCCTGAGATGGGCAATCCAGACAAGGAACTCCATTTAAGTGAGTCACAACATCTGGAATGATCATGCAGCATTACTAGGCAGCCCTGCTAGCAGCCCCTTTCTTCCTTCCTAAAATTCAATTCTCAAGTGAAGAGGTTTATAAGGAGCAGGTGATGGCGGCAAGGAGGTGTCAGTGATGGGGACCTCTGCGAGAGCAGTCTGGCTCCCAGGGGTGGGGCGGGGGGAGGATGGGGTAGAAAACCTCTATCTCTGAGACTGACAATACCCAGCATTATTCCCAAGGCGAAGGACAGACTGAGAGAGTCTTTTCAGAAGAGTAGCTGTCTCTGCGTCTCTGAGGTGGTCCCTTATCTATGACATGGCTGTCACCAAGAGCCAAAGCAGTGGCTTCAAGGTGAAGTTTCTTTTGTCTAGTTCTCTACGTGCTTATGGTAAAATCTGCCGCTGATACCACTCAGTTCAAGACTCATCTTACAAGATGCCTATGGTGGTCATTTGAAATTTCCAAAGATCCTGTCACCATTTTAAACATTTGCTGAAACAGCTCCTGCACTGGCCCAAGAGGGTCATGAAAGGTATCTCTTTCTTCCCAAAATGAGTTTTGTTTTGCTGATGATAGTTAGTAAAATATTCCCCCAGTTTTTTCTCAGGGACACAGAATCTAAATGCGTACCATCACCACATAAAGCAGAATGTATTTGCCTCTACTACTCCTTCATTTCCCCCCCACCCCCGCCCTGGGGCTCCAGGCTTCAGGGCTTCAGTAGAAAGACTGGCCACTAGGATTCCATCTCTTTTGAAGAGGCAGCTCTGACAGAGGTAAAACAGGGTTCTTCTGTCCGTGCTACAATGTTGATGCCAACTTCCACCCAAAGTCTCATTCCCAGCCTATATTCTTTCCTTTCTCTTTACCGTTATTACTGTGCTTTTGTAGGAAAGGGATGTGTTTACAAAACGTGTTTCTACCACTTTGTTTGGTTTACTCCTTTATTTAAAAAAAAAAAAAAAAAAAAAAGGTGTATTGAGCCCCAACCATGTGCCAGAGGAAGCTTCCTGGAGAAATGATGTCTTGAACCAAGTCTTGAAGAGTAAGTTGAAGTTAGACAGGCAGCAGTGAAGAGGGAACAACATGGGCAAAGTCCACAGATAAGAGAGGCTGGAGCACCAGTAGAGCTTCATTTAGTTTGGGAAGGCCAAGATATGGGTCAGAAATAGGAGATAATGGGGTAGATGTCATGGTAAGAACCTGAAGACTTTGGGGAGCTCTTGTGGAATTTTAAGCAAGACAATATGATCAGATAAGTGCTTCAGAAAAACCACTTTGGCTGCAGTGTGGAACATGGACTGAAGTAGGGGTGAGGTTGGATCCAGGAAAACCGTCAGGTACCACTGGTGAGGTAGTATGCAAAATGTGAGGGAAAGTTCGGGGGCTCTATGAGGGCTAACAATGTATTGTGCTCAGAATGTAATAAAGAGGGAGGAGTCCAGGATGATACTCAAGGTCTGGCAAACTGAGTAGAAGGCAGTACCATTCATACAGAAAGAGGGTAGGGATGGAGGAGAGAAGATATGTTTACTTCATAACCTACTGAATTTAAAGAGCCCAAGGAACAACCAAGAGACATCGTGGCTGAAATCGTATTCCTTGACTTTCTCTTTCTTGTCTTAGACTGCTCACTGTCCTTGATGACTTGTTTGTGCATATGAATGTGGTGGGGGAGGGGAGAGAAGAGGCATGTGGAAACTCTCAGCATCCAAGAGAGGTTAGCATAGACCCTTCTGTTGAGATTATTTCCAAAATCTGACCAGATGTTTAAGCAAATTAACAAATGATTAAAGCAGCAGTCGGCAGAGACCTAACCCGCTGTAGGGATAGGCAAAGGAGCAAGCCTACAGAGAAAGCCAAGCCCAGGTGTTCTTACTAGAAAGATCACTGTGATGTGGGTCCCCAGTGGTTGATGGACAGAGATAAAACAAGGCAAGCCGGGTGTGACGGAGAGGGTGAAATAAGGGAGTCTAGAACAAGTGCAGATGTTTGTGTTCATTTGGAGAGTAATTTCTGCCCAGTGGCTAGGCTTCCAGGAATGTTTTATTCTATCCATTATTAGTAGCACATTCCCCTTTGCTCTGTAGTCAAGTGTGTCATCCCTTAAGACTTTCTTGGTAGTCCAGACAGAATAGTATCAAAGAAAGACCACTGATTAGCATTCTGCCATGGCATGCATGTTGGACCAGCGGTCTGGAGACTGACATGGGGACCCCCTCTAGCTTTATTAGTAGCTCACTGTGGAGTCTTGAGAAAGTAAAGTAACACACCCTAGCGGGTTTCTAGGGTCACTTCTAACACTGTCGTTCTGTATCTGTATCCATTTCTATCTAAACAAGCCTGGGGCTAGGTTAGAGTGGCCAGTTCTCACTCACCAAAGGCACAGCCCTGGATATCAGCAAAATACTTCAGTAAATTTTGCTTCCCAGTACACTTTATGTCTGGTGTGTAGCAGGGCTGGAAAATTGCCATAGAGACACTCACTGCAGCCCTTAACCCATCAGGGGTCATTTAAAATGTCAGGTTTAAAAATCAACTATCTATCTTGTCCCCCCCTGCCATCACCACCACCAAAGTCAGCTCCCTAGCTAGCCTCGTTCAGAGGCTTCATTCCTTATTGAGTCCAAATAAAAACAAAATAAAATGAGAAGAATGGTGAGCTCTAATACGCGGAAACTCTATCACAGGTCCTGATCGTTCTGCCCGTGCTGACACCGGCTCCCCCAGCACCTTCATTCTCCATGCAAGTTGAGATGCTAGCTCAAATTCTATACCCCAAGAATAATGATGGAAAAGAGCAGTGATGGCTATGCCACTGCTTTTCCAAACTGCTTCCCAAAGGGAGTGAGATCTGGGTCCCCAGCAGGGATGTCCCCACAGCCTCTGAGGTGGCATCCACACCTCTTCAGTCTCTGTGTTTCAGGCTGCGTCCCATCATCTATCTGGCCATTCCTCCTTCCGCTTCTCTGGGAAGAGTCCAGTGCCCTCAAATGCAGGCTACCTTCCAGTTGAAAGTCATCATGTGTCATACTCTAACAGTTGCATTATAAGAGATGGGATTCTGATTAAACTTGGGGGTTTTTGAACTATTTGAACTAACATATTTGATACGTATTTGAACTAATTCATTAATTCATGACAACTTCACGGCCATACCTCATAGCATTCTTCAGAGGGCTTTGGGTTCTTCCCCAAAAGAATCTCGTTAATATTTGTGCCACTTGTATGTGTGTGTGTGTAGGAGGGGGGTTAACATGTGTCCACACACACAGATCTCAGAGAACCAGAGAAGTTTAGTTACTTGCCTGTGGTCACACAGCAAGTGAGTGATCAGCAAGCATTGGTAACAGTGCAGGTGGTAATGATACTGAAATGTTTTGGCTCTGACAGAAGAGTTCAGCAAGAGGATATTGTTCCTGGGATGGGGAGTGCGGCTTAGCCTTCGGGCCCCATTGCTATCCCAAGAGAACTGTATTTTCTACTCTCCTGAATTCTATTATGACAGATTTTTTTAAATGATCTAAAATTTATGTGTACGTATGTGCATGAAAATATGTAGCCGCTCACAGATACATATATAGAAGATGAAAGAGAAAAATGGACAACTTATAATTACAGATATTTTTGTTCATCTGGTATCCAGATGATCTCCCTTGATTCTGACAGTTTTGACAAATCAGTTTATTAAAATTGTAAATGTAACCCAGAGCTGTTTAGTACAGGACGAAGCAGAAGGTGCTTTCTCTTCGCATTATATTTTGTGGTTGCGTTATTAGAAGTAAATATGGCTTCTCCTTCAAAGACAAAACAGCCTGCCCTCCATGAGAAAGATGTGACTTGTCACATATATTCCCAGTTGGTTTCACTGTTCTGAGACCCTAAGGATATTTTTGGAGAGCTTTGACCTTGATGAGACACAGGAAAGCCTGGTCTCCATGTCCCCTCCTCTCCTTCAACTCCCCCATCCTTCAACTTCAGGTTTCTAAGTAGAAAATTCCAAAGAGGAAAACTTGCTCCCTTATATCCCAGAAGGCATCATTCAGGTGACATTTGGGGAAGGACATCATCAGGAAGGCAAGTTGCATTTTGGGATATATAAACGCCTTGTGCTTAAGTAACAGATTGGCACTATCAACACTTCAGAGAACTCTGTGGCAGCAAGAAGTAATGGCAGGGAAGGCAGGATGGGAATTGTGAGTACCTTGTAAATGAACAGAAGAAATGTACAAAAAGTAAAGCTCTATGCAGTAGCGGAAAATAGGGGAAAGAATCCCATGTTTCCATCAGTTGCCCTAAGAAGTCCAGGGAGGTTTTTATTTCCTGCTTGCTTAGCTTGAGTTGTCAGTGCCATCCACCACTCTGATTTTCTTTCTCCAGCTTTCGTCTTCCCTGTCATTTCAAGTCTCTACTCGGGAGTAACTTGTAAATGAGCACTGTATCTATGACAGGGTGTCTTAATCTTTATGCCACGGACTGTTGGTGATCCAGTAAAGCCTGTGGAACCCTTATCAGAATATTTTTCAGTGCATAAAATAAAATGCATAAGAACATTGGTACTGAAATATTTTATATGCCCACACATTTTTGATGTAGTAATGCATATCTGTTTTTTTAACGAAGAATCAGAACTAATTAAACTACTCTAATTTTAAAGTCATAATGTGTGTACACCAGGGTCAGTAAACTATAGCCCACAGACCGTTTTTGTAAATAAAGTTTTATTGGAACACAGCCACGCTGATTCATTTACATATCGTCTCTGCTGGCTTTCATGCTACAGCAGTAGAGTTGAATAGTTGGACTGCGATCATATGGCCTTCAAAGTCTAAAATATTTGCCATCTGGCTCTTTACAGAAAAAGTTTCCCAGTCTCTGGTGTAAATTGCAACAATAGTAATATGCAATTTAAAAAAGCGGATTTCTGTGGGTGACTAGTCACAGGTACTTCGAACCGCTGTTTAATGTTGCCGATTTTCATAATTGGTAGAAGTGCTAAAGTTCAGTTAGAGGTTAGCAAAAATGTAGGTGGATTTTTTTTTTTCCTGTTCAAATCCATGGACCACCTGAATTCTGTCCACAGATTCCCTTGGGACCAGTGAACCCCAGGCCAGAAACCTCTGAATGGGATTATAGTTTAAAGGAACTTTCAGCAGAAAGAAGGAATTCTTTGCAGTGTGGAAAATCTGCTCCCTCTCCACTCCTCTTACAAATTTATATATTGCAATTTCACATTTTCGCATAGGGATTTTTAGGTAGTAAATGAAAAAGAAGTCAGATCATCCCTAAAATGAGGGATGTCTTTCTGGGGAAAGGCTAGTTCTGTCAGCTATTGCTAAGAAAAATCGGAGATTTTCTACACATACAATCACTCATTCCCACTGCCCCATCCCACTCTTGCCCCACCAAGAGAAGGAGCCAGAATTTCCCCTCCTCCTCTGAGGCTTCTCCTGTCCTCTGTGGTATATAACTCGGCTTTTCTTATCTTGTCTCTTAATGTCCCATCAAGGCATACCACGGGATTTGACTTTATCATTTATGTGGCTATGATGTCTTATTCTCCAGAGACAGCCTCAAGTATTCAGCAATAACTCATGTCCACTTAATGTGAAAATTGGTACCATCTAATAGAATCTTCGACATGCTAACCACACCATTCCAATAATGAAATGCAAATTTTTCTGCCCTTTTTTTTTGTGGTATTGTCATTTTTTGACTCTTCAGGAATGAAATATCCTCTTTATTATGAATTAAGAACTGGAAATTAAAATATGGTGTTTTCTTACACTAATTTTAAATAGTGTCTTTACCAGGAGCCCTAAGATATCATACTTAATCCTCACAACAGACTCAGAAGGTCCATGTCACTATTCCTATTTTACTGCTAAGAAAACTAAGATATACAGAGTTTAGGTCACATTGATAAGTGAGAGGATTCCAGAATTCATGTATGTTTTTTCCAGCTTTGAAAGAAAGGACAAACTTACTTTATATGTCCCTTTGTATACAGGATTAGCTATGGCCTCTGGGCATTTTTTTTTTTTTTTTTTTAATCTAAGAGAAGGGAAGACTGAAATGGAGTGGTTCTGACTATAAACTCAGGGGATCTAGTATTTGGATCATTTCCCAAGTTTCTCATCTATGCCATAAGGGCTTTGGGCAAGAAGACCTTCTATAATGCGCCTTCCAGTGCCAGGTAACCATCAGAAGTTCTAGCATATTCAAAGCAAAGGATGGCTTGAAAAGCTCCCAACCTGCCTTCCAGGCGGGCCATTAAAGGTAAAGACCTGCCCAGCAGTGGGACCTCTGAGATGGGGCAGCGGGCACTACAGCCATTGGCCTGTGTGCTGATCAGCAATACTGACACAGCAAAGCCAGGGAGATTATTAATATTTATATGTCATCTGATGGAAACAAAATAGAGAGGAATTGTGGGGTACCAGAGCTGCGCACGGCTGTAAGAGATGCCGTCTGCGGGCATCTTCTGAGCTGCCTAAAAAAAAAGAAAAAAAAATAGTCTCTCATCTATGAGACTGGGAAAGAATGTAAACAAGTGCCTATGTGTGGGGACACAGCAACAGCCTGGAACTTCTGAACTGCCAGAGAAATATCCACCGGGTGAGAAGGAACACATGGGCTTCATGGAGCAATTAGTGCTGTAGGTATAATGGAGTTTGAATCCTGCTCTAGTTTCAGCCTCAAATCATTGACTTCCGGGATGGCGATTTGAACTGACAGCCTTACCACCTGTTGTGAATTGGACTTTGGTGCTCTCTCCTCCTGCTGTCATTTCTCATTGCTGTCCTTGACCTCTTTCTAGGGGAGTAAGTACAGTGGGGAGTGACCAGCCCTTGGGAAGGGGCCCGGGGTATGGGTTGGTACTCACCCTCTCTTCCAACCTGTCTTCCGCTTGAGGCACCGTCAGTGTTTCCCCATCCTCTTTGGTTCCCTCTGTATCAAGCCCTTGGCACATTATGCTTTAGTTTTCTGATTAAAGTTTCTTTCTTTGTTTCTTTCTTTCTTTCTTCCTTTCTTTCTTTCTCTCTTTTTCTCTTTCTTTCCTTCCTTCCTTCCTTCCTTCATAGATGTATTTATTTATTTGAGAAAGAGGAAGCACACATGGGGCAGAGAGGCAGAGAGAGAGAGAGACAGCCCCCTCTGAGGGCAGAGCCTGATGCGGGGCTCGATCCCACGACCCTGAGGTTATGGCCCAAGCTGAAACCAAGAGTTAGACACTCAACAGACTGAGCCACCCAGGCGCCCCTCTTTTTTTTTTTTTTTTTTTTAACTTAAGTAATCTTTACACTTAACATGGGGCTCGAACTCACGACCCCAGAGGTCAAGAGTTGCACACTCTTCCAACTGAACCAGCCCAGTGCCCCTGGTTAACTTTTTCTGATTCCCTTCTAGATTGTAAGCCCCTTGGACAGCAGAGACTGAAAAGTCGTCTCTGTGACCCCAGCACCAAGTTCTGTGTCTGGCATTTAGTAGGTGCTCTTAATATTTGTTGAATAGCTGGCTGAAGAGTAGATCTCATTTTCCTTGCCTGATCCACCCTAACCATGCTCCACTTCTGACAGTACCATTTGTCCGTGTTCCTGGTCTGACTTTGTAGCACCCCGTCCACCTCATCAGTAAAACTGGAAATATGGGGGTGCAAGCATCCCCATTGTTGCCTCCTTCTCCTTCACTTCACACAAAGAAACCTCCAGCTCCTGCTGATTTCTTCTCTAAATAATTCTCAGATTTGCCCTTTTTCCTTTTCATTCATATTACCACTACCTAATTCACTGCCTGATTATTGGAATTATCTAAACTTCCTGTCTTCACTTTGGCTTCCACTTATCTGTCCTGTGGCATGGCTGTTCTGACTGTGTCACAGCTCTGTCCACAGCCTCTGGCCCACAACAAAAAGCCCAAGCTTTTTAGCCTACACTACAAAGTCCTTCCTTGGTCTGGCTTCTGCCTGCCTCTAGATCCACAGCTCTGACCACTTCCTGCCTCGAATTTTATGTTTCAGCATCACCAGACTTTTTGTAGTTCTCTGTATTAGTTATGCTATTCGATGCCCAGAATGCCCCCTCCCTTTTGCTTTTTCCATTCTCAGTCCTACTGTGAGATGCAGCACATATGTCACCTTGTCTAGAGAGCATCCTTGGAAGGAAGGGAGGGAGGAAGGGAGGAAGGGAGGAAAGAAAGTAGGAAGGGAGGGAGGGAAGAAGAAAAAAGGAAGGAAGGAAAGGAGGGAGGGGAGGTGGGAGGGAGGAGGGTGGCTGTGTAATATCTCTGCTGGGCTTTCCTAGAGCCCCATGTGCGCCTCTGTGTACCTGACCCTGCTAGACACTTCCATAGAGTGCTGAACCTCCAGCTTGTCTCTTTCAGTTGCCTAATACCCTCATGTTCTCTCCATTTCCCCCTCGCAATCCTTTCCTAAAGCTTTCATTCCTATTAGGGTGGAAGTAACAGGTATGCATGAACTTTCTTAGGAGGATTGCCATTTTTATAGGGCCTCACTCCTCTAACAATGGCATACTGACCTTATTCAGTGGATGAGGAAGCATCTCGGGGTTGCCAGATGACCCAGTGGTAAATGAAGAATCAAGTGAACTCTAACTCAGCTGCTCAGCTGGACAGGTAGTCCCTCCCGGGTGTAGGGCAAGGAATGGAGAGCGCCAGGCTCCAGCCCCCGCTGCCCAGGAGGGCAGTGAGCTGAAAGCGGTGCTGAGCACAGCCAGGGCAAAGCCTGCCTCACTAGCAAGGACAGGGGCTTTGACAGATTGAAAGACTGCTATTCAGACCCATCATTTCCCTCTTTATTGTATAAACTTGAGCAACTTCCTTAAACTCCTTCCTCCTCCAGTAAACATGCATATAACCCTTCCACACCGGATTCAATGAGGTAATATATGTTCTGTGTTTAGAAGAGTCACTGGCATATAGTAGGCAATATGTTGTTATTGTCCCTGTCTTGGCTCCACCAGAAAGACATTGCTGAGCAATGAAAACAAGGTCTGTGTGTCCCTCTCATTTCACTGAATTTGGCCCTGAGGCTTATCCCCCAAATCCATCTCAGTGCCCAATCCAGAGCACTAGGCAGCTTCTGACTGAGGAGGCCTCTCCAGCATCCTAGTATGCATTTCCAGTTTTCAAGCAGTTAAGGAGGACAGGCTAAAGCCTCCAGTTCGGTCTGTGGAAAAGCAGCATAGTATCAAAAATGTGGTGTCTGTGAGTCGTGGTGCTGGTGTCTCTTTTTGGCCGCTGAATGGCTTCAGGTGCATCCCTTAGACTCTGCACCTGAGTTGTAAAAATCCAGTGAGATTAACGTATAGATGAAACTTTCTATTGTTGGATGCTTTTTGTTTCCTTGTAGACATGTTGCTTACAATGAGAGTATTCTGACACTATAATACTGGCTTGGTTATAAGTATTTAGTTGTTAGACTTCAGCCTTAAATATAGCTAGCAGAGATGAGCAGGTTTTGTTTCATTTTTAAATAAAAGCAAAATCCACTACATAATCAGTATCACCAGATACCAATTTTCCAAGATAACTCATGAAGTTCTTTTCTTTCAAACACTTCTTTGACTATAAGCCTGTAATTCTTCACTATTCGTCATCCCTTAATGGAACTTTGGATTTTTCCCCAGGCTTAAGTAGGATGGTTATTTCTAACTCTGTTATTCCTGGCATCAGATCTGTCTAGGAACAGCTCTGGATCTCTGGGCCAGTTTGGCGTCAGAACCTCTGGTCCCATTTCCCCCCAACTCTGTGATTCTCTCCCAAGTCTGAGTTTGCAGAAAATCATTCCCACTGAGTCCTTGTGGTTTTCTTTTACTTCTATCCCCATAAGCCACAGGATTAGAAGAAGAAGGATGAAGCTGAGGACCTAGCATAGTGTTGGGCTTGAGTTGGCACTTGCTGAAAATTGGTTGCCATCCCCACAGTCACAAAGAATACACTGCTGTCTCCCTCAGCTGCGTCCTTCCTCTGGGACTGTTCCCAGAAAGAAAATGTGCTCTCCATTTTTCATTTGCTCTTTGGGGAACAAAGAATACTACCTATAACTTTTCCCATTTCCCCACCCCACTCCCGCTGCTTTCACTACAGTTCCTTGAGAGTGACCTCACATACCTCTCATGCATCCTTTCTCTCTCCCATTGCATTTCCCACAGCTGCAAGTATGACCCATGTGGAAATAACTTTCTTTAGCCTCTGGCCAACATGTGAATGGCCCCTTTTGGGGGTTTTTGTTTTTGTTTTTTTTTAGTTTTTTAAATAATTTAAAAAAAGATTTTATTTATTTATTTGTTAGGGAGATAGAGCACACACAAGCAAGGGGAACAGCAGGCAGAGGAAGAAGCAAGCTTCCCGCTGAGCAGAGACCCTGGTGTAGGACTTGATCCCAGGACCCTGGGATCATGACCTGAGCTGAAGGTTAAATGACAGCCTAATCGGCTGAGCCACCCAGGTGTCCTTTTCTTCAGTTTTATTGAGATATAATCGACGTATAGGACTGTATAAGTTCAAGGTATACAACATCATGTTTTGATCTGTGTATGTGTTGTGAAATGATCACCACAATAAGATTAGTTAACATCCATCAGCTCACATAGTTGCTTTTTATTTCCGTATGTTGAGAACTTTTGAGTTCTACTCTCTCAGCCACTTACAAATATACAATATTGTTAACTATAGTTATCATGCTATACATTACTAAGCAACCCTTTTAAACTTCCATCTTCTGTGTTTGGCATCAAACTGTGTAAAATAGGAATAATCCCAATCTTCCTCAGTGAGATATTGTCCCCCAGAATTGATATTCAGAAACAGAAGGAACAATATGAACCCCAAAACTACAGAAGAGCCTCTAATTTCCTGTCCCAAGTGCTCTACATTGAATTACCTTATCCTATGTAAACAGTGTTCTAGAAGGAGTCATGTTCCTGACTAAGGAATTAATGGCTAACTTGTAGGGAAATAACCAAATCAAAAAAGTATTTAATTCCAACTTTTAACTAATTTTTTGGAGCACCTTCTGTAGGCACTTCCATATGGCCTGTATAAAATGCATAGCAAAGCATCTGATATATAGCTATAAATGTAACCAACAGTTACACAAACAACTCCAACGTACCTTGATACTGCTGAGACTTAGATTTTCCAAACACTAATTAAATTGGACAGATAAATACCTATTTCATCCAATTACCTCTGTTTTATCTATTTAGCTGTGTGTGGGCCTCCTAAAAAGGGGCCTGGGATCTGGGGTCAGAAAGCAGATTGGCCAGGCGGTGGAGTTTACGCATCGCAGTGCTGTAAACAGCAGCCTGGGTACAATGGCCAAGCCCTGTGAGTGAGGCTGAGGATGTGGGGACTCCTGGTGTTGTTGTTTATGCCATTTGGCAAATATTTCTCCTTAAGCCCTCAGCTAGTTTATAGCATTTCATTTTACAGCCCATCATGATGATAGTAACCAACCCCAGAAAAACATCAACAAGCCGTTAGAAACCATAGTGTTGGAAGATGAATGTGACCCCAGAGACCTCCATTCCAGCCGCTCCACCATCTCATCACACCACCACCACCAACCCCCACCACCCTCTAATGTTCAGTGAATTTCTTTAGCCAAAGTGGTTGCTATGGTTCTTGGGTCAAAAGGAGGATATTTGGAGGGATTTTTCTAAACACGCACATATAAATGTTGAGAAATAGGACTCTAAAAAGTAGGAGTCATACACAGACCCCAGCCCCTCTCAGTGAGTAAGACAAAGGGCAGCGTGATCTATAAATATGGTCAAGTGCCTTCAAATGAAGAGCACTGTGGGGGGGGGGGGGCAGAAGAAGGGAGGGAGTCATCTGCAACACCAAGCATTTCTTCTACTCCTGCTAAACACAGCCTCAAAAGACATTTTCCACTTTTGAACAAGTCAACAACAATTGCATTTTAAGTTGCATTGGTTAAGAACAGAAAACTCTAACTTGGCATGAGTTCCCATACTGGCCTTTTAGAACGGGTTGGTTTGTAACACCATACTAAGTCTGTTTTCTATCAGTGATTCCTAGCCAGCTTATTAAACAGATTTATACAATGAAAGAATCTAATAACAGAAACATTCACCTCCTTTATTACTTGGCATTATTTATGGTTTGGGTTTTTTCAGCGAGTTTTTTATGCACTGGAATCTGGCAACATTGTACTTACAATAAAGTTTATGCACCCAAGTGTAAGTAGGCCAGGGGAGTATTAGACGTGTTGTGTCCCCCTCTCTCTGGCTGTGTGGACTCCTCCAGCAGAGAGGCTGAGGACCTGTCTGTTCCATCCTCTGAGTGCTTTCAGCATGGAATTCTGTTTCCTTTTGGAGTCCTTGGTTCTTGACCCAAACAAGGGTTCATTGCCCTCCCCCCGCCAACGAAGAGTAAGGCTCCTGGGTTTAGTGACAGGTGAGAAAAGAACCTTGGCCTGTGTGAGAATGTTTATAGGGGAATTAGATAGTTCTCTACTGCTTTGCAAATCTCAAAATTTTCAAAATGGAAAGATCTCCAGAGTCTCCTTTCCTCCCTCTCCATAATGAAGGATAATGGCAAGGTAATGTAAGCTTGAGGAGGGAACCGGTGTGTGGAGATGAGGCTGTTTGAGTACTAAACTCTAGAACATCACTCTCCAGGTTGCTCTTTTGTAGGAAAGGCAGCAGGGAGCCATTGAGGGGGCCAGACTTGGACCTAAAGTGGGTGTCAGATAGAATGCAGTATGGCCAGTGTGGACCTGATCCTTTCCTGCCTCACTTACCCTCTGTTTCCCAGCTTCATCATAGCATGGGATTGTGGTTTGATTTGATTGTTCTCCCTGAAAAAGCACAGTTCTCATCTCAGATGGATGCCGCTTCCTCTTCCCAAAGTGTGTCCTACCACCATATATGTAAGGCCCTCTGAGGAAAGTCTGGAGCTCCCAAGGTGACCCTAGCTGCTTTGGGATTGTGAGGCAGCCACTGTGGGAAAGTGGGGACCTATTTATGGGTTAAGGAGGAAGGAGCCTCCCATGAATCTATACAACCCTCGTACGTCAAATGTGAAGTCAAACAATTTGTAAAAGGAAGTCATGAGCACTGGCAAATGAGAACGTCGGTGGTTAAAGATGGAGGTATATATGCTCAAAGCAGTTTTTTTTGTCAAAATGACAGCATTTAGGCCACCTCCTTGTGTTCCTTAATAAGGAAGCCATATTCCAGCCATGTGTTGGGAATTAGTCATTGTTGTCCATGTGGTTAATAATAATAAATATAAGAATTCAGAGGTTAATGAACCTGGTTCTGGTTCTTAATGATCGGGGGTGTTGCCATAGGTTTGCCAGGTGCATGGATCAAAAGAAATCACATTTCTTCCTTCTCCCAGCTTCCAGATTTCCAGGCCTTCCTCCCTGTTGTGCATACATGCATATGAGCTTCCCTGTCTGTGACCCACTTTCGAAGGGTCATTTGAGTAATCAGGAATGAAGCCATCTAAAGAACTCTTAGATCTCAAATGCGAGCCAACTCTCAGAAACCAGTGTTTCTCCTGAACCCCATTAATTAAGCCAAGCTATGAAGCACATATTAGAGGTGTGAGGTGCATGATGAGAGGGAGGCCTCCACACCCTGTCCTCTGAGAGCTCCCAGGCTCATTCTGTATAAACAAATGGTTCAAGTGGCAAATACCCACCCCCAGCCCACCCCATTCTTTTGAGCGGCTGGGAGCAGGGTGGAAGGCCAAAGAAGAAGGGTTATGTTCAAAATGGCTCTGAGGATCTTCCAGGACACCAGGAGCAGTTCAGCCCAGCAGATTAGAACCTGAACTCTGGAACAGTCCACACTGACTTCATTTCCCAGCACTGCTTCTTACTAGCTGTGTCACCATGGACAAGTTACTTAACCACTCTGTGCCTCATTTCTTCATCCATAAAATAGTATAAACTATATTCTAGGGTGGTTGTGAGGATTCAGTGTGTTAATATGTGCAGAATGCTTAAAATACTGCTGGCCCACCAATACAATACAAAAAAATAACTACCTGATTGTAAATGCTATATAAATATTGGCTATTAGTATTATTTTCACAGATTTTGTGTGAATGTGTATAAATACCATCTCTGTGTAGCTTTTTTTTCTTATCTGAGCTCACATTATATAGAGAGCCTAACTTCCTTTCCACATCAGCACATACAGATTTCTCTTAAGGTGTTAACTTAAAATCAGCTTTTTTTGAGAAATTTTATGACTAACCCCATCAGAGATTGGAGATTCTGTGTGGTGGCACCTCCTCAAGGCTGTACCTTGCTGTGGTTGACAAACTTATGTCCTTCAGAGACTAAATTTAGGATCTTTATTCGGGCTATTTAGTTTATGAGAATTTTAAGATATTTGTCTTTTAAATCCATATCAGGACACATTATTCACTGTTTGGAAAAATCGATGTACACTAATTTCTTGGCTGGTTGAAGAATTTATAGGTAAATTATTGCTCTTCAGTCCCCCTGACATGTAGAGTGGAAGGGAACTTGGCACCCTGTGTTTAAGTCAAGTGTTGGGATAAATAGGTTACTTCCCATCTCAGCCTCATAAGATTTACGCTTCTCCAGATTGGTGTAGTGTCTGTTAGAAACAAAGCAAGAGGATCTTTTATCTCTCGCTCCTCGGATGTGGGCCCCGGGTCATCATGAAGAGGTACTGGCCCTTCCTTGCAAGTGTTCTTCCTGGTTTACCCCCTAGGAGCAACAGATCTGGATCCATGCCCCAGCATTCTGTATCTTATAGTTATTTGGTGTCTATGGCAGTACCCATTGGACAGGTCTGTCCAAGGAGATGGACGGGAGCGGGGAGAAAGGTGATGTCAGCCCAGGTGGGCTAGCAAGTCTGGTGGTTGCCTGTTCTCCCACAAAGCAGATACCCCATGTAAATCACACCTGGTACTGAGACGCTGGAGTGTTGGCACACCCCAAAGTGACACTGATCTTGGCCTTGCTTTTAGGGTAATTGGACTTTCAAGATGAACTCCCTGAACAATCTTACCACTGTGGCTGCACAAATGGGCTTTTCTTTAGCAGCAGACATCCATGTCTTCTTGCTCCAACTTTTCTTTCTTGAACAAACATATGTATTGTGGCCAATGCAAGGAAAATCCCACTCATCATTTCATTCTGAGTTGTTTCTGTCCCGAAACAATAGTCTAGTGTACCAGGGGCCCTCGAAAATCCAGTTTCCATGCCCGGGTCTAGTTTTGTGAATCTCCTCAGAGGACCCTAAGGCCAGGAAGCCATTGGTATTCCTGAAGGACCGCCTACCACCTTTCGTGACATCAGTGGCTTTGTATTTGATTGGCTGCTTCTCCCATTGCCAGAAGGTTAGCTATGGCAGTGGCTTCAGAGTCCCTACTGATCAGGGTGGAAAATATCTGTAAATCAAAGAGCCTGTCTTTTCTCCCAGGAGGTGGCCTCTTCATTACTTAAATGTGCATAATCAAGGGCCCCTTATTCTTCTCAGAGCATCTGCTTCATTCAGGTAGAAATGTCTCCAAGCAAGGCCGACAAGGAAATAAGTACTTTCCAGGTGCCAAGTACGAGGTCAGGCACTTCACGTCTTTAATCTCTTTCATCTCCTCAAAATCCTGTGAGGTTTTTAATCACTGACTCACTGTACGATTGAGAAATGTCTGTGTTTGGCTTAGACTACATAACGAGGAACAAATCAGAGTCTTTGGACTCACAGAGGTTACTGCCGAGTAGAAGTACGTGCTGTTATATCCATGAAAGAGGAAACTGAGGTTCAAAAAAGCAGTACTTTCTCAAGGCCATACAGCTGGAGAGGGTGAAGCCACCCCTGCAGACGCCTGTCTGAATCCAAAGACTGTCCTCCTTCCACGATGCCATACTGCCTTCCTACAGGAAGCTTAATCTGTGGTTCCACTTAAAATATGAGGAAACATCTGGAATATTAGTTTTCAACCGCATTTCAGACGCAGAAAGTGGAGCCTAAGGAATAGCCCAGTTGGCTCCTCACTGAGAGTGGGTAAGCGTAGAAAAGAATTGCTGATCTCAAGCATTTTGTTACCAGAATAATCCCACAGGAGAGAGCGGGCTGAACTGGGATTTGTGTGGGCCAGACAGCGTAGGGGATTTATTTCCCGAGTTGGAGGACAGGACTCGAATCCTGGTCCAGCTCTGCATCCTCCCTCGAGTCCTGCTTGCTGGAGAGGTGCAGCATCTGGACGAGGACCTTTCCGGCTGGACTACAGCTCTACAGTGCCGAGGCAGTTAACGATTAAACAAGAAGCAGCCTTTGGCTACAGACCTAATGGTTTGGGTTCCAGGGCGCAGGATAAAAATATACAACTGGAAAGGCAAGCTCCCAATTAAGTGGAAGAGCTCGAGCAAGAGATGTTTCAATACAGTGTCGCCAGTGACCACACGCGGGCCTGCTGTCTCCTCAGACGGCCCCACTCTCCCCACCCCATACTTAGCGTTGGCTCCAAAATCTTGTGGGGGATGTCAGCTGGCAGCACGTAGGCTTTTTCTCTTTTCCATTCAAAGAAAAACTTGCTTGCCTTCAGCCCAGCGATTTATCTTCTTTAGCATCTCGGGAAGAGGAGAGTGTCAGAACTAGAAGGGTCTTTAGAAGAGACCTGGTTTAATGCTCCCTGGTTTAATGCTGTGGAAACTGAGGCCCACGACAAGGGAAGTGACTTGACTGAAGTCACTCTGTCAGCTAGGTTATTTATTGGCAGGGAGGAGATTAAAGTCAAGGTCCTCCAATGGCCTTAGCAGCACACCCGTCCCCCATGTGCACTAAGCCGCCATTTCATAACGTGCCAGTCGTGCATCTTTTTCCTTTATCCACTGAACATAGGAGTGCTTGGCCCTCCTCCTCTTTTACAGGAAAGGATACTAAGACAGGGGTGTAAGCAATGCCCACAGAACTGACAAGAACAGATGCCAGAAAGGGAACCACAGAATCCCAACCAGGAGGCTTGGGCCTTCACCATCTGACCACATTCCCTCTCTAAGAACATGTTGTGGGAGGGCCAAATTTGGCCTCCTCTGAGCTCCCAAGCCTGCAACAGCCCTCCTAATGGCCCTATGGTTCCTGGCTTCCTCTTGCCACTGACTTTCCCCTCTACCACTGCCTGGGACAACCTTACAACTACAGTGACTTTGAGTCTTGCCAAGACAAGCCCAATAGTTACTTTCAGACTCGAGTTCTTGCCAAGCCTGAAATAGTAATTGCCTGAAGGATTCCAAAAAGCTGGGCTTTATCTGCAGCCGAGACTCAGTAAATCAAAACACAGGTCTTATCTCCGTATTCTCTCCTCTCTGTTGTGTGGTCTCCTAGATGAAAAATGTTACCTAATTGCCTAAAACAGCTGGCCTGATGTTTAATTATTTCAGCTTGCTAACCTGATATTCTGGGCCAAGAAATTGTACACAGGGAGTGGATAATGCTCTTTACAGATCATACTTGTCCAGGTTCCCTTTGTGGGAAACGTTGATTTCAGCCACCAGAGAGAGCTCCAAATTTGAATGCTATTAGCAAGAGCTGCATTTGTCTGATGTTGGAACTCCTCTTCACCCATCTGAGGAACAGTTTGCTTAGAAAATGCCTTTAATCCTCTCCCAAACATTCCAGTGGCATGCCCTTCTGCACTCGTGTACATCTCAGCCTGCACTCCCTGTTCTGAGGCACAGAGGGCCTACACAACAGCCTCAGATCTCACTCTTGGCCCCAGAGGCTGGACTATCACCTCAGAGGGCAGATAAGCCTGTGGAAAAGGCACACAGTTAGGCTGGTTAATGACAGAGTCAAGATGACGCGCCAGTAAACCAACAATTCTACCTAATCCCAAGTGCACTCGAGCCTCCCCACTCCACGCTTCCCCTCATGGGTCCTAGATCCTGAACAGGCCCTGCAATGTCACCCCACTCATCCTTTCCCCTCACTGTCTCTTCCCTTCCATCTGCCAGATGCCACTTACTTGTCCTTCAAGAGTCACCTCCATGGCAACAACTTTTTTTAAGAAAAGATTTGATTTATTTGTCAGAGAAAGAGGGAGAGCAAGAGTATAAGGAGGGCGAATAGCAGCAGAGGGAGAAGCAGGCATTCCACTGAGCAAGGAGCCCAATGTGGGACTAGATCCCAAGACTCTGGGATCAAGACCTGGGTCGAAGGCCGATGCTTAACCAACTGAGCCGCCCAGGCATCCCCATGGCAACACCTTTGCCCAACCTCCTCCTTCACACTTTGGGAGGCTTACGGGTCCCATGGCTAATATCATGACTCCATGTCCCTTATCCACCTGTTCCTTTGTGTCACTGAACTTCTTCAGGAGTAGGACTTTCCATTTTTTCATCTATGATTCTCTGCTGCTCGGAATAGGGTCTGGTATATAGCCAGTGTTTAGCCGATGTGTGCTGAATGAGAGATGTATTTTGGGGGGGAAGCCCGAAGATGTCATTCATAGAGCAGCAAAGAAAAAAATCATAGAGCTGTAGATACTTAATGTCTGATAAAAGAAAAAAGGAAGAGAGGGAGAGAAGGAGGGAGGGAAGGAAAAGGAGAAAATAAACAGAAAAAAGGAGGTGACTTCTTCAGGAAAGAATTCAAGGCCCTCTAAATGGTGTGGTCCTCTCTTCTGCCTCGTCAAACACCTGCTCAGGCTTACATGCTGGCCTGTGTCTGCTGTGCTAGCTTCCTCGGGGTAAAGTACAGCAATTCCTGCCATTTAGGCTTATTAAATTAACAGTTTCAACTTAAATTATGTTTAGCTGTTTTCCCCTAAGGAATTCCTCCTGTATGTGATCGATCTGTACAAGGAGCCAACTGTCCAGCCATTGCTGGTCCTTTTGTGAAACTACTAGGATATGATCCAAAACTCCTTTTTCATGCAGAGCCTCGTGAGACCGTTAGAGTTCGGGAGACACGTGTACAGTTCTGAAATGGGTGTAGCATGGATGAAAACTGCTTTCCCTGCTTTATTTTCTTAAAAATTCCAGGTTTCCAAAGAGTAGCATCTTCTCTCTAAATTTAATATATTTGTATATGAAATCCATTATATTATATTTAGCCTTTTCCCCCAGGTATTTAGTCAATGTGTGCATTTATTGCCAAACTTTTAAGAAGCTTCTTCTCCACATCTTCCTGCCACCCTCAGTAGCTCAGGACAAAGCCAGTGGACCATGGGGAGGGGGGTCCTCCTCACCAGAGCCCACCCAGCGGTGACAGTCTCTGCTCCTTGGTGACATCTGAGCACCAGCCACCTCCTCTCTTCCTCTCCTGTTATCCTAGTGAAATGTGGTTTTTCTTGAAGCCCACTGGGGCAACAGCGGCCCCCTGCCCGTCGTCATCAGCAGCCACGCCCTCCTCCCCTCCCCCAAATGGCAGATGTGGCCATTTCTAAGTGTCCTGTAGCACTGACAAGGGACAGACAGCTTAATACCACGGTGAAGCACAAACAGACAGAAGGTTACTCCCCAAACTTCTCCCCCACTGCGGTGAGGCAGCAGCCCTGTGTGGAGTTTCAGAGGCGGCCTCCCGCTCTGAGGACCTGTGCTATTTCCAGCCAGTTGTCCACCTGCAACTTTCTGCTGCCCTTAGCAGTTTCATCTCCCATTATTAGAGTCCAGCTGGGATGCCTTTGAAGTTGGTCCCATAACGTTAAATGTTAACTATAATTTCTCTTGGCCCTTGCAGGAGAGTGCATTCCTTCTGCCGGTATGATAATAGGCACAGTTCTATGGACTGTGTTCTAGCTGACCCCCTCAGCATTTGCTTTCTCTCCTATGGTGACGCCGAAAGAGCTTTGTATCGCGCATCATGGAACTTCGGTTTGGACCTGGTTTTGCCAGGTCCGTGTGGCCTTGAGGCAGCCCATTCTTTTCTCAGATCTTTATTTTCCTGCTCTGAGTGGTGATGGAGAAGGGCTAACAGGTCTCTCAAGCCCTCCCACCTCTAAGGCTGAGATTCCAAGAATCAGAGAACACGGTTATTCTACCTCCTGCTTCTGCTTTGGCCCTACTTCCCTCGCTGCACGCTTCTTCTCCGTGTTCACGTCTTGGGAGGTACCCATGACCTGTGGACACTAGTGATATAGAGGGAACCTTGGGTTATTCTGAGCATTTGAACCTGAACTCTGCAGAGGGCTTTTTGTTCTAATAAAAAGGCATAATATTGGTGCTATGACACCGCCTACATCGAATTCAATCTTATTAAGGAAACCTTAGAACTCAGACCTACGGTCTGGCCTCATAATTTACAATTCTGCCGGGATTAGTAGGAGGAATAATTATATCTATTTATTTATTCCACTGTCAGAACAGTGATACTAGGTTTTCATATTGCCTCTGTCACTAAAGATTATAATTAAATAATCTGTCAAATGTATTGATCATTTTCTTATAAATTTGCTTCATGTGCTATAGAGGCCTTTTGTTGTTATATCACAGGATTAAATTCAAAAGTTTGCCAAGCTATCTAGGTCTGTTTAAGAGATCTTTTCTTTTTTTTAGTAAACCACAAATTTTTGATGGCTTGTCGTTTTGACATTGACTAAAGTAATTTCTTCTTCCTCTCTGGTACAGTGCTGTCTGTCTTTCAGCCTTTTGCCAGACTAAATAGTTATAATTCCATTAAAATGAAAAGTAGTATATATCTTTGAAGGTGGGGTTTTAAACATCTTTTTCTGCATGAACTCATGGTTTTCAGAGAACAGTCAATTTTTTATGCATTTATTGAGATATTTTCCAAAGGAAAAAATGCATCTGTATGTTTTTTTCTAGTTTTCAGTTGCATTCTTCAGTTCAGGATAGAAGTGGCAAAGAAGTATGCATTTATTAGCCAATTACTGTATTGCTAAGAGTAGTAGAAATGAGACTCAGTCCAACTTCTTAGATGAGCTCTAATAAGATGATAAGTAGGTGAGATAGGAATTGAGAAAAGAGAGGTGTTTCTGGATTAGGTTATGAGAACAGGTGTGGCAGTAAATGTGTGTACAGAGCTATCCCAGGGTACCAGAGGCCAAGGATGACAGCAGTAAGACTAGGAAGTTAAAGACAGATGGGAAAACCTCTAGGGTACATAAGACACACCTAGATCTCTGATGTTTACATGTAGAATCATTCTGAAATAATTATTACACTCGTTACACTAAAGTTGTCCATTATTTTTAAATCTAAGGCCCTAGATGTTTGCCAAAAGAAGGGGGGAAAAGTGACATTTTCTATTTTGGTGAGCCAAGGAAAATAACTGGCCACTTTTGTGTATCTATACTTTGCTTCGTGGGCCTCGAGAAACAAATAGCAAACAAAATTTAAAAGTCTATGTAATATATTTATGATATCTGCACAGGGAAATTTCAGACATAGTGAACTGGGAAAAAAGGGGGTAAAATGAAAAAACAAGAAAACAAAACTGATGTTTATTGATCTCTGATTCTGTGCTTGGCATCTTGGGATTTTTCATGGTTTGCCTCCTATAGTCTTTACATTGACAGTATAGTATTTTTCCCATGTTCCAGGGGAGGAAATTTGAACTGTTAGGTGCCCATGGTCTCACAGCTAGTAACCCCAGGCCTCAAAACCTGAGTCTACCACACTGCTCTACTATCTATTGTCTTGAGATCGTCTCTCCGATGTCTTCCTCAGCAAGCCACTAGAATTTTATGATGTTTTAGGAAGTATACATAAGATGCGATATCACTTAATGATGAACATCCGCCGTGTGCCAGTCAACTTTCTAGGTGTAATTCCAAATTCTTACGGCAACTCTGCACAGATAGGTATGTTCATCTTCATTGTTCAGACACAGAAACTGAAGCCCAGGGTGGTAAGGCAGATTGCTCCAGGTACATAGCTAGCACTTGGCAGAGCTGGAAATCTTTGGCTCTAAACCCCAGTTTTCTTCTTCCATACCAGCCCATCTCTTCCTGGACAGCTACACTTCAACCCAAAAAAGTCTTGGGTTCCTCATTTGTCCTTGGGACTCGGAGCCAGGTCCGAGTGAAGGAAAATATTGGACTCTAGGTTCTTTTCTCATCCCTGTTCTCCTCTGCTTTTCTTAAGTCACAAAACCTTTACCTGCTTTAGTGACAGAACCCAGAGAGTATAGTTAGACTTCTTCTAATATTTGCTTTGGGTGTTTCATATGTTTTCTTAATAGTCAGAGAGGATTTCTCTAATCTGCCTGAAACATGTGTAATAAACTCTTCAGTCATAATGATAATAGATCACATGTGTGTAAGGTTTGAACATTTACGGAAGGCTGTCACATACATTATCCCTGACGAGCCTTAAGGCATGGTGTGATACAGGCAGGAATTATTACTATTAGTTCATTTTACAGATTTTTTTTTAAAAAAGAGACCCAGAGAATTGAACACTTTCCCATATCAATGGAGACTGGAACTCATGTTTTCTGTATCCTTAATCTAGGGTCTTTTGGCCTCCTGTCATTTTTCTCAAAATATAACTAAAATTGTGGCATCTCCAGTTTCCCTTTTCATGCTCACTTGTTTAAAGTAGGCTGTCAGTTTCCTTCTCATATCCAATACTCTGGATAGACATATGAAATTAAATGGCCACGTTTCACTCACCCAGAGGAGGGCAGAGGAGTAAGTAACAAAAGAGGAAAGATGCTGGTTATATGTGACTGAGAGATACTCTCAGGCCTCCTCCCCCACCCTCCTCTCCCTGTATTCATCCCATCCCCTGTCTTTTGCGGGAGCTAATGACCCCTATTTTCAAAGAACTTGGTTGTGGTCCTGAGCCAGGAGGAAGCAAAGAGCCAAAACAGTGTCATAAGTGGCTGATGACCCCCCAAAAAAGGCCATTCGGCTGAGGATGTGGGAGGCTTGGGCCAGGCAGCGCTTTCTTCCTGGGGTCATCTGCATGGCCTGGTAAACCAGTAGGCTCCCTGTGCTTTCAGGAAGCCTTGCTCTGCTGAGTGTCACTAGTTTGGTGTTTGGGCCTAGTTATCAGGAATTCTTCACACTGGGGCGAGCTCTTGGAAGAACAACCAAGAGATTGTGACCGTGGCTACCCTAGGCTACAAGAGTCAGCCTGGCCTAGTGTTCTTCATTCTGGCCCAGGCTTTGGCTGGAAGAGAATAGTAGCAAGAGCCCCTGGAGGGCTGGGTGTCTGGTCTCACAGTCTTCTGCTGAGTTTCCTCATCAGTAAAATGTGGCTAAATCACACTGATTCCCACTTATTTTTCCTGGATTATTATTATGAGGCAAGAGTGAGCTCATGTAGAAAGGCCCTGTGATCACTCCAAAGCCCCCTCACATGCAAGGCACTCACTCTGAGGGAAGGTGCTAGTCTCTGAAAGATGGTGTTTTAGGAGAGCTGCCAAATTGAGCAGTTTTTGAGAACAGAAAGAATTCTTTCCTCTCATCACTCTTGGTGAGGATCAGGACTGCCTACCGGGGTTACACCCAATCCTCCAAGCCTTCCACCATCCTCTTAGGAATGAGCTTGTAACTCAGCCATGATTTGGCTGGGATATTTCTCCAGGCCTGAGGCTTGGCCAAGAACATGGCCTTGCTGTGCCTCCCACTCTGCTTTCCTTTCTTCTCCCTCTCTGCAGCCTCCACTTCATTTCAAACAAGTGAGTTGTGTTAGTTAGTTTTCTAAGGAGGTTTTTCCAGCTTTTTTTTTTGTCCTTGACCATAAAGAACTCCCAGTTACTCAAAGCTGAAAATAAAATTTGGCCAGAAGTAAGCTGAGAGTATAGTCTCATTATTGGTGTTGATATTTTTAAGTCTCTTAAAAAAAAAAAAAAAAAAAGGCTCTGGGAGAAAGGGGGGATTTGTCATGGAATGAATATCTGTTTGAGTCCCCTAAAGTGAGGACTTTACATCTTTTCCTGAAAACAAGGCGCCTTCCTTCTTTTCAGGGAGAGTTGTGGCTATTTTGATGCCTTTTGAAAGCACCACAATTAATTTGATTGAGCTGCTAAGCAGTTGATTTTAAAAAAAGAAAAAGGAGAAGAAAAAGGATAATAGTCACATGGACTTAGCATCACATGGGGAAATTCGCTGTAAGCCAGCGGTCTTTTAGACAGCTGATGACCACGGGCCAGATTGTTCATTTCACAAAAGGGAGTCTTTTAAAGATGAGAAGACTTTTGTCTAGAGCCCAAACTTCCCCAGGGGAAAGGACTCATTTATAACCCATTCTGATGATTTTTTTCCTCCTAAACCTCACTGGCTAATATGAATATGTGTGGAACACTCAGCTACACCATGGAAGTAAGTAGTGCAGTAGGAGATCGGCTAGCGAGAGTTCTAGCTCTGGGTTCCAGTGTCTGCCTGGACGCTCCCAGGGAAGCTGGGGAGTCAGTCACTGGAGTGGCCCTGAGCTGCCCCAGGTTTTCTACTCTATGAAAATGAAGGAATACAAGGAATCCTTCCTACCTTGGAGGATTGGCTTGGAAGAGAAATAAATAGTTGATAATGTATAATAGGGCTTTAAGAAATACCTGAAATGTTTTCAAAATTACAAGCTTGAAAGGTGTGCAGGGGAGGTGAATTTGGGGAGAGTCTCAGTGACCAAGGTCCCCATTCCTTTCTCCATATGTCCTCTCAGTTAAAAAGGTGGGTCTGTGTTTCCTTAGGAAACCCCACTTCCCTCCAAGGATTCCGAGACCATTCATCACCATGGTGCACATTTGCCAGGAAGCAGGCAGCCTGTCTGCTGTGCTCTGCTGCTTGTAAGCTATCTAGCAGAAGCAGGCAGCCCTTGCTTATCCTTTGGCCCCTTGGTCCCTGTGTGGATTTGTTGGCCCTTTGCTTCTCCTCTTTCCCCGGACTACCTTTTCCCTTCTCGTTTGCACATTCCTCCCAGAGAAAAATGATAACTCACTGTCAAAAGTGAGTTTGGTTGGGAGACAAGACTAGGACTTTAGTGTCTGCAAGGTATTTGGGGCCTTTTCGTCACATACACCTTAGTTTTCAACTGGAATCCTTGTACTTCCTCGGCAAGGGCCTGCCTCCTCTGTGTTCCCAGGGCACTCTGCGTCCACCTCTGCTAGAGCGCGTAGCACACAGGGCATCCTGTGCTTCCCTCTCCCTATTGGGCTGACAACCCCTCCTTTCCGTATCTACATCTCCCCAGGACCCTACACATGCTAAGCACTCAATAAATGTTTCAATGAATGAATGAATGAATGAAGAATGAAAAGGACCTAGAGTACTTCCAGCCCAACCTCCTTCATTGTACACATGACATAATCCAAAATCCACAGCTGCTATGTGTTTTGATCAGATAGAGGAAACTAGAACTGGGATTAAATGTATTTTATTTAAATACACTTTTATTTAATGTATTTAAACATTAAATTTAATGTTTAAATGTTTAAATTTAATGTTTAAGTTTAATGTGGCTCAGCGGGTTTGGTGTCCAGCTCTTGTTTCAGCTCAGGTCATGATTTCAGGACTGTGGGATTGAGCCCCTTGTTGGGTTCACGCTGGACGTGGAGCCTGCTTATGATTCTTTCTCTCTTCCCCTTTCCTCTCAAATAAATAAATAAAATCTTTAAAATAAATATATATGTATATTATATTTATTTACTATAAAAGTATGTATATTTAAATAGTCTCTATTCTAGAATACATGACTCTAGTATATCTGCAGATACAGTAGAAGTGTAACTAGCCTGGAAAGGAAAGCAGTATCGGGTAGTCAAGTAAGAGCCAAGCTTGGAGTCAGCAGCCTGGCTGCCAGCCCTGCCAGTGGCTGGTTACATGACCTTGGCTAAGTCATTTCCTCTCTCTCATCTCATTTGCCTGGTTTATAAAATAAGGGTGTAGATTAGATGATCTCTGAAGTCTCTCCATAGTTCAAAAGTCTAATGTTCTAAGAATGGCATGAGTTTTTAGAAGTTTGAACTTGTCGAAGAAAAATAACAAAACACATTTAAAAATGCAAAGGAGGTCTTTTGATAAAAATTTTTATCTTAGGGGTGCCTGGACGGCTCAGTCAGTTGAGCATCCTACTCTTGGTTTCAGCTCGGGTTGTGATCTCGGGGTCGTGGGATTGAGCCTGGCGTGGGACTCCTCTGTGCTCAGCAGAGTCTGCTTAGGGCACTCTCTCCCTTCCCTCTATCCCTCCCCTCCATTCTCTCTCTCTCTTTCTCTCAAATAAATAAATATATATTTTTAATTCTCATCTTAAAGCCCCTTTCCACTAGGGTCCCATTGTGAGCACTTTGCCTATGCCTTTGAAGTACCCATCACAGCTGAGTTACTGGTTGGAGGCTCTTGAATGTTTGAGTCTGTCTCCGTGGACCACAGCACAAGCCACAGGCTCTCACATAGTCACGTTCAGGGAGTGGCAGAATCCTGATCTCTGGGCCATGTAGAGAGCATGGTAAGAACTCTCAGCCGTACAAACAGCGCCCTGACCTTTTCATGTCTGTGGGGGCTGACTCCCAGGCTCCACCCCACCCCCCACTCACTCGGGCAGCCTCACCCCGCTCTGCCCTGCCTGGTTCTCAGGCCTTACAGGGGCGGGAAGGGTGACCCTCTGCCCCGGGCGCTGGGCAGTACCCAGAGGGTGGTGCGCCATTCCTGGGAAGACCTCCTTTAGCCCCCGCCTCCCCCGGGGCTTTGCAGAGAAGCAGAGCTACACACCAGTTCATTCTTGGTCAGTGGCAGGCACATTTCACACTAAATTCCACCCTGTGGGGCTGTGTCTAATTGGACAAATTTGAACAGCAGGCAACATAGCCACTACAGCAAGAAACGCTAATATATGGCCCAGGCAAAGGACAAAAATCTTAAAGTGACAGGACTTCTTTTTCAAAAAATGACTGATTGGATTCCAGGAGTAATAGGCCTGACCAGCAAGAAAGAGATTAGCCAACTCTACCAAACAGGGGCTCTTTTAGGAGGTGTTTTTGAGAAGAGTGTCTCCATTTCCCCTGGTGTCTTTGGCAGGATAAACAGTGTAGGGTGGTCCCGAGGGACTGTCATGTGGGAACCAGTCATGCTAAATGCTTCTCCCACCAAAAAACTCACAGTATCTGACTAAGTCTGGTTAAAATATAGAGCAAAGAAACCTTAACAGAAAAAAAAAAAATGGAAAATTTATTTTGTCGTATATTACCAAGAACCCACCATTCATGAGTTCGGTATCCATCAAATATCTCTGAAATGCTGCGCTGGGTACTATTCCATGTGCTAGGCGTGGACACAGCAGAGCTTGTGAAGTCTGTGGTCCAGGGAGGAAAAAAGACACCAATCAAATAACCTCACAAATAAACATAATTGTAAATTGTGTGAAGTGTAATAGAGGAGAAATTCCACGTGGTGTAAAAGTGGTATTCGAGGAGAGTTTCCCTGCGGAAGTCACATTTCAGCTAGCCCTACAGGGTGAGTTCAGTCACCAAAGGAGGCAGGGGTGAGGGAGGGGAGGAGAGTGGTCCACGTGAAAGACAACCTATGTGGCTCGAGCTCGGTGTCCAGAGGGGAGAACAGCGTGGGCTCAGGCTGTGGGCCCTTTACTGTTCCTATGAAGGATCTCAGTGTTATCCTAAAAGCACTGGGAAATATGTTCACAACATAGAGTCATAGGATCGTGTTTGAGTTCTGGAAAGATCGTTCAGGAAGCAGACTGCTGTGGAAGTCCCAGAGGAGGCAAGGGCGCAGATTAAGCTGGGATCGATAACATCAGTGGACAGAGCAGTGATATGTAGGAGGGATGGTCATCAGGACTTTTTGTGGCATCAGTGTTCTGCCTTATTTTACTATCTTTACTTCATTCACCGAGGGTTACCGGTCATGTGGAGAAGGAGGTTCGGGCCCACTGAGTTTCCGGGCAGATGTCAAGAGGTTGACTCTACATCAGTGGAGTTGGATCTGTGAGTCTTCACGGAAGAGATGTTTGGGCTAGGCGTGTCCCTGGAGAAGGAATGATGGTGAATGATGATAAACTGTTGGAATAGATACCTTCTCTCCCTGTAGGCATCCCAAAAGTATTTGGAGAGGTAGTGGGACTACAGAGGCAAGGAGATATTTGCAAATGAGTAGTCAATGTTGGAGACGTGAGATGAGCTCTGTTAGGAGTTGGATGACAGCAGAGGGTTTGGGGTGGACATGACAGAACAGCTCAAGAAACTCTTGCAGAAGTGATGGTCAGCTCACAGCAGGTTAACTGTGGCCGCTGCCTTTCTTCAAAGTTTGAAGCACTTGTTCAGATGCTGTTGGTGAGAATGTGGCAAACCTCCATTGGCTTGTTTCTCTTCATCCTGTTCCCTGAATGAGTTTCTGACAGGGTGTGAACACTAGAGCTTCTGCAGTATCCTTGGGAGTGAGGGAGGGTTGGAAAGCAGCCAGATACCCCCCTCCCTTTCTTCTAGAGTACCCTTACTGCCCACTTTGGCAGAAAGGAAGGTTCCAAATGATTATAACCCTTCTTACAACCCACACTTAGGAGTTAGGGAAGGGGAAAAGGGAATTCTTGTCAAGAAACCCATGAAGAGAGGACACGTTTCTGTCCTTTCCATGTGCTGTGGCTTATCGGTGTGTGCTCAACACACAGCAGGTGTACTTATTGGCCCAAAGTGAGTCCCATTCTGAACCCTCAGCTCATCACTGGTGCTGACAAGAGCTTTGTCTTCCCATAATTGAGCCCGTAATGGGTTTGGGTGGTGTACTTTTTTGGTTTGTACCAAACCGGCCTTTTCTATGTATCATCCTATGCCGGCCCATTTCTTTTGAGTGTTGGACTAATCGTCTCCATATGTGTCTCTGGTTTGGCATGTGCATCCCGACCTCCCATGAGTAGGGCGAGGCTGCCTCAGACAAGTTCGGAGAGTTGCTGCCCAGCCGGCTGGGCTCTGGAGCTAGGCCATTGGTCGACTCTCTGAAGAGCGTAGGCCTAGTTAGGCTCTGTGGAGAGGCACCCAGATAGGCTTCTCTTTGGAGTTTAGCGGGGCATGAGAAGAAGGCATTCTTTGAACAACTACTGCCTGGTTTGAACAACTACTGCCTGGTGACCCACCTGAAACAGAGTCTCACTAGGACAGTGGGCCTCAGGTATGCCCAGCTTTAGCCAAGCAGTATGTAGCTCTCAGGTAAAGAGCATTCTAGGCCTTGAACTTTGTGCTCTGATAACCAGTGCTCTCTCCTCCATCCCTTCTCCACTCTAGAGATGAGCTTCCTACCCCAGCAGGATGGAGCCCTTGCTCACCGTGTTTGTGAGAGCAAATAGACCGATTGATAGGGCTTATGGCTACAGATTGAAAGGAGGAGGAACAACCTGACAGCAGAAAAGGAAATTTCATATGATGAGTATATTATAATTTTACAGAGTTTTTTCAAATTCCTGACTTTCATGAATCTCCACAACCAACCTATGAAGTAGGAGTTCTTCTCCCCAAGGCTCAGAGAAGGTGTGTTGCAAGTAAGAGGCAGTGAGAGAGCCAGGGCTCTATCCTGGCTTCCTGACTCCAAGTTCAGTGCTGTTGGTAAAGCACAGCACTCCCCAAAATTCTGTCCTTGCAGCCTTGCATCTCTCTGAGAGAGTGTCCCGGTAGGGTGCTTTTTCTGGCTCTTCCTGTCTCCCTGGTGCCACCACACACCTGTGTCTGGACCTGGGTGGGCATGGTCGGGCAGCAGCTTGCATGAGCCTCAGAATGCAGTCTCGGTGAGGAGAACAAGAGCAGTGACTGCCAGGGAGCCACCCGCCCCTCAGACTCTGCCAGCCCCGCCACCGTAGCTAGTGCTCAGGGAAAAGCTCTGTCTTCAGAGAGGTTTGTGCCCGGCTGCAAATCTCTACCTGCAATCTTCGGAAGGCACCAGTTCCCATCAGGCAACCATTGTCCCTGACCTCAAGCCAGCCCCAGAACAAAATGGAGGCATTTTGTGAGACAGTTGGGCATCTGCCTCATCACCCCCAGTAGCATACCTTCCTCTTGGCCCACTCCCTGCTGCCCCCAGCCCTGGCCAGTCCCACGCATACCATGCCGTTGTGCCAGTCCTTCCTTCCTCTTGAGCCCAAGAGCTCCTCTTTGGCCCACTAGACTAGCTCTACAGCTTTATTAAGTTCCTGAACCTTTCTGGTCCTTCATCTCCCTGATTGAGAAATGAGGTCAGAATGCATAGATGCATTCATCAATTCACTCATTTGGATTAACTCAGCATATGATTTGATGGGCCCCCATGATGCAGATTATAGGACCCCAGGCCCTAGAGATTCAGAACAGTAATCAGATGCAATCTCTCTGCACCCCACCCCCACCCCGAGATGTTCAGGATCTAGCAGGGCAGGCAGATGTATACACAGATGATCATTGTGCAGTAGAAGCATTAACGAAGTGCTTCCCAGCTCCTGTCAAAGCGCTCTGCATTGAAGATTGTTGAGGGAAAGAGAACGTGGGGATCGTTCCTTTCTAGAAGTCACAGAAATCATGTGGAAGATAAGGGTGAACTAGATGATTTGGGGCAAGTGATCTAACTTCTCTGAGCCTCAGTTTCCTTATCTATAAAATGGGATGGATAAAGCCTATGTCACAGATTTTATTGTAAGGAGAATGTAGAATGTACTTAAGCATCAAGCCAATGCCTTGTACATAATAGGTCATAGAGGGCAAAGGTGCCACAAAAAATACTGAATTGTAATTTTTGAAAAGTGTCACAGGTTCAACTCAGAATAGCAAGTAATATTTATTAGTGCCCAGTAAACGCCTGACCCCTTTATGGGACTTGGCCCCAGTTCCTGAGGCTGAAACTTCTGCTGTGCTCTGGGCTTCCCAAGCAGACGTCAGTGTCTGGTAGAAAGAACCAGAGCCTGCATCCATGGCTCTTTGCAAGAGCTCACTCAAGAGTAAAGCTCGAGGGGTGCCTGGCAGGCTCAGTCGGTAGAGCACGCCACTATTGATCTTGGGGTCGTGAGTTTGAGCCCCATGTTGGATGTAGCAATTACTAAAATAAATAAACTTAAAAAAAAAAAAGTGAAAGAATAAAGCTCTGATGGCCAGACCACAGAGTTCCTCCTCAGACACATCACTGCCCTCTTGTAGATGTACATCAGTTTCAGCCCGTATCTTTTTCTCGTAGTTAGCACAGGCAAACCTCCCTTTGCAAAGCCCCCTTTCAGCCATTAAAGTCCTCAGGCCTCTGTGTGCTCAGTAAAGTCAGAGCAGCAGGTTCCTCCTAGAGGTAGAGAGGGGCCCACTCCCTCCCAGCCCCGCATGCCGAGTCCTGCCATCTGGGGCTGGTGCGCAGTAGGCCCGCAGTCAAGGCACCTGATTTTTTTGGAAATACCTCTTCTTCTGCTATCACCCAAAACAGCTGTTCTTGCCCTACATCCTTAACATAAGAAAAAAGAAGCAGAATAAACTCTGGTCTCCTTTGCCAGGCTTTTGACAGGTATTTTTTTGGTTGCTTCTCTGAATCCCGTGCAATGAGACATGCAAAGCACACGGTGGAGGGACCACCAGAGCAGCTGTCTCCCCACCACCAGTGATTTGTGCTAATTAATTAATATTGATGGTGGAGGAAGTCGAATTAAATGACCTTTGCCTTTCCAGGCCTCCATGGCCTCACCTGGAAAATGGGGGGGAGGGCAGTAATGGTACCTCATAAAGCTCCTTTTAAGGATAAAGCCACGTCCCTAGACTAGCAGCCCTGCACATTTGAGGTGCTCTGTACTTGGTAGTTCTCATTCATTTGCCCCCTCAGCTACCAGATACTGACTGGGACTTCCTGTGGACAAGACTCAGGAGTGGGGCCTAGGGTACCCCAGTGAGAAGCCCAAGCAGTCAGGAAGCTGTTTGCCCAGTCTGGGTGGGAAAACACATTAAACAAATCCTTGTGTTGAGAATTCATGGTCCTTCATAGTGACTGGAAAAAAGGGAGAAAAAGCAACTTTGGGCTGGTTTTTTTTTTTTGTCTTAGAAGCCCACGAACTCCAGTCTGGTCAGAGCCCGGAGGCTCTGGGGGACTCTGGCTGGAGAGTGGGCCCCTGCAAGGTCACCACCTAGCCTGGCAGCTACGGTGGCTGCCCAGAGTGACAACTGTCTTCAGACCCTGCTCCGGAGCAGGAGGCTGCCCAGACTCCCACCTCCTCTCTCTGTCCTGCTCAGATGCAGGCCTTGTCAGCTTTCCTGATGCGAGCGAGGCTCCAGAGGCCCTGTCCCAATGGTGCTGCTCTGGATCACGGCCTCGCTAAACTCCCAGCTCCCTGGTTTGCAAAGAAAACTTCAGCCTTGTACTATTTACCTTGGCAAGTCCTGGACCAGATTGATGATCTGTAAAGTGGATTTGTTATTTGGCTGTTTGCTTTGGCAGCTCTTGAAAGCGCTTTGCTGATTACAGTCCCAGATGTCATTGCATACATTACCCTGCTCTGTAACGGGGCTTTGAACACTTTAATTTGAACTACAAATACTATTAAGCTTTTTGCACCTCTTCTGCCTTCAGTTCTTGGATATGAAATATCAGAACAGACAGCCTGCATTTCCTTCGGCTTCTTTCCCATTGTCTTTGTCAGCCTCCTCCCATAGAGAGCTTCCCGCTTGCCTCCCATTCTCAGTAGGTCTTTCTAGAAACCGTACCCATCTCTGCCCCCCCCCCCCCCCCCCCCAACTACCACCACACCCAGCTTCCCTGGCAGCGGCCTTGCCAATTCTTCCTTGATGGATAATCTGGCTTTCGAGTTTTAGAGGTACACTGTGAGTGTTCCAAGTCTGGCTTCCCCACACTCCTGGGCCTGAGTACTTTGTATTAGTGCTCTGTTTCCTTCACCCACAAGGAGTTTTCCTCTATCCACTTTTTGTTTGTTTTAATGTTACCCACAGCATTCTTTGGGAGAAGGTAGTTTGGGGGCATGAACACATCATGTCATTTTGCCCATAGTGGACTGGGGTCTCACAAAAAAGGCCCAACATGACACAGAAGAGGCAGCAGCAGAACCCCAAATAACTTTATCCTTTCCTAACTCAGAGCTCAACTCAGGCTCTCTCTGTCACACTTTGTTTAAAATCATCACCGAGGTAGAGTAGGGAGGAGAGGGGTGGCAGACTCCTGAAGTGGGGGCAGTCACTGGTTCATATATCTTTGGAGGTTATTGGTAGAGTGTGGTGTTGCTGGCTAATGGTGGGGCATATGACTCCGTGTTCTCCAAGGTAATTGCTTCTTCCTGTTGTAAATAAACCATTAGCCAGGTCCTCGCCTCAGGAAGCAATTTAAGGCCCAAGGGAGGTAGCCAAAGAAGTCAGCTTGCAGCCTCCTGGATGGGAGGCTCAGCCTTGCCCAGTGCCCTCAGCCCCAGGTCTTCCCCTTGGAGCAAGAGAAAGCTCCCGTCATCGTCCTGCCAAGCTCCTGACAGGCTGCCCTTGGCCCTTGATTTGCCAAACTCTGTGTGAACTGCCTCTGTTTTTACTCTCCAAAGAAAATCACTATTTCTAATCCACCTAAACTGAATACCAGGGGAACTTTTTTTGTCGGTGTTATTTTTTTTCCTTTTTCTTATTTGCTCTCCCTCATTAGAGGTCATTTTCTGTCCATTCCCTCTCCTCTGGCCTTAATTATCTACAGGGTTCTTAGCTGAAGCCTTTTAGCATTTCACAGGGCTTTAGAGATGGAAAAAGTCTCCCTAGTATCAACAATCAGTGGAATACCTATGTGTATTTCTGTTCATTCTTTTTTTTTTTAAGATGTTATTTATTTATTTGACAGAGAGAGCGCGAGTGAGAGAGCACAAGCAGGGAGGAGCAGCAGGCAGAGGGAGAGGGAAAAGCAGGTTCCCCGCTGAGCAAGGAACCTGATGCCGGGCTCCATCCCAGCACCCTGGGATCATGACCTGAGCTGAAAGCAGATGCTTAACCCACTGACCCACCCAGGCATCCTGTTTCGGTTTATTCTTTTTTTTTTTTTAAACATTTTTTAAAAAAAGATTTTATTTATTTATTTGACAGACAGAGATCACAAGCAGGCAGAGAGGCAGGCAGAGAGAGAGAGGAAAGCAGGCTCCCTGCTGAGCAGAGAGCCCAGTGCGGGGGCTCGATCCCAGGACCCTGGGATCACGACCTGAGCTGAAGGCAGAGGCTTTAACCCATTGAGCCACCCAGGTGCCCCTGTTTCTGTTCATTCTTATGCAACCCTGCAAGGGAGTTCATTCCATCCCCATTTTATAGCTGAGGAAAGCATAGGCTCAGTGAGGGCCTTGCTCCACATCACACTTCTGTGGCACAGTTAAGAAGGAAGCAGCCAGATCTGTGTGACTCCAAAGTTGTACTCTCTGCTGGGTGGCCTCTCCCCAGTGCTTCTGTTCTACCCCTCCTTTGGTGGAAGGTCCAAGTTCTAACCTAGGAACTACAGTATCCCTTCTATGCTGTAAACACCACGAAGGTGGGCTTAATGTTACATGTAATTTTGTTTCCTGGTGACTAGTACCAGACCTGGCTTATCTTGGGTGCCCAGTAAATACTTGTGGGATGAATAAGCTAAGTCCACTGAAGTGGTTCTGCCTTTAAGCAACCGTGGCTTCCCCATGGCCTGTTTCTACGTCGGCACTGGGTGTGTGTGTGTGGGGGGGGGAATTCAACTTCGCAATAGTTCAGTTGAAGAAGTTAATTCGCTCTGTGAGTTTACTTTAGGAATAGAGATTATTGCAGTATTTTTGGCCACTACTCTCAAATTCTCCTAAACCTTTACTATAATAAGCAAATTGAGCAGATTAAGGACATACTTAACTGCCAAAGGGTGTTCTGAACTGTGTAAAGTTACCCAGGGTGGCTTTTTTCCCCCTATATAAAAGATTGTGTGGGTTCTGTGAACTTCTCTGCTTTTTTTAGTTCTTCCTGTTTTATTGTGTTTGAAGTATCTTTGTGGTGACCTGTTGGGATAGGGTTCTTCCATATGGAAGTGTTTCTTTAACTTTTTAATCATTTCTTTTGGGAAGCGGAGGGTTAGGGGTAGCAGATGTTTTTCTGGCATTGTTTGCTGAGTGGAGGTAGGGGCTTTGGGACTTGTGAGTCAGGCTAAACCCGGCCTGGAAGGAGAAGGCCCATTCCGGGCTGGGAGGCGGCCCTTTTACCGCCGAATTTGGCAAATCAGCCAACGTGGGAGTGGATCCTTCTGCCCTCACCCTGACTAATGCCTTTCCCATTTCCCAGGAAGAATACATTTTTCCCTTGTGACACTGAGAAAAGTTATTTATTTTTTTTCAGTGTCCCAAGGCAAATCCTTATCAGTCCCCAGATGGGAAGGCTGTCTGGTGCCATAACCAAAAAAGAAAGGAAAAACAACAAATTAAGTGAACCCTCACTTCTGTCCTTCGTGGCAGTCACGTCCCTCTTCATACACTTTCTCAGTGAGCCAGATTTTAACATCTTGGTTTAAGGGAAAAAAAAAAAAGTTTGCGAAAAACCATCAGGTTCTCCCATTTTCTCTTATTCTTCTGGATTCACTACAGTCTATTCAAGAGGCAACATGTGACCTCCTAGGAAGGTCGTCGTGTGGAGCCCGCAGAAGCTGATGGTCGGTGGCCATGTTCCGCAGCTGGCAGTTGCCCCTTGCTCTCACCACCAGTATCCCCTTCTCCTGCATCCCTGTGTTACACCTTGAAAGCCGGTGAAGAACAGATTTTGGTTCAGCGAGTAGATCCCCCAGGCACCAGCTCACTTGAGACTCAGGAGATAAGGCTACAGCAGGAAGCCGGGGAAGGGGGGACCTGAAGGTGCACAAACTGGGACTTCTCTGATCCGTTCTTGGCCTGACCAAGCCTTTGCTTATAAACTTGGGAGTCTCAACATTTAGAGCCAATTGACTCGATTTGCTGATAGGTCTGGTCAGATGACTGAGAAACAGCCGTGGGATTTAGTAATATGGTGGTCATTAACTTTGGAAGAGTGGTTTCAGTGGAGAGGTGGGGCAACACCATGACTGGGTTCAAAGAGAGGAAGGAAATTGTGGACAACAAGTCTAGACATCTCTTTCAAGGAATTCTAAGGGAAAGAAAGAAATGGGATGGTAATGAGAGGAGGAAGTGGGGTCAAGACATTCATTTATTAGAGGGAATACAGGCATGATGCTGACAAGAGGAAATGGGGTCTAGGGCACGGGTGGCCGGATTGGCCTTGGTGCAGGGAGGGAGCATATGCACTCAGATGCAGGTGGCTGGGTAGGTGCAGAACTAGGACTTTAAATCCCCTTCTGATTGCTTCAGTTTTCATGATGAAGTGCGATCGATATCCTCAGCTAAGCATGGAAGTGGTGGAGAAGGCATGGGAAGTCACTGGCCAGAAGAGTGGGAGAGCAGATGGACTGAGGAGATGTGATCAGAGGGCAGCATTAAAAGCCCATTTGCAGGGGCGCCTGTGGGGCTCAGTCATTAAGTGTCTGCCTTTGGCTCAGGTCATGATCCCAGAGTCCTGGGATCAAGACCCACATCGGGCTCCCTGCTCAGCGGGAAGCCTGCTCCCACTCCCGCTGCTTGTGTTCCCTCTCTTGCTGTCTCTCTGTTGAATAAATAAGTAAAATCCTAAAAAAAAAAAAAAAAAAAAACCCATTTGCTCTTAGTGATCATGAATTTGAAGTAAGACTGGTTAGCAGGATGTGCTTTTTTCCCAACTACAAGTAACCGCATGGGGACAGGGAGTGGGCAGATTAACAAGGTTTTGATTTCACCAGGGGAGTGTAGCAAAGGGAAAGAGGGGTACAGTGAGTGTGAGGGATTGAGTGTAACAATTGCAGGGGCACCTCGGTGGCTCAGTTGGTAAACGTCCGACTCTTGGTTTGGCTCAGGTTGTGACCTCAGGGTCATGAAATCCAAGCTCATGTCGGGCTCCATTCTCAGTACAGAGGCTGCTTGTGATTCTCTCTCCTTCTGCCTCTCCCCCTCCCTCCCCACCTTCAAATAAATAAATAAAAATTTTTAAATGAAAGAAAGTAAAACAATAGCGTATGGTGGGAGGAGAAGGACCCAAGGCAGGCAGGATCAGTGGATTAGAGACCTTGGTGGGGTGGAAGGATTGTGGAGTTGCGGTGCTAGAAAGATAGGCAGTAGTGGGATACTTTGGTAACTGAGATTGTGATGGTGTTTGCAGTTGTTAATTATATCAAGGGAATGGCTATCGTGGTGAGTGGCAGAGGCAAAGGAGGTGAGCGCTAGAAGTCAGAAAGTTCAGAAACTGAGAGACTGGGTTGTTGGAAGGATCATCTGTGTGACTTACGACAGAAATCGGGAGCTCAACTCTTAGAAGAATAAGGGATGTGGTGAGGCGGGGAGGGAGTGGGGCTGGACAAGAAGGGGCAGGGGGCAGTATAGTCTTAGGCCAGCAGAGTCAAAGCTATGGGTTTTATGAAGCAAAGAAGAGAAGTCTGCATTGGGAAAGAGTGAGAAGGGTTGTGGGAGAGAAATCAGCTGCAGAGGAGGACCGCTGGGCAGGCATTGTCCCCAAAGGAAATCCTGGTATTTTATCAAAATACATCACTTCAGGATTTACAGAAACAGGAAGTATATATATACTTCCTATTTTACTTGGTTCTTTCAACAGCCCTTCAAGTAGGAGGGCAGATATCTTACCCACATTTGACACATGAGAACACTGAAGCTTATAGAAGCAAGGTATTTTGGGACACCTGGGTGGCTCAGTTGGTTAAGCAGCTGCCTTCGGCTCAGGTCATGATCCCAGCGTCCTGGGATCGAGTCCCACATCGGGCTCCTTGCTCGGCAGGGAGCCTGCTTCTCCCTCTGCCTCTGCCTGCCACTCTGTCTGCCTGTGCTCGCTCTCTATCCCTCTCTCTGTCTGACAAATAAATAAATAAAATCTTTAAAAAAAAAAAAAAAAAGCAAGGTATTTTGTAGAGACACTCAGCTGGTTGGCAGTGGATTCTGGCCTTCAGACTCTAAGTTCAGTCCTCGGGGCACTGTACCATACTGCCTTCCCACAGGAGGCCAGCAGGCCTTCCACAGACCCCATGAAGCCATACTTGATCCAAAGCCACAGTTGTTGCTGTCACGCTCCACAGCGTGAGTTTCAGCGCCCAAAGACGGCTTGGCTTCCTCTCTGCCCACTTAGACCCACCCAGGTATTCTTGACTGTTCTCTGATATCCAAAATATCCTAAACTTAGCAGTCAGGAATGGGACACAAATGGACATTTCCTTTTAGGGCTAATTTGGATACCAGTTCCTAAATGGAAATAATATGATATTTTAGTTTTAAGGAATTTAGGTGTCTAAGAACATGCCCGAGCCATGGTGGTTCAGGGCTTGGTTCTTTTTTTTTTTTTTTAAGATTGTATTTATTATTTGAGCAGGGCTTGGTTCTTAAGAATGTTTCCTTCTTGACTCTCAGGCACAGTGAGTGGGCAGGATGGCAGTCTAGGAGTCTCCCAACTGCTGAGTTTTCCCATCCCTCTGTCTTCATGGGCCAACCACCACCCCACCCCGGCTCAGGCAGGGAGCCCACACCCAAAGAAGGTGGTCTCAGTGGCTCATTCACTTAGCCAAGCACGTGTTGATCACCCATTACAGTACTGAGCACACAGAGATGAGCACTACCCTAGAGAAGTAAGCTCAGTGAACGGTTGAGGGTTTCTATCTAGGCACTGTATAAAGAGGTTTCCTTTTAAAGGAAGTTGAAAATACTCCTACATGCTCCCAGGAGGTAAGCTGTCCTTCACCACCTCATCCTAGTTGCTACTGAGGTGGGTCAATTCATGGAGGGTGGGCACCCAATGCCTCCATCAGCCCATCAGCCTCCCTGCCATGTTCCTCTGTGAGCACATTGGCCAAGGCAGACATGCTGACCTGGACAGGAGCACTGATCTGGTCATGGCTTATAGCCACAGGGTGCCTCAGAGTTACTTGGGGATACACATGCACAGGCTCCAATCTTACACCCGATGGCCTGGGATGAGACCTGTACCTCCCTATATTCGGAAACCTTCCTAGCCCTGCTGAGAAATACCGGTTGAGGAAGTGTACGCGGAAAGTTGCGACAAACAGCTGGACAGCGAGATAACCAACATGCCACTGCCGCTCCCCTCCCAGATCTGTGTGATCAAATGTCTCTCCTGACAGGTCCCTTCTCAATAGTATCCTCCAGGAATTTGTGATTATCTCCAGTCTGAGACAAAAGCAGCTTAATTCTTCCCAAAACAGTGCCAGTTGGGCATTTTGCCTAGAACGAGCAAAACAAATCTGTGGCAGTGTTCTTTGCTTGGTTCAGTTCTGCAGCCTCCATGGGGCACTCTCTCTGTTTGCCCTGCCCTCACTCCTGATCCAACTTTCTCTTCCTGCCACAAAGTCCTTGGGGAAGTCCACTCATTCCAGCAGGACTGAGGGTCTGGCTGGATGCAGGCTTGGGTATAGTTGGCCAGATGAAATCTGGTTGGCAAGAAGGTCCTGGTGAGCTAAGACAGGTGAATGTCCATAATAAGATCAGAGAGCTGGAGACTAGGGCCAGCAGTCTGGACAGCAGGCCGGGGGTGAAGGCCAGAGCAGCACAAAACTCCAATCTGAGAGAGCACTGCAACTGATTTAGAGAGTCTCATTGGAACCCAGAAGGAGCTGGAACACATAGGCCCTTGTTACTTAGGGGAACCTAAGTTTACCTGCCTGCATTGTCCTTTGACAGCAAGTCCCCCTGGTCTTCAAGGGCCAACTCTTACCAGTTGCTTCTGCTTTATCAGAGACGTGGGTCTCTTCATCCAGGAGCCTATACTGAGAGTTGGGCCCACTGCTTCGTAAAGCCTGTAGCCAGTGACGCTGGGCCCTGACTGGTTCCCTCTCAGGCCCAGCTTTATCTTCACCGGGACTTTGTTCCCTCTGTGCACTGACAGGGGTGCTCTGTCCACATCTAAACCCCTTGGTTTTTCTGGGATCAGTATAGAGCTATTAGAGAAGATGGGTCTTAAGTTTTGAGGATACTACAGAGAACAAGACAGATGATATCTCTGCGTTTGGGGGCTTCTGTTCTAGAAGAGGAAACAGACACACCAGCAATATTCATGGAGCGTACTGCGATGAGGTAGCTTCAGGGGGCTCTGCTTCGGGAGCCCATAGCAGGGGCACCTGGCCTCATCTAGGGGAGGGTCAGGGAGGGTGCCCAGAAGCTCTGTCTAAGCTGCCATCAAAGGATGAGCGAGATGAAGATGTAAAGGCCCAGAGGCGAAAGGGAGCACACTCCACTGGAGGAACAGAACGGGGTTCCTTATGTTTCATGCAAGGTGCAGGGAGGGAGGGGGAGAGAGGAGCCTGGATGCGTGAGCGCGGGCCAGGTCATCACGAGGCCTGGCAACAATGCCAAGGCGTGGAGGCATCACTCTCGCACCTTTCTGCCACTTTGGACAGGTATTTTCTGACTCCTGGGATGACTCTGAAATAGATACACATCCACGTGCGTGCGAGCCTGCAAATCTCACAGGAATGCTGACTGCCTTGTCCCTTCTCATGTGGAGACCATACAGGGTCATTTCTGGATTATAAGCCATCTGCCTGGGCACAGGCTCACTCGCCTGCTGTAATCATCTTTTTCTCCCACCTTAGGATGCCACTCAGCCTCACACAGCAGCAGCTCTCTGATGAAGAGTAGAAGTGACAAGGGCAAAATCAAAAACCCTCCAGAATGTATTCAGTGGGAAACTAAAGGCGGGAAGAGCGGTTCTCTGGTTCCCAGCCGACACCCCCTCGCCTGCTTTCTCTTATCAGAGGAGACTCTGCTTCCAGTATGCCTGACTGGCTGACGGGGTGATTCTTCAGGGGCTGTGATCTGTGCTTGTCACTCCTACACTAGTCGCTTTTAAGATGCATGGTCTTCTGAATCTTTAAAAGAAAGAACGAAAACAGAAATCCCAAAGGCAGTTAGTTGGCAGGTCATCTGCTGAGAACGAGGGAGAGAGTTGTGACAGGTTTAGGGGGTTTGGGAAGAAGAGGAAATACAGGAGGGAACTGACCAGGAATGAATGGGGGGGGGGGTAAAAAAAAGGCTGAGGAGCAGGGAAGGCCTCGCTGGTAAATTTGTCGTGGTGCCAGTGGATGTAAGTGTGAGGTTTTCTCCAGCACAGCCCAGCAGCCCAGGAGCGGGAGCAGAGGAATCAGGTGGCTAGATGGTGGGCGGATCATCCTGGAGGCATCTGGCAAAGCAGGGGGAGCAGTGATGGCGGTGGTTGAGGGTGGTTGAGGGGCAGGTGTTGAGGGTGTTATTGGACTTACAAGCCTGAATACCAGGATGGACAGTGGAGAAGTGTCACTGGGAGGGAACCAGTGGATTGGGATGACAGGGAAGAGCTCCAGGGCCTAGCAGGCTCAATGAGGTGGAAAGGCATCATTAGGAAGAATAAGGAAGTGAAGGAGATAGACAAATAGGAAGTTTCATGATCAAGAGGTGGGATTTCTTGCTTCCAATACTAGAAGAGGCTATTGCAAGATCCAGGTGAGGGAGTCACAGGAATGAAGGTGAAGTCACAGTCAGTGAACTGTGAGGCTAGGAGCAGTGCTTTGGTCATGCACCTAAGCATCGCACTTTCTCAGCTTTTACTGTTACTTAGAAGGTAACAGTGGTGTCGTGCCATAATCTTCTTTGAAGTCCAGCTGTTGACTTCGAGAGTCTGTAGAGTCCTGTCAAAAGGACGAGGAACACCGTTCTCAACAGCTCCTGTGAGCTCTGTGCTTCTCTCCTGATTGATAAGAGAATTCCTTTAGAAGAGGTGATGGAATTCACAAAGAACATTTGTATTCCCTTCTAGAACAAAGTACTTCCTTTTATTTTCAGCTCACTTAAGCATGAAAAATCAAGGGGAAAACCTTTTTAAAAGTTTAAGTCTGGGAGAAGTATACTATCTGAGATGTCCAAAATCCTGGCCCTAGGGTCCAGCTCTGTGGCCCAACGCAAAGTCTCTTTATACCTCAGTTTCTTTGTGAAACAGGACCTTCACTGAGTCGTGACGAGGACCAGCAGGATAGTAGTGCATGTAAGCATTCACTCGTGTCGGACACTGCGCTGAACACATTCACTGAAGCCTTAATATTTTTTGAGTCCCATTTGAAAGAGGTATTCATTGACCCAAGAGAGGTAACTAATTTGCCCAACATTATGCAACTATTAGGTGACAGAACAAGAGCCCTAAAGCCTGAGCCTTTAACCATCTCCTGTACTGCATCTTAAGGCCCTGTGAATACAAAAATAAGGCAAAACACTCACAGCACAAAGCTGAGGGGAAGACAGGAGAATGGGTCACTGCAGTCACGGACGCACCACGTTAGAGGCTGTGCAGGTGCTGTGGAGATATAGTAGAGGGACCATTCCCTGCCCGGAGCACTCCCGGAAGGCTTCATGGAGGAACTCACACATGGGTTGAGTCTTGAGTGGGCAGTATAAGGTAGCTTGTCCTGGCAGTTGGTGCTTCTTCTCATGTTGGTCTGAAATACATCATCCCATTGTCTTTTCTCTCTGTGTCCTGTTTGGCCTCTGGGGCCACTAAATAGATTAATTGATCAATCATTGATCGATCAGTTGATTTTCTTTTCCATAAAATTGTGCTTCACATATTTGAGTACTAGAATCTCAGCTCTCTCAGTCTCTTCTCTGGGCTAGACAACCCCAGTTTCTTCCTTCCCTTCTTTCCTTCCTGCTAAGTGCCAAGAACTGAGGCAACATGCTATGCACTCAGAATACAGAGATTAAAAAACAACAACAACAACAAAACAGCAGCCACAGATACTGTCCTCCAGGAACTTACAGTCTGGTCAGAAAGTAGACCAGAAAACATGTTACTGTTCTTTCAGCCATCCATCCCCTTTACCCAGACTCCCAGCACCCAGCACAGTGGCTGGACTGTAATAGACAGCTGTTAAGTGTTCGTTGTGGAGTTGACTGTGTGCTACGTGGAAGGCAAGCCAGGGTGTTGGCCGTTGCAAGACCTAAGTCAGATGAAGAAGGAAGGTGATAGACTCCCCCAGCTGATCTAAGTCTTCAAGGATGAATAATAGGACTAGGGAAGAAGATCATTCCAGGCAGAAGAAGCAGCCGATTCAGATGCATGGTGGCAAAGCGCAAGGTGGGGCAGGGAGTTCAGAGAGTGTGGAGAGCTGGTCAGGGCCAGATGATAGATGGTGGTGCTAAAAAGATTGGGTTTTATCCTGAGGACAGATGAGTTAAATGTTCAGATTCACATTTTAGAAAAGATCACTCTGGTGGCACTAAGAAGAGTTAAGTGAAGGGAAGCTATATTAAGGGATGGAAAGACTGGTATAAAGATTGTTGGAATAATCCCAATGGGAACTGAGGAGGGTCTAAGCTCAGTGGCCGTGGAGTAGGGGACAGATTGGGCAGGGCTTAGGAAGTAAAATCCATAGGACTTCCGGATCAGTGGGGGTGAGGAAAGGGGGGAGTCTGAGAAGACAGTGCTGCCAGTTCACTTAGGGAATCGGGAAGGAAGAAGTTTCAGAGAAGTCAGGTGATGACTTTGTTTCGGACATACTGAGTTGGAGGTGCCTGTGGAGTATGATGGGTCAGACAGAGATGCATCCAGAGGCCAGGAGAGAACTGGGTCAGAAGTGCAGTTAGGGAAGTCAGCAGCATGTCAGTGATAGTTGTAACGATGAGAGTAGATGAGCTCACCCAGGCTAGTGTGCAAAGAAGGAAGAGGGTGAAGGGTGGAACCTATAGAAGCACAACAATTTGAGGGGCAGAGGGAACAAAGTCAGGCCTAGGGAGAGGCTTGGGGGTGGTCAGGGAGGGAAGAGGAAAACCAAAGGAAACTAAGGAAGGATGAGGAGTAGTCAGCAATTTGCCAGCGCAAGCAGCTTTCCAGCGGTATCTGGATTGCCACAGGGGACCAAGTGGTTATGGCTGAGCTACCATGATCGAGGGAGGAGAGTCAGAGGCTTTTTCCCCTGAGGCTGGATTCGAGGGCCTGCCGCTCCAGAGCAGTGGTTCTCCAAATTCCCAGGTAAGATTCAGACCCTATCCCAGAACCGCTGCATTGGATCATCTTGAAGAAGGGTCAGAGCATCTGTTTATTCCATAGGCGCCCCTGGCGATTCTTCCCTTTAGGAAAACCTGGGAATGAGGCTCTAGACCAGAGTTTGTTGAGTTATAACCTGGGAGCACTTTCCAACCACACAAACTACATCCCAACCTCCCACCCTAGACACAGACAGATTCCCCCTAAGGTTCTGGAGAACCCCCATCCTTTGAGCCAGCGCTTCCGTGGCACTCCTCAGGTGCATGGAGACAGAAGTGCTCACCCATCCATCTGAAGGAGGGTTTCTGAGCAAGTGAATTCTCCGGAATCTGGTGGAAATCCTGCATCTAGACAGATAACTGCCCTAGTGCTGCTTCTCTGAAAGCTGTTGGACTGGAGCATCCTCACTGCCCTGTGCTGTAGATAGTCTGATTGGCTGCTCTGTTTTGTGGAATAATGGGCCTGAATGGGATCCAGGATTTAAAACAAAACAAAACAAAACAAAACATATGTTAAAATCCTATTAAAGAAGTTTGGAAGAAGCAACACCTGTAGACAAAGAAGAAATTTTTAGGTGATTGATTGCCAAGGCCAGAGCTGGCTCTACTTGTTTATATGTTTGAGACCTAACTCTGTTCACTGCCCCTCATCATGAGGCGTGTTTCACACAGCTCTTCTCAGGATCAGTTGTATTTACCTTTTGTAAATAAAGGCTTTGTCTCTACTAAAGTTATTTTATTAGGCATAGAAATGGTGCAGAGGGTCTGTGCCCCTTGTGTGAAATTGCAAATCTATGGGGGCGCCTGGGTGGCTCAGTGGGTTAAGCCACTGCCTTCGGCTCAGGTCATGATCTCAGAGTCCTGGGATCGAGCCCCACATCGGGCTCTCTGCTCAGCAGGGATCCTGCTTCCTCCTCTCTCTCTGCCTGCCTCTCTGTCTGCTTGTGATCTCTCTCTGTCAAGTAAATAAATAAAATCTTTAAAAAAAAATTACAAATCTGTGAAATTCAGATGTTGTGAATGAATAGTCAGGATAAATATTATTTCCTAATCACTTGATCTTGGGACATTATCTGTCCAGGATGAATAGAGATATTAATTATACTTATTTTAATATTATAGGGAGAAATTACCTGCTGAGGAGAATACTAAGGAGTGTGGCTCCAAGGAGCATAGGGACCACTTCTTTTTGGAGTTATTTTAGAATGAGAGATTTAAGGGTAGTGCTGCCTGGAGGTTAGGTGGCTGGGAAATGCCTTTATGTGCTCCTTTTCAGACTTCAGATCAAAATATAGCAAAGATTTGCTCTTCATTCATTTAATAAACATTTACTAGGCACCCATTTTTTAAAGATTTTATTTATTTACTTTAGAGAGAGTGTGTGAGCAGGGGGAGGGGCAGAGGATGAGGGAGTGGGACAAGCAGACTCTGTGCCGAGCGTGGGACCTAACGCAGGGCTCAATCCCACAACCCCGTGACCATGACCCTGGCCGAAATCAACAGTCAGATGTTCAACCAACTGAGCCACTCAGGCGCCCCCATTAGGCCTCTCTTATGTGGCAAGATCTGTGCTGCAGGCTCTTGGTTCTTAGATATCTCTGGGACATCAGAATAACTTCAGGGTCAGCTCTGTTTGACCCTGGAGGGCAGCAGTTAAAGTTTTGTGCAGCTTTAAAGCTCCAGTGAAGACATGATTGGTAATTTCACATTCCCATTTTAGGATTGAGCAGTGTGCTGAGCTGTGTGGACATTCCCATACCTCCAGAAGCCAAACAGCTTAGATATTATCCTTAAGTCTCCAAGGATCTGGGAGAAGTGGTGAGAGCACCAATATAAAGCCATCTGGCTTCTAAGGGTAAAGTCAATACTTTATGTACCCATTACATATTGTAGTCTTGAAGGGTCTATCATGAATGTCATCATTTGAATCTTAGCATAATTTTGAGGATTATAAATAACTAACAGTAATATAACTAGTATTATTATTGTTTTAAAGCTTTATTTATTTTTAGAGAGAGAGAGACCATAAGTGGGAGGGGCGGAGGGAGAGGGAGAGAGAATCTCAAGCAGACTCCATGGTGAGCTCAGAGCCCGACACGGGGCTCGATCCCACGACACTGAGATCATGACCTGAGCCAAAACCTAGAGTCAGATGCTTAATGGACTATACCACCCAGGCATCACTAATAACTAGCGTTACTGTTCTTCTTTTACAGTGCAGAAAACTGAGGGGCCAGGAGGTGACTTGCTAAAATATACCAGCACCAGAACTAGCCCTCAGTTTCCCATTCTTAATCAAGTGCTCTTTCGACCGACAGAAAGCTCAGTGACTTTTAGCCACCTCATCTGTCCAATAGACCTGCTCCCCACCCCTCTCTCACAATGGCCTTTAAAATAAGGCATAAGAAGGTACTAATGGAGGGAAGGGATTGCAGCTAGATTTGAAGCACAGGCCACTGCTGCTGGTTCTTGAAGGTGGACCCCAGAGGCAGGGCAAGAAGGAGGGGGATGGTTCACCCAGTAAATGGGGTGCCACCACCCATTTGGATCTTGACAGCATGAGAGTCACTTCCTACATTTGAAGATTATGGAGCTCTTATCCAGGCCTCTTTATTTTAAAGGGAGGTCCAGTCCGGAAAGGGTTAATGACTTGCCCAGGGGAGTTTGGGTGAATTTGCAAGTTCATTTGGAGCTATTTGGTAGGTGTTTCTACAACAAATACACTTAGTTTTTATTTATTATTTATTTTTAACAGTCTGAGGGATGTGAGAAAGCTCTTCTAAGTAGCTTTTCAGCCCTAAAGGCATTTCTGAAACTCAAATGAAGCACAATGAGAAATTCTTTCATTCAGCTGTTAGCCCTAACTCAAGGTTGGATGACAGGTCCGTGTCTGTCTGAGATAGTAACATGAGGTTTCCAGGCCCCTCCTAGGGACCTCTTGGCGCCTTGGCTTTTTTCACCTCTCTCCTTATGGATGACTCCGATCTTCCTGTAAATTCGTTATGTACCATAGGTCCAGAGATAAAAAGCTAGGTTTCTGCATGGGTGTGTGCACGTGCATGTGTGTATGTGCGCAAATGCGCGTGCACACACACACTCACACATTCATTCTGGGCTGCTCCTTGCATGAGTGTAGCAGAAACAAAATCTGTTGCTTCCTTCTCATGGGAAAGACTGGCATTTCTCACACTGGGACTGGGCCGAGGAGCTCTCCTGGCCCTTTTGAACTTGCATCTCTGCTAGGGAAATGAATAACATCCTGATTGGCCTCAATAGAGTAGAAGTGGGGGGTGCGGGGGAAGGAGAGGGAATCCTGGCCCCAAGCTCCAGCCAAGGCCTAGGAATTGCTTTTACCCACAGGCGCCAAACTTGGCACCCAGGGAGACCGGTGAATGGAGGGAAAATCATAACCAGCTTAACACAGTTATTTGGGCATTTTCCACACTTACTAATGAAGTGGGCATTTTACAAGGCATGTGTAGCGTCCCCTCCACAGGTAAGCAGGGAGTGCCTGGTCCTCTCCTAAAAGCAGTAGGGCCTCCGAGTGGGGCAGGGCAGAGACAGCTGAGCACCAGCCCACCCCTCCGCAACTGTGCCTGGGAGCCCCTGGGTGCTCTGCTCCCCCACTTGGCTCTTCCACTGTAGCAGGAGGTCTCAGCTTGGCTGTTTGCTTTAATAGAGTGTTAACCTAGGTCCTAGAACTTGTGTTAACACTTAACACAAGGCTGGAACTGAGGGGTGAGGCTGAGGGCCTGGCAGGTGAGAGCGGTTTGAGGCTTGAACTTGTGGGGCAGGGACAGAGGAGGAAAGGCAAGGCGCACAGTAGTTGAATATCAGCTGGATTAAGCAGGAGCAGGACTGCTTTGCAAGACCAAAGTTCTGTCTGCTCCTGATTCTGTCACAGGCCGTATCCCATCCGCTCCTGGGTCTCAATTTCCTGGTCTTTAAATGAGTATGTAGAACCAGATATACTCCAAGGGACCGGAACAGGGTGAGGGAATGTGGTGTAAGCTGCTCTCGCCAACTCTAGTGTGCACACGACCCCCTGGGGATGTGATTTAAGTGCACATTCTGCTTTATTAAGCACAGGGCTACATTTCTCCCAGTCTTCCAGGCGATGCTGCTGTGCTGGCCAGTGGCCCACACTTGGACTAGCAAAGGCGCAGCACACAGGATCGGGTTCTCCAAATTCATCTCTGCCCCTTACATAACTCCCTGCATTCACTTCCTCAGCCATGAAATGGGGGCTAGTAAGAGTTGCCTTCCTCTCTAGGAGTGTTGTGAGGATTAAGGCAGTTGAAAGCACCTTGTAAAGGGTTAAGCGGGTGCATTGTAAGGGATTATTGACATTGTTAAGATTTCTACACCTCATTGCTCCTGCTGTGTGTTCCTGCAGCTTCTCCTCTTTTCCCTACATCCTCCCTGGTTTCCATGCCCAGGCTGATGATGAGTCAGTGGGAGGAGCCAAGGCTGAATAAACACGTGGACATGTCAAGGCAGGGAATGACAATTCCCAGGCACCCTCACTGTTTCAGGTGTGGAACAAGCCATGGACACACCTTGTGCAATAAAGTCAAGTGATACTGTGTTGAACCCTACCACCATGCTCACCCCCATGGGCCGCAGGACCAGGAAATGAGGCCAAAAGTCAAGGAAGCCCTTGTAGGACAAGGGGCCCAAGCCAGCACTAGTTAGGATTTCAGCAAAGTCAGTCACCAGTCTGCCCTGTGATCCCATTTCGGCACCTGCCTCAGGCCATCATGATGATATTTCTGTAGTGCTGGTTTGTTCACCGAGGATCTTAACAGAGGGTACCACAACTACCCTGGGAGGCAAGAAACTGAAGTGACTGTTGACTATACTTCAATAAAAGAAAAAAAAGTAAAGAAACTAAGATGACTAAAGCAAGTCACTTCCCCATCGGGAGCCTCGGGAGCCTCATCTATAAAATGGAGTCAGCAGTATCTGTCCTGCCCATGGTACAGATCGCTATGGTCCCACAGTCACAAGGAAATAACTGTGTGAAAATGGGCACCGATTCTGAGGAACCACATGAGGTATTATTCTTCATGAGGGACCCTCCACTCCAGTAGACTCTACTGACTGCCTCTACTTGAGGAACATCCCTGCCTTCGTGTTTTTACCCAGACATCCCCCCCCACTATGGCATATCTTCCACCCACATCAAGCCACCATGACTGATGAAAACCGTCCCCGACTACCCCAGCTTTAGTGGGTGTCCCCCGTTGTCCAAACAGTGCTGTTTCTCATCTTGCTCCTCTCAGGCCCTGAGGCCAAGTCTTTGGTGAACAGCTTTGTTGTAAGGGCCTGGAAAGTAGGGATCCTGTTATATAATATACCCTGTGTCAGAATGGTAGGCCAGGCACAAATCTTCATCCAAGACCCCTGCAGCTAAAAATCTGCTTCAGCTTTGCCCCTTGGAGTGAGAGCTGATGGGGCTTGGTGGCAGAGAAAAGTGGAAGGCTGACTACACACTACAAATGGAAATGCCTCTTGCCCAAGCTGGAAACACCATTTGAAAGCCCATGTGGTTAGGTGACTACCAAAATAACAAAACCAAAACTTGACAGGGCATCAAACCAGTCAACTCTGGGACCTGCAGGCACATCCAGGACCTTCCTTCAGCCCAGAGTAGGTTCCTCCCTTCTTTCCCACAGCTACTGCCTTGGGGGCCTAGAGGAGCAAATGGTGGTAGGAGCCACTTTGCCCACACTTCTCTCCCTGGCCTTTGAAATTCCTGAGGCCAGCAGGGGCCCAGGCCTGCAAAATTGGGCCTGCAGACATGTCAACCAGCCCAGGAAGCAGAGAGGTCTCATCTGAGGAGATGCAGATCCTCAGGGAAGATAAAAAATAACCCAAAAGGACAAGCCATGCATGTCTGTGTGTATATCGAGTTTCACATCTGAAGTCCAGCCATCGTGCTAAATCTGATGATTTTGAAACATCTTATTTAATTAATAAAAACAGAAGACTTCTTAGTTCCAGGTTTCAGACTTCAAAGTTCTCCTCCGTAGAGAGCCTCAAATTTGGCTTATTTGTGGAGTACTGAAGTCTCTTTAAGACAAACACAGGATTTGTTTGGGTTGGGTTCTTTGTCCGGCCTCCCAACTGCCCAACTGCAAGAACCACTTAAAAATTCTGCAATAGGAAGGCTCAACTGGAAACCCCCTTACTGGTCCTGCAGCCATATTTTCAAAATGAAAATTCAGCATGAATTTTAGTGGGGGAAAGTACCGGCCTTAGACCTAGAATCAGAATCTTGACTGTAGCCTTGACATCGTCATCTTGAGCAAAATTTTACTTTTCTTAGCCTCAGTTGTTTGATCTATAAAATGGGAATGTCAGCACCAACCTCATAGACTTGCTGGGGCAATTTTAGTGAGGTAAGGTATTATAAAGTGGTCATGCCTGGCATAAAATAAACAATAAATGTTAGTTCTCTTGCCTTCCCCCATATCTGATGTGATCGCAGGACTTGTTTGGGAGCGGGACTGTTCTGGAAAACCCATTTTGTTTGCTCATTTGTGTTTAGAGATACAGTTCCATGAAGTTTTTCCATTGAAGGAGATGTTGGAATAAAAAGGAGATGTTAGGTTTCCGAGGATATAGTTTGTCTTGTGGTGTATTCTGAGCCTTACCCTAGGAGTCCTGTAACAGAACGCCGTGTGTAAATTTTCTCTCCACCCTCAGAAGCAGGGCAGACCATCCTGCAGGGAATATTTTCATTGCAGTCTAGCTGCAAGACAGTTCTTCTCTTCCCACTTTGAGGGGTAGAAATCTTGATGGTTTCTGTTTCAAAGCAGAGGAGGAAAGGTCTCTGGGATCCTGTCTGGGAAATGCCAGTGTCAGCCTGACTTGGAAAGCTCTTCTGTCTGAGGCACCTCCAGGTCTGCTGTGAGTGGGGAGCCCATCGAAATTCTCCTTTTTGGGCCCTGCAGTGATGACTGATCTCCTGGGCTCCCAGGCAAAAGGCAGGAGCCCGGCTTAGTGACCTCCTAATGATGTGTGAGGGGCTCAGACATTCCTTGGCAATCAGGAAAGGGTGTCTCCTAGCAGGCTCTGTCCTGTTTATCGAAAGGCTGAGGGCTGGGGTGGCCAGGCAGGACAAAGATGACAGGTAAAGGGACTTGATTTTAAAATGGAGTCCTTCCAGCATTGCTCTTCTGGTCCTTTCTGAACTGTTGTATGAAATTTGTACAGAGGTCAAGTTGTTTCTGCCATTTTCACACACACAGGTTGGTGCACATTCCTGACACAAATTAAAAGGAAATATGTCCCATGTACACAGGGATGAGTCAACATCGCGTGCGGCCGGCCATGGACACTGGGAGAGGAGTCAGATGCGGGCCGTAGAGCTGCAGGCTCCCCCCACCCCCCAGGCGTGTCAAGACCAGGCTCAGGGGAAGCCCTCCGCTCAGATGCTCCTCAGGGGGCTACTGTCTGTGTCCCAGCTCACGTGTTTCTGGCACAGGGCTTTTTTTTTTTTTTTCTCTCTCTCTTCTCTCTCTCTGCTTTTTCTTCATGTTTGTTGACTTGCTTTATACTGATTGCCAAAGTTACAGGAAACACATGGATGGGTATAAAGTGACAGGAGAGTCCCCAGTACAGTAACCCAGCTACCCACAGGCAACCATGATTAATGCTTCATCATGAATTTTTTAAAAAAATGTTTGTCTATACTTCCTTTACATTGCTTGGTAATAATAACTATACGATTTTGTTCAGCTTTTATTTGACATGGTATCTTAAAGAACTTCCCCTATTATAAACATGGTTTTTTTGTGACTACCTAATATTCTGCTGCAAGAAGGAAGTATGATTTACCTCACAAATACCTTATTTTAAGGCAGTGTTAAAGTGGCAAGGGGCATCTTTATGCCTGAGGGTTGGTTAGCATCTAACTTACTTGGGCTAGAATTCTGGAGGTGGAATCCCTAGGTCAGTGGTTGGAAATGTTTTTCAAAGGCTCTTAGTACATATTGCCAGATTGCCCTTCATGGGGTTTATAACAATAATATTCCCCACCAGCACCAGTCCGTCTCATTCCTTCCTTACCCTTACCTTCTTCCTTACCCTCATTCTATCCTTACCCGTGTTGAGTATGATCCTGTTTATTTATTAAACAATTTAGGAACTGAAACATCCCCCTCAGATGTAGGGAGAGGTAGGGAGATCACGAGGATGGAAGGGAGCTAACCTGGGAGCTAAGAGCCACCTGGCCTGCCCTCCTGTGCCCCCTGCAGGCATCCTCAGAGAAGTGGGGGCCACACACCCACTTCTGTGCTGTGAGTTCCCATCAAGGGCCTTTGCTGTGTCACCACACAGAACCACTCAGCTTTAATGATGGAGTGTGCACACCAGTGTCTCTGGCCTAGTGCCTGTCTTCTGGCCTAGAGATGTCCCCAGATCACTGTCTTCACTTTCTAAGCCTTTCTCAGAATCCCAGCGCACCTCTGAAGAACTGCTCCCGTAGTCCCACAGTAGCTGTCCCTGTTCGGGTGGCCCTGTGTGACTTTACCTGACACTCTTTCATGCACAATCTGATCAGATGCTCACAACAGCCTGGAAGGCAGATTTCATGTCCCTGTTCTCTAAGTGATTCCTCTCCTAGGGCTGCCATGCCAAATTACCACAGCCCTGGTGACTAAAAACAACAGAATTTTATTCTCTCAGATTTCTGGAGGCCGGAAGTTCAAAGTTAAGGGTCAGCAAGGTCACACTCCCTCCAAAGTTTCTAGGAAAGAATCCTTCCTTATCTCTTCCAGCTTCTGGTGGCTCCCGGCGTTCCTCGTCTTGTCACAGCATAAGTCCAGTCTCTCCACCTCTGTCTTCACATGGCCTTTTTCCTGCTCTGTCTGGTGATTTTCCTCTCCTTTTTGTCATAAGGATTCCAGACACTGGATTTAGGACTCACCCTAATTCTAGGATAGTCTCATCTTGGATCCTTAATTATGTCTGCAAAGACCCTATTTCCAAATAAGGTCCCATTCTGAGGTGGGCATATTTTGGGGGGAAATGCAATTCAGCCCACTATGGCAGGTAGAGAAACCAAGGTCCAAAGAGGCCAAATGACTTTCCCAAGGTCATAGAGTGAGAAAATTGCAGGAGATGGCATGTGAACCCAGGTCCGATGCTTACCATATACCTTTAATAAAGTAAGAAAGAAAAAAGAACCCACTTACGGTATGAATGCTTAATTATGTTTTCTGGTTCATGGAAAATGAAATATGGTACCTTTTATCCCCAGATACATCAAACATCATCTCACCATTGCTCTGTTAGTGTATGATTATTAATTACATTTGAGGCTATTCATGCCAGTGTGATGAACCCCTATTGTGGGAGTTACTCATTTACTGTCCATGTGAGAAATGGGGAAATTAAGACCTAGAATGTCCAGAAAAGTTAATGGAAGAAGTCCAATTATAACCTTGGTATCTTGAGTTGTGGTCTGTCTCTTCCTCTTGAAAGTATGAGTTGTGTTCATACATGGCACTTCTGAAAGCAGTTGCCAAAACAACTATTTGGTTAAACTGAAGAAATCTTGGTGTCCGAGTTACCGTTGAACTCTTCTCCTCTGGCTTAGGACCCCTTGATATGTTGGCCACACAGGGCAGTCTGTTCGTGGACTGTGATGAATGATGAATAATCCCTTCCCAGCCGTGGCCCCAAGGGCCTGGGAGAACAGATGTGCATAACATCATCGCATCTGGCACGTCAGCATCTCCTGGCTTGCCAACATCAGCAAAGGCATTTCTCTGCTGCTGGTACCTATCCTTTCTCTTGCTCAATTTACTTCTGACCTGGAGTAACAAATCCTTTCCTTTTTTAAATGTTTTATATATTTAAGTCATCTCTAAACCCAACACAGGCCTCAGACTCTCGACCCTGAAATCAAGTGTTGCATGCTCTTTTGACTAAGCCAGCCAGGTGCTCCAACGGGTAGCGAATCCTTTAAAAGCGACCTAACCCCAGGGCACCTGGTGGTTCAGTCGGTTGAGCATCCAGCTCTTAATCTTAGTTCGTCTTGATCTCAGGGTCATGAGTTCAGGCCTTGCATTGGACTCCACGCTGGACATGGAGCCTACTTTAAAAATGTAATTATTTAATTTAATTGAATTTGAAAAATAAAAATGACCTAAACCCAAACCCCCACAGCCAAATGGATGAATATGGGATAAAGATGGCACACTGTCACAAGTTGGGTGACCATTAGATAATCTGAGTCATAAAAGATTGCCGGGGTCTAGGCCCCTTTGCTATATACCATGTCTGTGGCTATGAGATCACAGTTACCTTGGGAGCTACCCTAAGGAATTGAGAGGGACAGACAGGGTACCCATATTCTCTCCCCTTCCCACAGTGAACCAGTCTGTGTTAGTCACAACACAGTGCATATCGACATAGTAAGATATGCCTGCGGCCACATCCAGGTACCAAATAAAGCTAATGTCCTTAGCCTGTGCTTATGTGAACCAGCCTGAAACACAGAGAGGAGCTCTCCACCACAGGACCAGTCTCCAGCTCTGTTGAGTGAGCTAATTTGGAGAACAGACAAGGAAGCTTTCTGGTAGTTGCTGCCATCCCACCTAGAATCATTTCTTAGTTCTCACGGACATCATCATTGTCATGAGTGCTCACCCAGAAGGGCTTGTGTTTAATGACAAGTTTTGTGTCTGCTACCTGGCCTCGATGGAGGCTGGAAATCTGATCGGCAGCCTCTCATCAAAGTCCAAATTCTGGGCTAAACCTGACTGAGGCACGGGGAAGGCTGTGCCACATCTCCTAAATAGCTAGGGTGTGATTAGACGCTATCAGCTCCGAGGAACATACCCCATGCCCCCTCTTTCCCTCAGGCTCCGTTGCCCCCCAGCAATGGTATACAAAAGACAGAGCACATGTTCCCCTAGGTTCCCCAGGAGCTGCAGGCTTACCAGCTGTCACAGCGTGTCTTTAATGGGTTTGTGAAACCCAAGAACCTGACCCATTTTTCCTCTGGGGAAAGAGTGTAACACAGGATGCCAAGCTGGGAAGCAGGATTCGGGAAGCTCACCTGTACGAGCCCGACTCTCCATGCCATCCAAGGCAGATTGTTCGGTTCCTCCAATTCCTGGGGTCTCCAGTCTAAAATAAATGCACAGAGGGCTGTAGAATAATACCGTGACATTTTTTTCCTGCTCCCTTATAAGCTCCTTCCTTCCTATTATTTAACTGTAGCTCCCTTTTCTGTCTACCTCCAGCTTATTCCTCCCAATCCCAGCCCTAGATGTTTAGGCACTGGGACCCTACCCAAAAGGTATTGACTCCAAAGTGACTGTCAGATTTCTTAGATGGTCTCGATCAGTTGATAATCAAACATATCTTGAGTAAGTGTGATGCACAAAGTCCTATACTTATTACAGACTTATGGGTTATGGAGGAATCCATGCCCTCGAGGAGCTTCTAAAGTAGGTTGAAGAGCAAATCATGAGGACAACATAAGGCAGGATGGGAATGACACCATGGAAATGATCTCTTTAACCTGGGATCCAAAGATGGGCTTCAGAGAACCATGCAGAACCATAATCACTTTACAGCATTTTATGAAACTGCTTACATAATTTTCTGTATGCAACCATACATTTTTTGGACAAGTTCAGAGCTTTCATCAGCTTCATCCAAAAGGAAAAAAAAAGCTTCAACCTGCCACACAAACAGACTTTCTGGAACAGCTGTCATTATAACTCGGGTGGTCACTCAGGGTTTCACCAAGCAGGTGAGACTTGAACCAAATCTTAGAAAATGTTGTGCAGAGAATAGCAGGGAGGGAGGCAGCCCTAAAAGAAGGATCTCCCAGAAGGCATCAGAGCAAGACTGTCACATCTAAACCATGGCCTTAAGTTACCTCATCTCTCTCCCTCAGCCTCAGTAAAATATAAATCTGTAAAATGGTGACAATTGCTGCTTCTCAGAGTTTTGTGAAAGACCATGAACCTTTTTTTTTTTTCTTGGCTCACTGTATCCTCATACCTCAGTGCTGTGCTTAAGTCATATCATAGTGGATGCTAATCAGTATTTGAGGAATGTGTGAGTTAACTGAAATAATAAATGTGAGGGGGCTTTGCAAACCGCAGAGCATTGCTTCGGCAAAAAATCTTTGTTGCTAAGTACATATATTTTGTGCTTCTCGAACAGCCTGCACTAAGTGTCTTCTCTCCCTTGAAACTGACCCTTTCTCCCATAATGGGACTCAGAGGGCCAGCCCATCTGATGGAGCGTCTCAGGGCCGACCCGATGAATGATAGCCATGCCGACAACGCTGACATGATGTGCAGTTGCCTAAGAGTGCAGAGATGACCTCACTCTCCGAGGGCTTGGCCTCTTAACCCCAGCCCTTGCTGACACACACACACCTGCAGCTCTCTCTCACTCCCGGCCCAGAAGAGTCCAGGAGCTCCTTTGCTGTCCTCATCCGCGCTGGCCAGGGTGGAAGGCAAAGCCAAGGAAGAGGGCACCACAGAGTCTCTGTGCAAATTCCATCCAACACGATAAGTCCTCTCTGGGACTTCTCAGGACAGTAGAGACAATCCCGTGCTCCTCTGACAGACACTGTATCCCCAGCCTCCTGCCCACACCATCTCAGCAACGCCCCTGTGAGGAGAGAACAGAATAGATCTTCTGTCAATGTTTTTTCCCTCCTGTGTGCCATCCAACAGACAGGATGACGTGTCAGCATTATCATGATACTCCAAAGAAGCTGGGCTGGTTGGGAGTGGAAAAGACTTTTTAGAGGTATTGGTTGAAGGTGATAAGAGCCCTCAACAAGTTAGGAAAGATAGAGGTGATTTCTCCCTATGACAGTTCTCCACTGGAAGGGAGGGAAAAGTAAGAGGAAGTCTGAGAAAGAGACAAACCATAAGAGACTCTTATCTCTAGGAAACAAACTGAGGGCTGCTGGAGGGGCAGGGGTGGGGGGAATGGGGTAACCGGATGATGGGCATCAAGGAGGGCATGTGACGTAATGAGCACTGGGTGTTCTTTCTATGCAACTGATGAATCACTAAACTCTACCTCTGAAACTACTAATACCCTATATGTTGTTAATGAATTGAATTTAAATTTAAAAAAAAAAAAAAAAAAAAAGCTCTCCACTGCAGATGCAGCTAAGAGAAGTAAAGTGTAAACTGACAGAATGGAGTCCAAGCTAAGAATTAGGAGCCTGTGTTCAGAATCTGTCACTTCGAGACCTCGAGCATGCCGTTTAATCCCTTGGAGCTTCCAGCTCCTCTTCCATAATAATTGTTAACAATGTCGGGATTGGGGCTTCTGGGTGACTCAGTTGTTAGGCGTCTGCCTTCAGCTCAGGTCATGATCCCAGGGTCCTAGGATCTGATCCTGGGGTCCTGGGATCAAGCCCCACATCAGGCTCCCTGCTCAGCTGGAAGCCTGCTTTTCCCTCTCATACTCCCCTGCTTGTATTCTCTCGCTATCTCTGTCTCTGTCAAAGAAAGAAATAAAATCTAAAAAAAAACAAAACCAATCTCAGGATTGTGATCGGCAATATTTATGATGATGCTTCCAGTGGTATAAAGTTGTACGTATTTGCTGTTACTAACATGCACATGAGCACCCCCATTATGTGCTGGGGATTGATTGTACACTCATCTAATCCAACTCTCACAACAACCCTGTAGGGTTGTACTGTTTTTTTTCCACTTTTATGGGTATGGAATCAGAGGCTCCCAAAGTTAAAGAACTTGCCCGGACCCACGCAGTTAATATGTGTCGAGAACCTACATTTGAGTCCAGCTCTATTTCCATTCTCCACCAGCTCGTGATTTCTTTTTCTCATGTCTACTGTTGTCTTGTCCCTAAAATACCACATGCTCCCCTGGCCTTTACCGTCTGTCATAGACCAGGCCTGCCTTCTTGCCTGCACCCTTCTTGTCATAGCATGTTGCTGGCTTATTTTGTTTTCTTCTTCCTCTTGGCTCCTGCTATCTGCTCAGCTGCCCTGACCTCTAAGAACGGCGTGTACTAACACTGACTGAGCACCTTTTAGGGACAGGCACGCTGCTCTTGTGAAGTGACAGAAGGTAAGGGCATCCCCATTCTTGAGACAGACTCTGAGACATGTCTCTCCATAAGAAAGCTGTCACCACAGGCCTGAGGTTACAAGGGGGAGAGTGCGCAGGTTTTATTACTAACTCCCTCATCTGCCGGTCTTCAGAGGCGCAATGACGCTGTAGCTCTTGATCTTGTCGGCTAAGAGTAGGACAGCACCAGGGGAGAACTCCGGCTCCTGGCAGGAACCTGGCTTAACCTTCCATTCCTTCGAGGCAGAGTTATTAGTTCTATTTGAGATGGAAAAAAGAGATTGAGGGACTTACCTAACATCACTTAGTGAGTGGGTCATATGTCATCAGTGACATATATCAGTATGTCACCAGTCCTTAGGGCCTGGGCACCTTTGAATTGTTGCTAATGCTCTCGGGGGTTGGCTCTGGGCTCGGTATTATCAAGGCATGAATGCACAGTTCAGACCCTTGGAGGGCTGATGCTCAGAGTACCTCACCCCCACCACTGGCTCCTGGCTCCCCAGATCCGTCCTGACCCTGCTAATGAAGAGAGAAGGTAATATCAGGTAGCTCCCCATTCCTGGGTCCCACCCAACAAGCTGATGCCCAGCAACCCAGTCCCAAGGTGGCCTCTTCTTGGGGAGATACATTTGTAGATGTTACCCATCCTCCCAGCACCAGGAATCTTCCCTGCAATTAGGCAAGAGATAAATCAAAGCCAAACTTGGCTGATGACATTCAGGAGCCAGTGGTGACCCTTGCCACACATATAAATCCCAGCGGGCTAGCCAAGGGCCTTTGTCTGGTCAGAAGAGCTCAGGATTATCTGGCCCTCTTTGCTGATGTATGGAGTCACCGGCTGTCGGAGTGTTTACTAACGGTTATCACCTCGATGCTTTGGCCATTATCAGAGGCAGGGCCGCCTGCCGGGGCTGGGGCTCGCACCCTCTCTATTACCACCTGTCATTGGCAGAGAGTGTGCGCTGACGCTGCCCAGTCCTGCCCGCCTGGGGAAGATAGTTTCTGACGGCTGATCAAAGAGGAGAAGCAAGGCCTGATAAAAAGTGTGTGTTGTGCGTACTTTTAACTTTAGGAAACATTGGCATTTGCATTTTTTCCCCATCTTCCTGGTGCTGGCAGGAACCAAGCCCAATAAATGCAGTAGATTCAGTTACCTAATCACTGGGAAAATGGTATGTGCTTAAAGCAACAGAGCATGACGATAATCTCCTTCCAAGAGAGAGTAGACTAACTAAGCTTTCACAGAAGACTTGCTGTATAATAGAGGAGAAGAATTTAAATTTAGACTTTGAAGTGATCTTGCACCTAAAATCTCATCTTGGCACCGAGCAGAGCGCCATGTATGTCTTGGAATTGGAGCGCACCTTCAAGTTAAGGAACAATTTTTGCTGGAGATTCTATCACCCAGCTCCGTTGCTGGCGTCCCCCAAATGGTGCCCCTCTTGTCCATCTGTCCTTGGGCAGCTCGGGGACTGCGTGCGGCAGAGTAGAGCGAGCTCCAGATTGAGGCGTCAGGTGATGGGAGTTCTTGAACCAGGTCTGTCACAAACCTGCTGTTGGATCTGAGCCTCAGATGTAACATGAGGAGGTTGGGTACAGGTTAGAGGATGGAATGGGATGGAAAACTTTTTTGAAGTTTTAAGCTATGTACCCCTTTTTTAAATGAACTGTTAGGGGAAGGGGAACTATTGTTAGGGGAACTATTGCCTCAAAGAAAGAAAAGTAGTGGTGTGTTTGGGTTGAACCTGGCCAAGAGGTGCTCTGCCCTTGACCTGTTTCTGAGGTCTTTTTCCTGAAAGTCTGCTCTGTCTGATCTCACGTCATGAGCTGCTGCCCTCAGCACGGGTTTCATGGTGGTGTCTCCTCCATCCAGCCTGGAGAAGAGCCGAAACGGACCGTGGTGAGGGTGGGGGTGAGGAGGGGGCAGCTAGTGGTGGGTAGACAGAGGAAGGGCCCGCTCTCTGAAAGCACACACTCAAGGCCGGATATCCTATGTGTGCCGCAGGTACCTTTGACCGGAGCGTGACCCTGCTAGAGGTGTGTGGGAGCTGGCCTGAGGGCTTTGGACTGCGGCACATGTCCTCCATGGAGCACACAGAGGAAGGCCTACGGGAGCGGCTCGCCGATGCCATGGCCGAGTCGCCCAGCCGGGACGTGGTGGGATCTGGAACAGGTAAAGGTGGCCTCGCACTTCCAGCCTGACGGGGTCAGGACCAGCACATGTTGGCATAGACCTTCTCTGGCGGGAGAGGGTGTCCGTTTGTTCTAACCGTGTGTTCCTTTGGTCAGCACTCTGACTAGCATCAGTTTGGAAGTCTCTGATCTTGGGAGAGCCCTGTGTGAAGGAGTGCATGGGGACCCGGTGACCCCTCGTACGTGAAATAACACGTACACAAATGCGGTGACAAATGCAACTGTGTTGTACATGTGGCTCCTGGAAGGACACCTACTCCAAGGGAAGGGACAACTGTGGAGTCCCTCAGTTCTCAGCAGTCTTAAGACACGGAGTGGGAAGGCAGCGCACCTTCCGTCATGCTCTCATGCTCGAGGCTTTGTGGATTAGCAAGTAGCAGTGGGGCCTGCCAACCTGGAGGGAGCAAGCATGAAGCAAGGCTGGTTTGAGCCCCCAGGCTACTCTTTCTTCTGCTGCCTTTGCCCTTGCACTCTTGCCTGTGAGAGGGCTCGGCAGCCAGAGCCCAGGGCAGCTTCTCGAATCTGTAGAGCAGTCAGAAGACGTCCTTAGAAGATGGGTGAGCCCTGTGCCAGCAAGCAGCATACATGTGCACGCGCACGCACGCATGTGTCCACGCGCACATGCACACACACGTACACAGCACGCAGTCAGGAAAGACCACGATGCTCCCATCTCCGCACAATTACAGCGCAGCCTACCGCTCCTTTTCTTCCGAAGCACCTCCTCATTCTCCATTCCTCTGCGGCTAATGCATGCTCTAGCCCAGCTTTGAGGCCCGAGAACGACTGCCCGGCAGGCCTCTTCCCCACTTCCTGAGATCAACAGGAGCTTCCTACTGGGTCGAGCAGATCCTGGCCGTGGGCCTTCCCACTCTTGCTTGCCCGGGGCCTCTGGAGACTATTCTTTCCTGTGAACATTACTGCCCCCACTGCACCGGCCTGCCTGGGAAGAGGATCCCAGCGAAGAGAAACTTAAAACCTGGGACAGGAATCAGGATCAGCAAGATTTAGAGAGGCAAGCATTTTTAGCAGGGCTTGAAATGCCCGACATCATCACACGTCTGTCCCACTTCCGTGTGGATCCTCCCCATCCCCTAGATAGTCAGCAGTTAAGCCTTTCCCTCTCTTCTTCTCCCTCCCTTCTTCGCCTCCCATTCAGTCCTCCTGTTCCCGCACCAAGCGGAGAGGGACCCATCTTTCTCCTCTCCACCTCCCACAGCATCAGCTCTGGGCCCGCCCACAGTGCTTGCGCCATACTGGGCAAATGGACAGAATGGATTCAAGGAGGGAAGAGAAGGAGTGTGCCTGGGGTTAGAGAAGAGCCCTACTAGGCCGCAAGAGACAGCCATCTCTGAGGGCCAACCCCCTTCCACACCCCCTTCCTCCCTGGAGAGAGAGGAGATGCAGACCTTGGAAGCAACAACCAGCCATGTCCCCTTCCCTCGTGCACACACATGCACAGATATGTGCACACCATTGTTCTCCCCATCACCCAGCCCTCCCAACCGTGGATGGTAGCCCACCGTGCCCCTGTTCTTTTCCCTGCATCTGCAGATTTGGCGGGCTCTGCCATTTACAGAGGCTCTGACCCCGTTTTCCTTGGAAGTTCGAAGAAGGGGGGAAGCTTTTCTCATTCCAAAAGTTCCCTCTAGCACCGCCTTCCCCCTGCACCCCTTGGTCCCCTGCCAGCCCCTGCTACATCCACCAGGGCCCAGTGTCACCAGACTCACTTCCCAGGAGCCACCCTTGCCAGAGCTCGCACGGCTCATGGGCTGCTCTCCTCAGACCGTACTTGGAGCCCCTCTGCCAGCAAGCCGATTTAAAGGGGGGCCAGGTCCGGAGCTGGAGAACTTCAGCCTGGCGCAAACAGTAACCTGAACAAACCGGCCAGCAGGTCATCTGCCAGGCAGCTGAGGGATTCAGGAGTGTCTTTGTGGCCTGAAGCAGGTTTGTGAAGTTAAAAAAGAAGAAGAAGAAGAAGAGATGAGAGAGGAAATGAAAACTGCATGACCCACAGGTCAGAAAATAAGAGATGCCCTTCTTGAGCAGAGGAATTTCATTTTCCTCCCCAAACTGTCACCAAAAGGGATTCATTTGGGGTTTTTTGACCATATTAAATGTATCAGTTTTTTAAAATCTGCCTCCATCTGAAAGGTCAGTAAGTAAAACAGGTATTATGGAAATTAACTCGTTTCCCTCTGCCATCGCTGAGAATCAGTTGTCCCGTCGTGCAACTCCAGTTGAAGTGCCGGGCTCAGTGGTACAGCCGAGGGCCTCAGAGGGGCAGCCCTGCGCACCCAGGAATGGCCTGGGACAGGCGGTATGACTTGGATGAGAATTTCATCAAGCCTCCCTTTGCCATAGCAGCCCATCATCTCTGTCTTCCCACCACCCTCCTCCTCTCAGTGGCCCACAGGACCTACACATAAGGTGACAGTAAGTATTTGCCGGTGTCAGGTACTCCAAGGCACCCAAGATGATCAGTCCTCTAGTACCTTCCAGCAGGCACCTTATGTACACTCGCAATCACGACCAATGGCCTCTTTAACAAGGTGTGAACGGAGCATGCGCTTGTGACCCCCCAACACTGAAGCCCATTCTAGAGCGTTCGTCACTGTGATAACAGGCTACGCTAGTGACATGCTGGGAATTGTTTACCAACCGGCTTTCCAGAGGGAAGCAGGTAGGCCCTGCTTGGTAGCATTTGGACATTTCTGTAGCATAACAACTCGACTTATGGCCAATGTCAAGCCATCAACATGGTGTCATTTGGCTTGCTGAATTCCTGAAAATGTCGCTGCCAGCCGGCTTCAGCACCTCAACAGTAAGCTGTACCATAGGCAATTTAGCTGTGCCCCAAAAGTAAAGCAAAACCTTTTTTTTCTTTCTTTCTTTAAGCCTTGCTATTCCAGGAGTGGTTTGGGAATCGGCAGCACCCTCTGTCCCTGGGAGTGGGTTAGAAATGCAGTCCCGGGCCCCACCCAGCCCCGCTGAGTCCACGCCTGCATCCTAATAAGGTCTCTATGCACATGTGACAAGGTCTGTCTTTAAACACGGTTCATCTAGGAGGCAGGTGTTAGTTCTGTCCTCCATGGGGGCTGCTGACCAGGTATTCTAACTAGATCACATGTGTGATTTGCAAATCTGCTCTAAAATAACTGGCTGAGTCGCTGTCTTGCAGTATTAACACACCCCTTGCCCCATCAGCCTTTCATTGTCCCCGTTCAGCAAAACTCTAAAATCAAGGTCAGTCCGGTTCTGCTCTGACACTTAGGTTGCTGAAGGAGAATCCCAAGTGGTTCAGATTGGCGCCTCTACAGATTTCTGGCATTGACTCTCCAGTGAGCCAGGGGAGGCCTTCTCTATTGTTCTAGTAGCCCCTCCTCCTGTTCTCAGTTTGTGCTCATTTTTTCCCACAGAATCCAGCAACCAGCACCTAGAACAGTGTCTGGTGCATAGTAGGCCCGTGGTCACTGTTTGCTGAGTGAATGAATTTTGCATCCAGTCTAGAAGTGAGCACTTCTGCCACAGTCCCTGTCTCCTGCTATTGCTTCTGGCCTGATTTCCTTTTCTTTTTTTTTTTTTTTTTTTTTAAAGATTTTATTTATTTATTTGACAGAGAGAGATCACAAGTAGACGGAGAGGCAGGCAGAGAGAGAGAGAGGGAAGCAGGCTCCCTGCTGAGCAGAGAGCCCGATGTGGGCCTCGATCCCAGGACCCTGAGATCATGACCTGAGCCGAAGGCAGCGGCTTAACCCACTGAGCCACCCAGGCGCCCCTGATTTCCTTTTCTTAAGATTCCGCTGATCTCTAGTCCCGTAAGAGTTTATGTTTCCTTTTTTAATATTTTCCCTCCATTTTTTTTTTTTAATATGGTGCATGTGCTCAGTCCATCATTTTGAAATCTCTTTTTCCTTCTGCATGGCTAGTATTTCAGACTCCCCCATTCTCAGGTCTCTTACCCCACCACCTTGTCTCTCACTCTCAGAGAGAAAATGGTGGTCATTGTTCAAGAGATCTCTTGACTCCACGCACCCAGATCCTAGCCGTCCTCACAACAGCCCTCCATCTGCTCCTGTCACAGAGGAGGCATAGTCCCGGCCTCCAGAGCCTGTCCAACCACAACAGCTGTTTCCCTAAAGTCACCACCAGATCCTTGGCTTTAGCACCATGAGCCATGCCCCATGATCTCAAGGTGCTCTCCTGTGGCTCCTGTTCTGCCTCACTCTCCTGGTTTTTCTTCTGCATCTGGCTCCTTTTCCTCCCTTGCTTTTCTGGGTTTTCCTTCCCTTTCGGCCTCAAGTATATTTCTCAAAGCCCCACCTTGGCCTTCTTCCCTCACCCTCAGTCAGTACAGGGCAATCTCCTCTGCTTCTGGGGCCTCCATTACTACCTCTAAACTGACTAATTCCAAATAATCTCCAAGATGGCTCTCTCCAGAACTCCAGAACCACTCATCCGGGCACCTGCTGATATTTCCTCTCCCCCAACCCTGGCCTTGTCCGGGTCCATCCCATCTCACTGTGTACAAAGCCCTTCGTGACCAGCTGCTGCTCTGTCTCCAGACTTCTCTCCCACTGCTGTTGCCAGCTCCAGCCAAGCTGAACTCCCCGGAGGGTCCCTGAGCCCACGTGCTCTCTCTGCCCGCCAGGCCCCCCACACATATTTCTCCTGCCCGGAATGCTGTCCCACAGCCCCTCCCCTCTCTCTCGCCCCCCTCAAAACAACCTAATTCCTGCTTAGCAGACATTCCTTTCAATATTGCCTTTTCTAGAAAAAATAGAATTTTTTAAATAAGCAAAACATGTACTTACTCCAGTTGTTTTGTGTCTAGATAGATAGAACCTAATACCAACAAATCTTCATAAACACCTGGATACATATTAAGTGTGTTTTCTCTTTAGACTTTAACTCTTTCCGTCTTCAGCTAAACCTTGTTCTTTCTTCTTTGCTTTCTCCCATGTCCAATGGCAAAAGCCCCAGGACTCATTCCCAAGCCCTGATAAGCCTGACATGTCTGTTGCAGGCAGCCTCCTTTTGCTGCTGTTGACTCTTAAGAGCTCACTAAGTCAGCTCTCAAGGTCAAGAGGAACTGTCTCTTCCCCCTGACTGTGACTTCCTGCAATCCCAGGAACACTATTTCTCATTTATAACCATGGCACTAAAGGGAGAAAAGAGGCTTCATCTTTTTCTGTCTGCCATCTCTTCAAGTGGACTGTTCTAGTCCAGAAACATTTACTTTAGGGGATCACCCTACAGGCTCAATCTTTGCCTCTTGCCTTCTGTCAGACATACACTTACTTCCTTACCCAACCAAACATACAAAACTTTCACAAAACAGTGTTATAAGCAATGCGTTCTAGTACTTTCTATTTTCTTACATTTTTTAAAGAATGTGGTCATGACTCACTAAATTTATTTCACAATATATCAGTGAATTTCAGCCTATAGTTTAAACCAATGCTCTAATTTATTCGCCCAAATCCCCTCAGTTTTCATGTATGTATATTAATTATTAGGATTATTTTCAATGAAATCTCTTCCAAGGATTTGTCGGAAGACGTTTCCTTCTTGTCTTTTTTCCTTTTTAACACAAAAAGCACATTCTGAACAATGTGCACCATTTTTAAATGGCCATAGGAAGTTTTCAGTAAATTAACAAATACCTGATAATCTGCAGAAGAAGAACAAAGAGCACTGCGTGTGTGTGTGTGCATGCACACACATGTATGTGCACTCGCGTGTGCGCGGCCTCGTGCTAATACTGTCTTCCATTTCAGGACTGTAGAAATCGATGTTAGTAATAGATGTCAGCTATTCTTATTGGAGTTGACCAGATGTGTTCCTCAAGGCAAGTAACCCAGTGCGTTGGTCCCTCTAGCCTCCCTCTAGGATTAGCTCTTCCACTGGGCCTTGGAACTCTCACTCAGCCCACTGCTGAGGGCTGTGGTCATTATCAGGCTGAGGCTGCATTTCTGGTAGGGGCCATACTGGTCCTCTCCCATCTCAAGTTGCCACGTGCTCAGGTGACAATTGTGGTAGTGAATTAATTCTCTTATTCCTTAGACATCTCTACTTTCTGGCAAGCACTTTCATCCTAGTAATTTAGCCTATCACTTAGGTCCTTCCGTTTGCGTTACCGAATTGAGCCCTAGAATTTTGCTCCTTCTACAGTATGTCTGCAAAATGCTTTTCATGTCTTCTCTCAACGACCTCGTCAGTGGGCCTGCACCTTCTTCCATGGTTGCAGTGGGCCGGCAGGCTCGCTGTAGACACCTGCTGGTTTCTCCCCTCTGGGCTGGGCACTGTGGGGAAGTAGGCATGGTTGTTACCCTCACAGAGATGAAAGCTCCAGAGGAGGCAGCAGTGCTGAGTGGTGTGTTTTCCTCTCTGGCTCCTTTCTCCGGCTGTCCACAGGGGCCCGCCTAGCAGGGCTGGACCAGAAGTCTGGATGGGTCTTTTTAGGATGTGACGACAAAACTGCCAATTGCCCAGTCACAGCTGCCATGGTTGCTGAGGGTGGGGAGAGAAGAGTAAGTCCCCAGAGACATAGGAGCCCCCAGACACAGAGCCCAGCGCCATGGCGGTCACAGCACTGCTGCTGAGGGTGGCGGGGAGGCAGCTGCTGCCTGCGAACTGGGGCGTGGCCTTGTTGGCGTTGCCATCTGTGTCCCAGTTCGGTGTCAGATGGCCTGTTCCTCGCTGGTTTCCACTGGTGGGAAAAGTTGAATCTGACAGCCATTTCCATTCCTAGTACCCAGCTACTGATGCTGGGAAGAATGTTGGTTTTTTTCTTCTCAGTGGCATTTGGAAGTCCTCATGAAGGAATGGGGGAACTCTGTGTGACCTTGGGCAGGTTCCTTTCCCATTCTGGGTTCAGTTTCTTCCCCAGTACCATGGGCGAGAGAAACCAGGCAACATCGAAACATCTGCTCCCCGTGTGTATTAGGTGCCAGGCACTGTGCTGCTGGATGGGACGCTCCGTTATCTGTCTTCTCGTTGGCTCCTTTCAACGATAACGGCCACCCCTGCCAAGTGGCTTCTATATTTCAGCCTCTAGGCTAGCGACAGAAATGTCCTTTCATCGTCACAACAGTGCCAGAGAGATGTTCCCCTCTCTGACTCACAATGGAGGAAAGAGGAAAGATTTGAAGTCACATCATAACAAAAAACACAGGATCAAAATGAGATATTGAGGAGGTGCTGGAACCCCAGGCTCTGTAAAACAGTGGAATTAGATGAGTTTTCATTGCTCTGGTATCAGAATAGTTCTTTCTTTAAGGGTCTGTCCCATGGATAATAGCAAAAGCATCTTCAGGGACAATCCTACTTAGGTTATCCTTGGTGTTCAGACCAAACCTCCGTGCAGGTGCTTACTGGACAGAGGGGTGAAGGGACAGGCGCACTGAACCCAGGTGGTGGTTTCCAGTCCTGGCCAGGTGTGCCCACACCCATGCCTGTGGATCTTCAGGCTTCTTGGGTTGGATCTCCCACACCTGTGGGTCCTATCTGTGACCCTTCATCTGGGACTTAATTCACACCTAGTGGTTCCCAACCAACCCTGCCCCCAGCTGCAGATGTTTATTTCTCCCCCAGGTCAAGATAATGGGGGCCCTTTTGTGACCCATCAGCCAACTGAGTGCTCACAAAGCTTATATTCTCCATGGGTAAGCAACATTGTACAAGGGCCTGCACTACTAGTTGTTTTCGTCATTGTTTGAAAAATGAAAATAAGCTTGTATGTGTGTATATAAATGATAAAATTGGTTCGTGAGAAAGATTTGTGAAATTGGGATCCACACAAAACAGAAGGAAAGTAATTTTTTTTATAAACTTGACGCAGGAAATGTAGAGAAAACAGGTCGAAGAGACACAATATCTCTAAAGAAGTTTATATTGTATGCCATCTAGTCACATCATTCAAAGAGTAGGCGCTGAGGTTAAGAAGCCTGAGCTGTAACCTCACAAGAAGTGAAATGAGGCCCGGGAGCTTTAAATAACGCCACTCTGCTCACACAGCCCAGGAATGCTGACAGCAGGATGAGAGAGAGAGAGAGCTAGGAGTTTCTCAAGATCTGGTCAGTCTCACTGGGTCAGAGAGTAGTTCAGTGACTCCCACCCGCTATTCAGAATGAGAAGGGATCCCCAGAAGAGGAATGGGGCTCTCACGTTCAGGGCCTGTTCTGTCTTCCTATTTCGCTACTCACAACATGCGCAGGGCCCCCATGTCTCCACCTCGGCTGCTGCCGTGAGATTTCAAGGCTCCTCCAGGCCCCCCTCACCCTCCTTGGCAACCTGCTCTCCCATTCACTTGTCCCCAGTAACCCCTTATTCGTATTCATCCTCACCACCACCTTCATGCAAACACGCTCCCATCAGACCCATCCCGTCGTCCACAGCACGAGCCCTGCTCACCTGGCTCTGTTAGAGTCCCCTCCGCCCTCCCTCTCTGCCCGGTCACTTCTGTAGACCAAGCTCCAATCACATCCCCTCTGTGATACCCTCCCTGACCTTGCCGCCAAATGCCCTTTCTCTCTCCTCTGAGCTTCTGAACCACCTGCTCCCTGGACACTTGGCCCCAGACAAGTAGTGTCTGTTGCCTTGTCCTTTACCTAGCCGTGTCTGATTCCCTTCTACATGCCACAGCGGGGTGGTCCCTTCAGCCCCTCCCTCAGCCACACTGCCCATACTGCATGTCTTAACCTGATTCTGGTGCCTTGGACAGAGTCTCATTCCTCTTTGTTACCTCTAACCACCAGCCTTCTCATTGCCCACCATGCAGCACTGGGACGAGAGCCAAGCTGAGCCCCAGTAATGTTTGTTGAATGACTGCATGGGTTTTTGTGGCTCCTGAGAAGTAACTGAAAGCCAGCCAGAGCAATGGGAAAAATGACCATGTTTAGGACACACTTGTTAATTTCTGGCCCATTGTCAAATCTGATTCTAGGTAGACCATTTCTCTCTCTCTCTCTCTTTCCCTCCCTCTCCCTTTCCCTTTCCTCCCCCCATCTCCCTCTCTCTCCATCTCTGTCTCTCTCGTAGTCCCCACTCTTCCCCCTTTCCCTCTCCCATCTCTCTTCCTGTTTACCTCTCCCTCTCCCTCTCCCTTGCTCTCCCTCTCCCTCTCTGTTTCCCAAGGCTGCTAGAAGTCCCAGGCCGGGGCAGAGCTATAATGGGAGCTTAGGGCTGAGAAGCTCCTCTGTGCACTTTTCAGTTGCCCAGTCTGCTCTGAATTCTGTAACCAAAGCACCCTGATTCCTGTCAACAAGGAGGAAGTGCCAGTGTGACTTCATTGGTGAACCTTCAGAATCCCCTTTCCAGGTGTTGCCCCAACATGGAGGCAGGAGTTCCTGTGGAAAATTGAACAGGCTTGGACAAGAGGGTGGGGAAGGGCAGATGGACCCCCAGACGAGGGCCCTCCTCTGGAGACATTAACATAGGTAAATGGTTAACAAGAGGGAGTATTTCTCTCTGTTCTTCCTCCTCTGCCAAAGAATTCACCTTTAACCATTGACCTATCTGTGAGGTGTGAGATCTGAACAAAGTTGAACACAGTCATGGATGGTTAAATACCCATCTTTCCCTCTGAGCCTCCTCACGTCCTCCAAAGATGGTCTGTGGTGTACGGACTGGCCCCTAGGTTTGATGGCTGGTAATAGAGGAAAGACACATGACACACAGGAAATGAAAGTTGGAAATGACCCTCTGACCCTTCAGGAATCCAGAGCCTCACTATACCAAGAAGGCCAAGCCATGCCAGTGTGACTGAACGTAGCAGAAGAAGGCATTTCCAAGTACCTCTATCAGAATCAGCCCCCTGACCACTGACATTTGGTGATTTCTTCCTGCCCACTTCTCTTTGAACCCCACCCCTGCCCCCAGGCACCTGCAGGCCCACTGCATAAGCATAAATTTTTTAATTTGCTGGCAGAATCCCCCAGCACCAGGCTCACAGACCACCCCCAACTCCCCCCACATATTATTCAGTGAAGCCTGAGAGCTTCTTATCCCACTGCTCTGTGTGCTTAATTAAGTTTGGGGAAGATCAACATCCAGTTGCTTCATTTGTGTCGGTGACTTTTTTCACCCTGTGTCCTCCCTGTGCTTGTTCTGCCAGCATGTTTCCATCATCTCTGGGCCCCAGTCGGCCAGGACCAGCATGCCGTCTCGACTTGGAGGGTGTGATAGTGCTGGCCTTAGAGGCGGTGGAGGGAGAGGCCCAGCAGGGTCCCGTGTCCATCTGGGCCTGGCTGGGTCCTCGGAAGGCTTGGAGATGCTTTGGTTTCACACTGGGTTTCCCCTCACGCCACAGAATGCTGAGAATGAGCATCGGGTTCCTGCCTCTGAGCACGTCTCCGTGATCCATGGATACAGGCACTCAGTAGGCAGCGCGGGGCAGGAGGAAGGGAGGGAAGGATGACGGCGGTCAAGGCTAACAAGCATTAGGGCAGAGCCAGGATGTGCTGCACGGTGGAACAGACCACAAGCAAGGCCCCTGCAGAGCTCTCCGTGGCCCAACTGGATTTTGATACCTACTTGCTTTGGTTTGAGCACTTGCTACTCTCTTAAAGGTCCATGTTGTGATCCTCTTTAAAGAAATATTCTATTTTCAATACAGACACAGCCCTTGACGTAGCCGTAAAAAACACCACCCCTGAGAGACACGTGGCTGTGAAGTATGTTGGTATGTAACCTCCTGTCTTTGCCTACGTGCAAGGCTTCGTCCCGCTGCTCTGTTTGTCCCTCAAGAAGTTGCTCCCTTACCCCCCGCGGGTGCTCAGGATCTCAGGAGGCCTTGAAATGAGGGCAAGAGGTCAGCACAGACAGGAGGTACCTCCTGGCAGCGGACTGGTTTGGGATGGGCCATAGTTGTTGTTCTTCACTCAACAAGAGTTTCTTTGAGACCCTCGTTCCCTGCCCCCCACTTTTAAGATGGAAGTCAAATTTTCGGATTCTGCTGTGCAGAGCAGAGAGGTCACTGGGCTCTAATGCATTTACCATTGACTGCCCCTCTTGTAGTGCGTCTATTAGTGAGTAATTTGATTTGTACCTATTCATTTGCAGTCCCTGCAGGAGCCTGGAGCTGGCCCCTAGTATAATTGGTGCTGTCTCTATTTTTACATCATTAGATTAGCCCCGACTCCTGGCCACTTGTTGTCTGCGCTTGTCTGTCCATTTATACAACCTAATGTAACACAAAATTCATTACTGATCACATTACTTTCAACTCTGAAGCCAGCCTTGTGATAAACATTTGGTTAACCCCTTCCTGCCCACGGGAGGGCTGACAGAACAAATGCACTTCCCCTCGCCGGGCAAATCAATATCTTAATACACCAAAGTGGAATTGCATTTCTAGATTTGTTATTCCTCCTGGAGGAGCAAATGGAAAGACTCGTCTGAGCTAGCTGAATTGAATAATGAATAGAGCCCCGGCTCCAGCAACCAGTCTGTGAACAGAGCACAAAGCAGAGGAGGCATCCTGCTCAGCTTTTTCCCCCGGACAGGCGGCTCCACAGCAGCTAATTGAGACCTGTGCTCTTCTCCCGAGGAGGGGGGGCATGGGTTCCAGAACACGGGCTGCGACCCTGGCAGGGACAACGGGGACCTTGGCCCCACCTCTGTTCTCTTTGCTAAGCTTGGCCTCGGGCATCTGTGCTAAAGACTGGCTTAAGTTTCCTTAAAGCCTTCTTCACGGATGTGAAGGCACCAGACACATGGCCTTGGCTCTGATGCCACCAAGAAGTTAATTAAATTCACTACTAAACAGAAGTTTACCATTTCAAAAAGATAAACAGAATTATTCCAATTCAGAGCCAGGTCAGCAATGTTGGAATTGTTTGGTTCACACCAGCTTGTGAGTGTGTGTGTGTGTTTGCATGTGCATGCTTGTACGTGTATGCGTGCACCTGTCCCCAGGGTGAGCGTTGAGCATTCTCTGGCATGGAAACACCATGTGCACCTGAAAGTGGTCCTAGTTCTCTGATAGGGACATTGGTAAACATCAGGAGGGCGCTAGCACAGGAGTTGGTCCAGGATCGTAAAGGGACCTCCACATAGCTCTGTTTAATCTAGAAGATTCTTCTCTACTGCACCCCGGTTATCCCCTTCCCAGCCCCTGTTTGTCTCTGGGTAGCATCCACACCCACTCTAAGTCATTAATTTGCAGGACAGCTTGTTTCAAAAGGAAAAATATCCTGACTTATTAAGAAACTCTTATAAAGCGTGTACCACAAAGATTAGAATAGGCACAGAGGAAGTAGAATGGAACCCATAACCATGAAAGTCATAAATCCCCAAGTTTAAAAAAAAAAAAAAAAAAAGCCCGAAACAGAAGCTACTCAGTCGGGAAGGGACGCTTGCCCATCTAGAGGATATTCTGCTAGAATTCGGGGCAGTTCTGGACCGGCCACTGAGGAGAGGCAGTGAAGCCTCCGGTTAGCAGGCCTCCTTTCTGTTGAGGAGGCTGCCCGCCATCTCTGCACCTTGGACCCTGCTGCCCTTTAGCCTGTTCAGAGCCTTGACAGGCCAGAAACAACGAGCAATTCTGTGAGGCAGGGAGCTCCCAGCCTTCTTCATGCCTCCAGCACTCCCTCTGCCTCCCTCCTTTGTATGTGGAGGAAGGCCAGGGCTCTGTGGGGCCTTGCAGCAGTCTCCAGGCTGCAAGGTGAGAGGTGGGAGGTGCACAGGTTGGGGGTGGGGGGGACTGCCTCACCCCTCCATGACTGTGGGAAGCTCCATTTTCCACAGAGGGACTCAAGGGCCAGGCTGGAGACTGAAGACTCTCAAGGGCTTCCCGTTGTGAGGACCTAGAGAGAGGGGATCCTTGTATCTAGTCAGTGAGAAGACACTGGTATGTCTGGCGCAGCCTGGGTAGGACAGCTGACAGCTGCCTCTGCCTCGGCTCACCTCCCCACCCCCACCCAGCTCATAGGGTACTGACTTGCTCAGTCGCCAGCCTGCTGCTTTGGCCTCAGCTGTTAATCCTCTCAGGTGGGTAAGTGGGACAGTGGGGGAGAAGGGCTCCGTGTAGCCCACACTGGCCCCAGCCCAGTCAGCTCGAGAAATCAGATCAGAGCACAGGCCTCTGCTTTCTAGAATGGGACAGATCAGTGGCAGGGAGGAGAATGAGTCGGCCGGCCGGTGGAATGAGAGACTGATTTCTTAACCTTGATGGAAAGGGGGGAAAGCCACATCTTACCAAACTCTTCCGCTGCATCATAGAGAATTTAATTATGTTTGGACATTTGAATGAGAACCAGATGTGGCTCTGGCCCGTCAGGCCAGCAAAGTTCAAGGAGCTGCATCTCTCCTGTAATCTGCGGACCCCTGTGCTGCCTCTCAGCCCTGGAGGGCAGCTCGGGAAGACCCGGCCTGCGAGCTCGGTGGGGTCTCCCGAGCCTCAAGGCTGGACTGGAGGAGATAGGCGGGTCCAGTCTAGCTGCCAGGCACAATTACCACAGGAGACTTTCCAAGTGCCATGTCCTCCTCGTAGCCATGCTGAGTGGGCATGTTTATGGGGCCTTCACAGGCACCCACATCCTCCCCATACACAGACACACACACACAAAGGGCTCATGCCACAGCACCTGGCTGGACATTCTCTGTCAAAGGCACATCTCCGAATCGCCCGGCCCCTGTGTCCACCTCAGATGGCGTCTGCCAAGACTCGGCCCCCACTGTCGTGCCGTGACCTGGAGCTAGAAAGGCCGTTTCAGGCCCTCCTGCCTGAGGCGCCCGCCTCTGGGAGCCTCCGCCTGCTGGAACACCAGAGGTGGCCGCACTGATCTCCTAATCGGGACACTCTGCGTGTTTGATGCATCTTCTGCTTCTGAAAGTTCCATCCCATCCTTTTCTCTTTAGAGCCTCACACACCCGGTGAGGTTGCCAGAGACGCTCCTCCCCTCCCGCCTGACAGTTGCTGAGGTGGAGGAGAAGTGAAGTGACTCGCACAGGTCATTCGGCACATCTGTCTGTGGCAGAACTCTCAGCCTCCTACCCCAGGACTCTTCCTGCCATCCACGGTGGTGTCCGCGCAGGGCTGTGCCCAAAGCGTGGCTTCAGCCAGATTTGTCAAATACCTCGAAACCAGGGAAGCAGGAGCCCATCTGCTCAGCCTTTGCTGTCCCCATGTCCAATAGGTTGTGACAGGTCAGGATGTGAAGTTAGAGTAATACAGTGCTACCGAGAAGGTCACTGCACACGGGGTACTGGTCGAGGGGGTCCGGGTAGGGGATCCTGCTCTCTCCTGCTTTGAAGCCAAGACTTGGCTTAGGGTAACATGGATTTCCTGGGAGTGGAGTGTGGCAGCATTTCTGTCTCCCCCTACCTTATTATGGTTGTTATATGGGGCGACCTGGGCCAGCATAACCTCCAGCTAATACCCCACCTACCGCCATTGCTCATCAGTTGTTCAAAAGCCGTGAAGGAATCTGGCTGAGCCACGAGCTGCTTGCTCTATTGGAACTCAGACACTGTGCTCCCCACTCCAACACACACACACCCCCAGCCAGCTCCAAAGGAGAGAGGATGCAGGATGTGGTGAGAATCTGTTCTTTTGAACAGAGGCCTCCGGAGTCGTCCTCATTCATTAGGCCTCCCTCTCCCTCTCTTTCTGCCCTCATTCTCCCTTCCCCAACATTCCAGCATCTGCCACACCCCTGTCCCCACAAGGAATTTGGAGATCTAGCTACCTCTATGCTTCTCCCTCAGGATATTAATGCCACACTGGCCTGCTGTCATGAATAAGGTTTCTCTTTGGCTAGTGGAGGGAGGAGGGAAGGAGCGATGGGGAAGAGAGGTAATGTGTCTGTTCCCCAGTTCTCCTGGATGGAGGCTGTCTGCTTGCCTAGTCTCTTCAACCATCATCCTTTCTACAACTCCCACAACTGGCCACAGCTTTCATCTTCCAGGAGCCAGTGGATGCCTGGAGGACCTGAGGACTTCTCTAGACCTCAGGTCTCCCCCTAAGCCCTAAGGTTATTAGGTGTGTGTATGGCCTCAGTGGCCAAGGGAAGCAGTTCCTGGTCTCCTGAGCCAAAAGCACTGGATATTTCCCTTCATTGTTCAGAGCTGAGGGGTGGGGTCCAGGTAGACCATGTGGCCTTGGCCTAATTCTGTGACATTCTAGGCCTCAGTAGCTGCAGGGGTCAGGAACGAGAGCTGGGCAAAGGGGAGAGAAAGCACAGTTGTGGGAATCCTGTGGGTGGAAAGGGACCCCAGGCAGGAGGGAAGGTGCGTGCCTACCCACAGGCTGTGTGCAGTCAGGTCACCAGAGGTATATGACATTAGTGGGCAAGGGCTCTGCATTCAGACATGGGTGCGAGGTCTGGAGATACACCGGCCAGAATCAGCACCGTTTCTCCTCTACGCCCAGATTCCAGCAGCCCAAACCGGGATCCCTGTTATCTGGATGTGGAGGAGCCATTTCATCCTTGGCCCTCAGCTTCAAGAAGCTGCCCTCTTTCCCTCCACAAGCATGCCTGCGAAGGGAGCAAAAGCCCTGCTGGAAGGGGACGGTGATCCTTCTGTCTCCCCTGACCCTGTTCTCTCCCAAGTCCTCCAGGCCTGTCTGTTGGCATCTGTGCCAGCTCCGTGGCCTGTGGGGTTGCCTGCGTGCGAGAGAGCCCGACTGGTGGGGCTGGAGCGGGGCGGGAAGGGGAAAGGTGTCGGGGAGGCAGGCACCCTCCAAATTGGGCATTTCTGAGTGTGAGGAAAAGCAAGGCCTCCCCATGGGCTGCCTCCTTTACCTGCTGCCCTCGTATCCTCCTAAAAATTGACAGTGCTGAGATTGGCTCTGGCCCAGAGTGTGGTCTTTGACAGAGCTGTTGGGGTTTCTGGAAACATTTTTAGCCAATTCCATTTCTGTCTCTGCCTCACTCTAGAGGAGTGAGCAGGAGTTTCCCAGCCCAGCACTGGTGCAAGGCAGGCAGTCTCCTGATTGGCATCCGGGCTGTCTCTCTGGATCCCAGCATCGGGGGCTTGCCAGTCCTGCTCAGCCCCACAGGAAGCATTCAGCCCCCCTACCTGCTTCACCTTTTTCTCTCCAAGTCCCAGTGTGCTTGGTTGGTCCCAGCCAGCAGGTCCCAGCAGGCTCCTGGCTGCCCAAGTGGATTGCTTGGGGCAGACCCCATTTGGATCCATCTGCTGAACGTGGCAGCAGCCCCGTGATCCCTGGTCTCCTCTCCATATATCCCATCCAAAGAAGTTCTGAAAATCTCTAACCCCCTAGTCAGATCCACCGATACCCCCCGCCAACTCCAACCTCCCTCCCCAGCCAAGAAGGGGACCGGAACTATTTCTATTTGCAGACCTCCTCTGAGCCAGGCAGTGGGCAGGATGGGGCAGTTTGGCTGGCTGTTCAGTGTTCTGGGGCCACCCACTCCCCTGGGGTACCGCTGAGCCCAACCCAGGCAAGGGGCTTAACCATAGGCCCTGCAGATGGGGAAGGTAGATGCAGGAGGGAAAAATCAATGCATGTCAACAGGGTTGGAAATTTATTTTCCAGCTTGGAAAAGGGTATTTACAAAGAGGCAAGGAGAGAAATGAAAAGCTGTAAACACATATCTGCCATCTTCCTCAGCGGTCCATTTCTTGATTAAAAAGAAAGAATCCTTCCCAAGCCCTAGTGGCAGGCGAGCCGATAGGGGCCTGTTTGGCAGAGGCACCTCCTGGAGGGAGACGACGGAGAGGGACCCAGAAGCCCCTGTGGATAATCACCATCACTATTAAAATTGCGACAATAGTAGTAACTCCGCATTTGCCGGCCTGGAAGCTTTAAGCTTTGTGACGTACTCTACGTGCATTGCGTTATTTAATTTAATGCCACAGCCACACTAGGAAGCAAACATTGTTATCCTCATGCACAGGAAACTGAGGCACAGGAGATATTGAGTAACCTGCCCAAAGTCTCCCAAGTGGCTGCAGGCTGGGGCCTGTGCTCTCGACCTTTTCCCTAAACCGCCTCCCCGCTCTGGACAGACACTGCCCCTCCCCTCTCCTCAGGCCCTTGAGAGCCTGGGATAGGAGGTGGGGCTGGGGGTGGGGAGGCGTCCTCCCTTCCCACTGCCAGAAGCTGCTGTGGGTGTAGGCTGAGACTGTCCTGAGCTCTAACCCTACCGCCCCCACCCCAGCCGCTTGGGTGGCTCATTTAGGGCCAGGCTGTGTGGCTGCAGCCAGAGCCCAATAAAAGTGCTCTGCTAATCCCTTTAATGAGCAGCATCGTGAGGCTCTGAGTGTGCAGAACAGGGCTGAGTGCTGAGCACACCGGAGGGGCCGCCCGTAGATGCTGCTGCTTTGGTGATGGAGGAAGTGCCAGGGCTGCTCGGAGGCTGAACCACAGGGCCCAGGCACCCTCCTCCCGAACACAGCCACAGCACTGCCTTCATGGACTCTGCTGGAGCCCAGAAACAGGCCTCTCTCTGAGTCCTGAGCCTTGGGCTCTCCACAGTGGCCCCCCCCCCACCACCACCAGAAGCCAGTGGGACATCCCTCAGGGTCTCCAATTGGCCAGCTGCCCTCACTGCTATCTGCCCAGAAGAGGCCTGGAGACGGTCAAGCCCAAAGTAGGGGACCTTTCATTGGGGTCCCCAGCCCACCTGGGCTTCCCCACTCTCTCCAGGGCTCACTTAGTTCCTGTGTCCCCAGCGTTTCCTAGGGAACGGGGGAACCAAGACCATGGCACTTAATGAAGTGACTCATGAGTGAGAAGAGGCTTCCATCCAGTCTGTCCCTGGAAGTCTCTGGCTTGCCAGTATGGGACAGCCTCAAGGGAGAGAAGGGTCTGTATCCAGAGGAGAAAATGGCCCCAGGGAACATCTCAAGGGTGAAGCAGCCTTGGGGACCAGCCTGTGGGAAAGGCCACAGAAGGGGTGTCCTGGCGGCCGGCCCCCAGAGGCCATCTCTGGCTCCCTGTAAGAGTCCCGTCTGCCTCCAACCTCTGCCTCTCCCTCTGGTGCACCCCCACCCAGCTCACCCTCACCCAGTACCCACCCGCGGCTCCCAGGATCCAGTCTCCGCTGCTCCCACTTTTGCAGAGGGGCTGCGGTATCCAGTTGTGGGATGAGGGAGTGAACTATCACAGAGAGACACCCTCATTCCGCATGGCCCAGTCCCAGTGGGGCCGCATTTGCAGCCAGCCGTGCTCCCCCGACCTCCTCACAGAGACTTAACCATGACTTCTCCCTTTGCATATGTGCCCAGGTAGCCAGAGCTGCTTTTCCCTACCAAGGACAGCCACCTCCCTGTCCCCTCTGAACTTTGCCAGACTCCATGTGGAGTGCGGGCAACCCGAGGATTGAGCGTTCTCTTTCTTTCACTTGTGAGAGCCTGGCACCTCCCTCGTAGTTGCTGCTCCTTCCATTGTCCTGCTACCCCCTGTGGCTTGCCCACCCTGGCCATGGCATCGAGGGGCGTCTGTGGCTAGCAGGTTCCTTTCCCAGTGAGAAGCAGTCGGGAATGGGTGGACACAGCCAGCAGGGAGCACTGGGAGCCAGTCAGTGATGCTGGGGTTGCCCACATCTCCATCCCGGGGCCTGCACCCACCCCAGTTCCTTCTCAGGGGACTGCATACCCAAAGCCCATGGCTTCCTACTCTCCCTTGGTTTTGCTGTCCACAAGAGGGGGAGATGAGCACCCAGCTCGCAGGTGCAGTCATGCAGGAGGTGAGGGCACCATAAGTTATCTTCTCTCTGAGCCCTGCCCCTTGACTGGAAACTAGTCCTCATCCCCTATCATGCTTTGAGGCCTGGGGAGCAACCTCTTTAAGAGCTGGCTTTTTCCGACTGAGCAGAATTTGCATTTTTCCAAGTAGGGAGGCTACAGGGTGTGCTTTCCCAGCCACCCCCAGCATAGGGCCCCCAGTTCTCTTCTGAGACCCTAGCAGGTAGCTGCTGGACTCTCTCCATAAGCCCACCTCGGCCCTAGAAGAGCTGCCCAGATCTGGGGGCTTGTGAATGGGGGAGGAGGGCAGCAGCCCAAAAGCTGGGCCCCTGAGTCCAAATGTCTGAAGATGTCCCCCCAGAACTCTGCAGCCTGCCACTGTCTCCTCTCCCTCTCCTAGCAACCCGCCCACATGGGGTGCCTGCCAGCACCCTTCTCTCCCCTTTCCCCTGCTGCCCCCCTGCTCCGTGTGTGGCTCCTCCTCTCTCCCAGCCCCCATGCCGGAGGGGCTCTCAGCTCCATCACGACAGTTCCATCTCTGGGGCCCTCCGGATGGGTTGGCCCCCACCCCCCTACACATGCATGTCACTGTCCTTGACTGCGGAATTTCGCCGCCAGCCTGCCCTCCTCCCAGCGTGACACCCCACACCTCCTTACGACCTCTCCACCTGCTTGCAGGGATCAGTGTACTTCTCAATCGTTGTCCATATCTTTTCCAAAAAGATTCCTCAATGCTTTTCTTTTCAAAAGGGAAAAAAAAAGGAAAAAAAAAACAATGCCAACAGCCCAGCGTCCGTGAGCAACCCAACAGTAACAAAGCAGGTGTTCGGGATGGAGGAAGGTAAGGCCACACATTTCCATTTGCCGCTTGCTCCTAGGGCTGGGCGGCCGGGGTGACTCGAAGGGGGGGGTACCTGTGTGCACCCCTCCTCCACTTCCTCTTCTGCACACACTCATTGTTCTGTCTCAGGGAGAAGAGAGAAGGGGGTTGACAGAAGGCATGTAGAAAAGTGCCCGGGTCCAGCCAGGCCCCTAGTTCTCTTACTAATAGACCACATGCTGAAGAGAAGCTCCCCGCCTCTCCTCACCGCACCATTCAGTCAGGAAATGTTTTTTGAGCACCAGCTATTTTCTAGGCCCTGTGGTTGGCACGAGGGATACAGAGCTAAGGCCCAGAAGTAGTCCCCGAAGGGCTCTGCACCCGGGTGGGGACACAGACGTGAACAGGCCTGGGGCAGGAATAAGGACGGAGCCCGGCGGGGCCTGGCCGGCTACCAGGGCTGCAGGACAGGCTCACCTGTGGGGCGTGGATACCTGTGCTCACCTTTGAAAGATGAGTAGGGGTTCTGGGGGCCACGGGAGCCTGGGAAGGGCTTTTCATTCAAAGGGAATGGCATAAGCACAGGCCCAGGGGCCTGAGGCAGCCTGGAGAGATCCCAGAACTGCACAAGTGCATTACTTTGGTTCTTCAGATCCAATAACAGGTGCCATCAGTGGGTGAGGTCTCAGGGGCAGGTCATGAAAGGCCGTTTAGGAGGGCTGATTTTAGACCTGATGCTGAGGACTCAAGGAACGATGAAGGTTTTGAAGCAGAGGAAAAGCAAGATGAGGTTTGTGCCAGAGACGAGCCACTCTGGTATGATGGGTTGAAGAGGGGGTTGCTGGAAATGGGGAGACAGGGAGGGAGTTCTTGAAATCATCTAGTTGGGAAGTGCAGTCCTACGCAGGCAGTGGTAGTGGAGAGGAGGGGAATGAGAGAGAGGAAGCTGGGGGATGTCAAGTCTGCATTCTGTGGCCACCTGGGTTCTGGGGGGCTGGTGGGCAAGGGAGAAGCCTGCCCACTCCTGTCTAATCCCAGGCCTGATTGGTGAAAAGAAAATAGCCAGGCCGGTCAGTACATACCTGGCCCCCAAGAGCAGCAAACTCCTAAGTTATTTTGGCAAATGTCCCTGCGCTGTCACATGATGGGATGAGGGCATCCACTCAGACTCACAGAGTGGAGCCCATTAGGCTGCTGAGGGTGTTGCCTGGGCCTGTGCCAAGAGGCAACGGGACTGCTGTGCTTGGTCCTGGGCTCCAGTGTCCTCCACTTCCTTGGCAGCGTGGATGTGTCAGCCCTTTGCATCAAGAACTCTGGGCCTATCCCCCAGCTCTGGAAAGGGGCCAGCCTTCCCCATTTTAGTGGCCTTTCCTGCTCCTTCATCTGGGGCTTTCTTGCTTGGGCATGGTGTCCAGATCCTGAGGAAGCCCCTGCTTTCCTTGCTCCTGCCAATGCTCTGCTCTTCTGCCCTTCTGGCCCTGCTGTCAGCGCCCCCTAGTGCCAGGATGGCTGTGCATGAGGGCAAGGGTCTTGGAAATCCAGCGGGCCTCAGGGATTCCCCACACACTCCTTGGCTTGCTTGTGGGCAAAGAAGGGAACAAAGGACGTTTTCTTGGAGTCTGACACTTCCATGTAGAAATCCCAGGGTCTCTTCTTTGCTTTTCCATCTTCTCCCTCTGTTGGCACACAGTCTGTACTCCCAAATTAGGGTGAGACCAGAGAACAAGCAGGGAAGACAGAGCTCATGTGGTAGCCACCTGTCTTGTTTTCTGTCTGTATCTAGATAACTCTTGATGTATCCCAGGGTCTCTGGCCCAACAGGGAAGCCATGCCTCTTGGAGACTGGGACCATCCTCAGGCCCACAGCCTGTGTCCACAGCCCTCCCCTGCCCCCCGCTTCCACTACCCCCTATCTGCTGAGAGGTTCCGATGTCAAGGTTCCAGACATGGCCAGTGCAGCCTGAGGGCCCCTCACCCCTGGGTCATGCCTGCTCTGAAGGAGGGCAGCACAGACTCTCCCACCCCATTCTGTGGCTGCTACAGCTGGGCTGCTTCTGTGCTTTGGGGGAGGCCTGTAGGGAGTGGGAGTCAGTGGTTAGTTCCTGGCTGGCTGCCGATGGCCAGACCAAGAGTGAAGGCTATGACTGTTACCCTAATCCAAGCTAGCTGTGCTGCATGTGTGTGGTGGCAGGGGGCCTGGGAGTGGGTGCAGGTTCTAGATGAAGGTCTCAAGCCAAACCAGACAAGTCTAACACTCAAGTGCACTTGGCTGCTTCAAGTTTGCTTTGAGGTCCTGAGCTCCTGAGGGGGACAAGCAAGACCCCCTTAGTTCCAGGCAGGCATACCTTGCAGGAGAAGACATTGCAGATCACCACATCTTGGCTTGGGGTAGGCTCCCAGAGTCTTCCTGGGGATGTGTGCCTACGTCTCAGAGCCCACTCTGAGGGACTGAAAGGGGATAGGAACTAGCCAATTGCAAAAAGCCAAGAATAATTCCTTCTTCCTTGTATTCTACATGCAGGGAAGTCTGTTCCCAAACCACCTGGCCCAAAACCTATCTTAGGTCAAGAGATTGGTGATTGGGGGTGGGAGGCAGTAAGGTGCCCACAGCTGAATGAGATAGGGCCAGTTGCTCTATCCAAGATGGCAGCTCAGCTGTGGGAGGGCCAGGGAAGGGGCAGTAGATGGGGTGGGAGCCTCCCCGCCTGCTTCCCAGGGCAGCTCTGCTTCTGAGGGGCCCCCAGGACACTGTGGGGGGGGGGGGCTAAGAGAAAGGGAGAAAAGAGGCACTGCAAGCGAGCAGGGACCTTCTCTCCATTGGAATAGGCCCCTCTCCAACCAGGCATTCCTTCCTGCAGGGAAACTGGACACTTGCCAGGAGGTGCCAAAGATGAGCGGCGGCCTGGCCAGCAGGCAGATTGTATGGGTCAGGATGAGTGAGCAAGTGAGTTGTTAAGCCAGGGCGGAAGCTCCAGGGAGCAGGCAGGGCCAGGGAGGAGAGGGAGGGACAGATCAGGCAGGGAGGCTGCGGTCCTTGCCATGTTCTGGCTTTTCTCCTGCCTGCCTGACCTGTAGATCCAGGCCCGGAGCCACTTCTGGAATCGGGGAGCATGCTGGCTGAGCATGAGTGTATGTGCAGGTGTGGGCACGTGTCCCGTGTATGGCAGTGTGGTCCAGACAAATCAGCAGGGTGGCCAGACTTTTGTGAAGGGGTTCCCACACCGAGGGACAGACTGTGGCCTAAAACTGGACTCTGCCAGCCAAGGGAGCTTCTCCCTCCTTTGGCTGTGAACTCCCTGTGACCGGAGCTGCTGCCTGGCCCATCTGGGGAGCAGGTGGGGATCCCCCCTGTGGAAGGTGCCTCCAGGCAGACAGCGCGGCCCAGGGTGTGCCCCAGCCCCTCAGACTCCATTCTGACCAGGCCTGGTCCTCTCCTCTGTCTTGCAGAACTACAGCGAGAGGGAAGCATCGAGACACTGAGTAACAGTTCAGGCTCCACCAGCGGCAGCATCCCACGAAACTTCGATGGCTACCGATCTCCACTGCCCACCAATGAGAGTCAGCCCCTCAGCCTCTTCCCCACCGGCTTCCCGTAGCACCAGCAACCTGCTTCTGACTGGCTGGCCCACTTACCTGCTGGAGGGAGGGGGAGAAGACCCCTCTTGGTCCTGCCCTTCAGTCTCTGCTCCTCTTTCACCAACCACCTTCCCCAAGCTTAGTGACAACAGCCACCCACCCTCCCCGGATGGAGAAGAGCCCCTTCTCCCAAGCACCTTGGCGCACTCTGACCTCTGCCCCCCACCAGCGGGGCTGTGGCTGAAGGAGACTGCGAAAGTTCTGTCCCCTCCTCCGTTTGCACATGGTGTCCTGTACTGGATCCGCTTTTGTATCTTCTAACCATACCCACGGGGAAGGGGAGAAAGAGTGGATGGCCCGGCTGGGCATTTTGACCCTGAGCGGACAGCCCCAGCCCACTCCTGGCTACAGGATGCACTGCCCTGTTTCCCTTGGCCAACCTCCCTCTGGCGTCAGTAAACTGAGGCCCAAAGTATTAGGGAAGGAGGAAGGAAGGAGAAGCCTCCCCCTTCCTCTTTTCTTTCCCCTTTGGCTCATGGGAAGGATTTGTCGTTCTTGTCTGTAAGCCCTCTTACCCTGGTCCTGTGCTGTCCAGTGAAGGAAATCGTGGTTAATAAGGCCCTGTCAAAAAGTGCACGTCTTGTCCAATAAATCACGCTACAGTTGGTGTCCGTCTCTGCGTCGCTGGGGTCAGGGTCCTCTCCAAGCCCTGAGCAGAGTCTTGTGGATCTGACCATGTGTCCCGCTACCAGCACCCCCTGCCTCAACATGAGTGACTGATTGAAGGGTCAGTGAGGGGGTAGGAAGGAGAAGGAGAATGTTTGCTGTGCAAGTTGTGTAGGGCCGGATTTAAGTTCATTCTCCAAACTTCTTGCTGGTTACCAGAGCCAGTGAGTTCTGGAGGCACCACACAGGCCAGGAGCCCCCCGCACCCCGGCTGTGGCAGTCAGGGCCAGTAAGATCCTTCACATGTGCTAGGCTGGGGGCAGGGGTGGTGCTGCTGGGGGACAGAAAGCCTGAAGATGCTAGCCTTCTCGTTGGGGCAGGCACCTTGTAATTGCTTCTCTTTTCAAACTCAGAGGATGGAAGGGTGGTCAGGTATAGGCAGGTCTCATGAATCCTGGCTGGAACCTTGGATGATAGGTTCCTGATTCCCACCCCTTCCCAATTCTGGACCTGAAGTGAAAGGCAGGAAGGAGACCAGAATAGGAGGAGCAAAAAGGGGTGTTGAGCAGGAGGGAGACTAATGCCAGCCCCAGTTCCCCCTCTTCCCTGAGAAGCCGGCGAGGCCTGGGAGGATTGAAGGAAACCCACTGAGCCAGGTGTGGTTTGGGGTAAAATTTAATGTAACAGCCTTGGAAGAGTTGAGCTCACAAGCAGGGGTTCCCGTGCGACCATCCAGCTGGAGCCGGCGTAGCTCCAGAGGCCTCTGCCCCCTTCACGTGCCCCCCCCCCCCCATGACATCTGAGAAGAGATTTCATCCTCAGTTCCCGCCACCTGGTCAGTTGGGCCTATTGGGAGAAGCCGGACCTGAATCACGGTGGGCTCTGCAGGCTGAGTAGATGGCCTTCTGGAGCTGGGGTGGCTGAAGCCAGTCCCTCCTGTCTGGGGCCGGCAGTTGCGGTAAGGAATCACAGGCCGTGCTGGGAGAGGCATGTTGGGGCCATAAGGAGGTCTGGGCACGGCCAGTGGGGGCTGCCAGACAGCAGCAGCTTTCCCCCCATTTCAGCTGAAGCCGAGATCTTGACGTGGCTGGCACAGCCCCAACCCCCCACCAGAGCAGGGTTTCAGTCCCAAAGAGGCAGGGGACAGGGCTGCAACCAGGCTTCCTGTGCATCCTACCCATGGCCTGGCTCCCTGGTGATGGGTCCCAAACTCTAGGAAAGGTGAGCTCTTCTGAATCCACGTGGGTTCGTGGGTGGGGCAAAGACGGAGAGCGGGCAGCTCTCTCCAACCATGCGGGGAACTGGCGGGCAGCTTAGAGTCAGGAGTCCTCCCTGGCTCAGCCCTTTCCCTCCAGGGGGGTGCAAAACATCTGTGGCCTCCTCCAGTCAGGGAAAGTTGTGGGTGTAGGGCTGGACTTGCCGGCTGAGCTTGCAGGACAATCTGGTTATTCATCTGCTCACAGCCAGGGCAAGTCTTTGAATATGTGGGGGAAGGGGGAGGATAAGAAAGGCCAGATAAGCTGGCCCCATGGCGGCTGCCACAGAACTCGGGTTATCAGAGAGGCCTTGGGCCTGGCCCCTGGCTAATTGGGGAGGTTATGGACCCTGCCACAGCCTGTAATCAGCTGGAAGTGAGATCTGGGCCCCTAGGTGGGGGACTGTACTGCCCACTGGCCCCCAAGCAGCCAGCCTCCTATCCTCTAGAGATAACACCAAGGGCAATCTTCACCTCACCCTCCCCAGCAGCCCAGCAGCCCAGCAGACCTCCATGATGCCATCACCTAGGAGGCCATCAGAACATGCATCTAATTGTGGCCTGACCGAGTGACCTTGAGGGAGCCATGTGACCTCCCTGATTCTCACAGTGCTACCTGCTCCAAGGGTAAATTACCACGGACTTTCTCTCAGTCTGATGGAGGAAAAAATATCTTCATGGTCTGAGGAGGCTGATGGGAGCTGGGGTGGTAGCTCAAAGAGGGAGGCACTGTCTGGGATTGATTTGAGAAAAGGCCCAGTGGTCCCAAGGCAAATCCAGGAGCGCAAGTACTCCGTCAAACAGCAGCATCAGCTCTGGAAGCAAGCAGAGGCCAGAGTAGGCAGATGCCAGTTTGGGGTTGGAAAGGGTTTCTCAGGGGCTGATTTTTCTGATTTGCACAGACCAGAGAATTTCTAAACTAGAAGGTACTTAAAAGAGTACTGCTCAGTCCTGATTTTGTAGATGAGAAGCCAGAGCCCCAGAGAAGGCTTGGGCCTTCCACAGGGTTGCAAAGTTGCTCAGCTGATCTGACCTCTGTCTGCTCCTTGCTGCCTCCTGTGCTCTTAGGAGGGCTGGATTCTGTTCTGTGCTGACCTCCCTGTGCTGTGCCCCTACGCACAATCCAAGACTCTGATCCCACTCATCTCCATCCCCTACCCCTAAGAGCTTCCAGACCCTGGCTTTTGAAGCTACTCCCCGTCCCTGTGTAACTTGGAAATGCAGCCTCCTCCTGCACACCTAGAGCCAGAAACTCTAGGGACAAAGGGAGAGAGCCTCTCCTCCATCCTGTAGTTAAAACAAGAGCTCAGCCTGAAAGTGGGGCTGAAGTCTCAGTGTTGCCTTGCTGTGTAAGTGGGGGAAACTCTCAGGACAGCAGTGACAGCACCAGCTTCTAAGGAGTGGATGCGCCCTTGCTCTCTTCTAAGGTCCCAAGTTCCCATCCCAGCTCTGCCACTGGTAGCTGCGTGACCTTGGGTAAATTACTGCCCTCTGGGCTTCAGGGTCCTCATCTGTAATATAGGGGGAGAGGTGCGCGTCCTACCAAGAAGAGCAACCAGGCTGAATCAAGCAAAGAGGAAGTTATCGGTTAAAAAGGCAAAAGTTTGGTTGGAGGCCCGGAGGCTGACCGGACAGCCAAATAGCTCTACCTCGGGAAAGAGAGGGCGCGTACGACCCAGCTGGAACCCTGATTGTGGGGCGCTGTCCCCCACGACGCTGCGCCAGGAAATCCCGGGCCGCTCCCTGCGAAAGCGTTTGAGAAAGCGAATTCCGACCCCGGCGAGCGCGCGGAGGCCAGCCCCGCCCCTCTCTCGCAGGTGGGCTGGTCTTAGGGGTCCTTTAAGCGATTTGCCCCCTCTCTCAAGCCCCGCGGCAGCATGGCCCGCTCGCGCCGCCGTAATCCCAAGCACCCGCACCCAGCATTTCACAAGTGCGCGTCCACGCACTCGCAGTTTCACAGACGTACGCCTCACTTTGGCCCATCCCTGCTCCCAAGCGGACCGCGGCCACCAGCGGACTAAGACCCTAGAGCCACTAATAGTCTGGAGCTCCCAGCGTTATAGGGTCCCCAAAACTCCGGGGGACGTCGTCCGAAGGCCGGAGGGGACGCACCCTCGGTTGCGGGCTGGCGCACCTCGCCCTCGGGTGTAAAGCGACCCCCTTCAAAGGCCGGGTAAGTCCGGAACCTGAGCGGCCAGGAGGGGCCTCGTCTTCGCGTTCGCCTGTAAGACTGGGGACTGGGCCACACAGGCAGTCTGCCCAGGCACTTCCCGGGACCTAACCGGAAAAAGTGGCCCCGCTGCCTTTCCTGGAGCAAGGCGGGGGCCACCGGGCGGGCCGGGAACAGGTTGGGCCTCCCGCTCTCCCCACGTCCCCCACCCCATCCCAGCCACTTGGCCCGACCCTGCGCGGGGTAATTGGGTCGGGAGGGAGGCGTCGGGCGGGCGGCGACTCCAGAGAGACTGCGCGCCTGTCAGCCGCAATTTGTCTAAGTGGACGGGACAGGCCGGGCCGCTGCGGGCCGGGGTCATCGAGGCCGCGGCCCCCACCCCAGCCAGACCCGGGACCGCGGGGGAGCCGGGCCCGGCCGCTAAACGGGGCTGGCTGGCGCCAAGACTCCGGGAGGCGCGGGTCCCGCCGGGAAGCGGGGATGGGAAGCAACTCCGTGTCTACCCCCGCCCCACCACACACACGCACACACACACGCGCGCACACACACGCACGCACGCCGCGCCAAGATAGGGACAGCCGTCCAGTGGCACCTCCGCTGCTGGTTACACGGATAGGCCACACACGTCACCTGAGCTTAGCCCGGGCACAATCATATCTTTAGTTCTCCTCTCAGGACAGGGCCCCGTTACCCGACGCTCGTCGCCTGCGCCACCCGACCATATACCCCTAAGCCATGCACGCGGGCACACGCAGATCCACATCCAGTCACACAGAGAGCAAAGACACCGGCGAGGCCCAACCCGGGGAAGGTCCCAATAGTGGCCCCTGACGCCGCGAAATGTTACGGGGCCAAGGACAGACGGGCGGTCCAACATGGCTCGGGACCAAGGCACCACCCGGCCGAGGCCGCCCCCCTCCTGATTTCCTAGTTGTGGGAAGCGCGGAGCGTACTGAGGGCGCGCAACCACCCGCGGGAGGCCGGGAGGCCCGCGCCCGCCCGACGCCCGGGCCCAGGACTGCCTGGGAGAGGGAGGGGCGGCTGAGCGCGCGTCCCCCGCCCGTCTGCGGGGCCCGACCGATGCGAAGTGACAGGGGCCGGAGCTTTGTTGTGGAGCCTCGGCCGCCTGGCGCCAGCCGCCCCCGCCCGTGCCCTCCCCCTCCAGCCCCGGGCGGCTTGCGAGGCGCCCCCCAGGGCCTCTTAAAGAGACACGAACTCTCAGCCCCGGGGACCCCCCCCCCCCAGGCGCCTCTTCCTGTCTACGTGGGGTAGACCCAGGTGGGGGAGGGGCCGAGCTGGAGCTTGGGAGACTCGAGGCGCCGCTCCGAGGCCTCCTGGGCCTCCCCTGCGTGGGTTTCCGAGGAGCCAAGAATATTTCTCGGTGGAGAGTTTGGCTGAGGGGCGGGGAGGGGGTAAATTCCGAATCTTGAGAGTGCCTATAGCAGGACCTCGGGTTGGCTGTGGGATGGAAAGGCAGGACAGACGACAGGGGCCTGGCCGGAAACAGCCTGTGGCGGCGGGAGGGCAAGATGGTGACCCAGTGGCTGTGGCCAGGTGGGATAGTGGTTCCCCAATGCAGCCATGCATGCACTGTCTCCAGGGTTCTTCGGCAAACAACCCAGGTTCGCGTGTTTCGAACTCTCCGGGCCTTGGACCCCTGGACCAGATGCGGACCTTTCCCAGGAAAATGTCCAAATTGCACAGTTAGATGTACACACATTCTTACAAGTACGAAAGTAATGTACACCCATGACTTTGTAAATATATTCACGGATTCCCGGCCCGTCCCCGGATTCCTGACTATGGAACGCTGCCCTATTATCTGGTCACCTCGCCGACGGCGCAAACATGCCCACACACGTCCCTCCCCGAGGGGCCATATCCCGCCTAAATGGAGCCGTCACGACTTTCCCTGTGCAAAGCTGCAACGGATTCTGCCCCATCTGCGTAGACTGCGCAGCGCAGAGTCGAAGATTCGTTCTGGACAGAGAGGAGGCACTCAGAGAGTAGCGACCCAGCCAGGAGCAGGGTCGTGAAGAGAAACCCTGTGGGGGCGGCGCTCGTTTGCAAGCCGGGTAAGGGAGCTGTGAAAGGACTGGCTTGGAAAAGTAGAAAAAAGGTCGGGAGGCCAAACCCCTCCGGCTGGTCCCTAATCCGCATTGCTCCAAGCCATCAGGCTTTCCATGCCAGGTCCAAGTGTGCAGCGACAAGGTGCCCTGTGACTGGGGTGTGTGCAGTGGCTGGGCAGTGTTGCCTGGGTCACTGTGGGATGTGGGCTGCACGCGCCTACCACGCGGGCACAGCGCCCGCGCCGGCCGAACTCACCCACATTTATATAGGATGTGCGGGCAAGAGTGCCATCCATGTGTAGTTTGTGGTCCTTCTTGTCCTTTAGAACGTGACCACCAGGAATAAGTCTGAGTGTCAGCTCCCGAGCCCGATTCAAGGCAGGTGTGTGGCCGCTTCACTCACTGGGCGCACTCCTGAAGTTGCTGCTCGCGCCGTGCACAGTGTGCACCACCGTACTGGGCGCAACACGCGCGCGCGCGCGCACACACACACACACACACACACACACACACACACACACCACGGGGCGGGGGAAATAGTGGGGCTGCCGAAGAACGAAGACTGGGGTGGGGTGGTGGATTCAACCACAGGTGCGCCGAGACACTCCGACCCCCCACACTCGTTGCTCCGAACTACTGAACTTGAGAGACGTACCCTCGGGAGAAACGGAAACAAACTCTTAAGAACGCGGCATAGAGCGGAGAGAGGATGCCGCTGTTTAGGATGAGGGAGACTTGGGTCTCCGGTACCGGATGCGGCGAAAATTCGTCGGGTCGCGGGTCTCGGATTTGGGAACCGGGATTGGCCCAGGTCGTGCCGCCCGGTGCTCGGCGGAAGATGCGCACACCTTCCTAGCCCCGAGCCTCTCCCGGCTGTCGGAGGGCTCAAGGCTGGATCCGGGACGCAGACAGATACTGGGCTTAATTCAGGGCTTGCCGGGAACTCCAAGTTCCTCCTGAGTCTTCCTGAGGGGTGGGGGGCGCGGGCTAGGGGGTCCGCGCGTTTCCCGAGCGCCAGGCCGCGTCCCACTCCCGCCCACGCCGGCCCCACCGGGGTTCTACCACCGCTCCACTCACCGGCTCCCGCCACCTGGGTTCGGCTCCAGGACCTCGGCCGCCCGCGCCTCCCGACTCGCCCGCCCACCGGCCTCTCTTTCCAGTCCCAGCAGGAGTGCAGGGGCCCCGGGCTGCGCTGCGGCCGACAGCGGGGTCGGAGGCCAAGCTGGGGCGCGGCCCAGAGCGGCTGGGCCGCCAGGCGAGGGAGAAGGAGGGCGCCCCCTCTCCTCTCGGGGCCGTGTCAATGCTTTGCACTTGGAGCCTGCGTGCGGCTGGGGGTCCTTCCCCAGGGCTCTGGGACCCGGGCGCCCCCCGCCTCAGGCCCTTTCGGCGGGTCGGGTCGGCCCGCCGCGCTTTCCAGTCCCGGCGCAGGCAGCCGCGGGCGCGGGCGTCAGGGTGGGGGCCGGGGCAGGGGGAGGGGTCTCGGGGCCCGCTGGCCCGTCATTGGTTAATATTTTATTCTGTTGACATGTTTTCTTACTGCTGAGGCTTCCGACACCTTCTCCCCGGCCCCCCCTCCCGGCCGGAGCTTGGCTTGAGCTGTCAAAACCCCGCCCCCGGAGACCCACAATTGGTCCAAAAAGCGTAAAATCAGCAATCAAGGGGGGCCTGGCTCGTTAGCGCAGGGGATCCGAGCAGGGCAGGACATGTGAGATAGTCACAGTTTTCCAGAGATCACGACAAGATCTAACCAGTCGCGCGTGGTCCCCGGCGCCGGAGCGGGCCAGCCCAGCCCAGCCCCGCGCAGAGCCCCCGCCACCCCCGCGCCTAGAGCCCCGCGCCCCTCGCCGTGCGCCGGACGGGGAGCCGGGAGGAGCCGCCGCCGCGCCTGCCACCCGGGTCGCCCTTCCTCCGCGCGCGCTGCCGCCCGGGCCGGGGGTCCGAGCCGCGCGCCCCCGGCCCCGGCCCCTGGGCGCCTGGGCCGGATGTCCCGATGAGAGAGCCGGCGCTGGCGGCCAGCGCCATGGCTTACCACCCGTTCCACGCGCCACGGCCGGCCGACTTCCCCATGTCCGCCTTCCTGGCGGCGGCGCAGCCCTCCTTCTTCCCGGCGCTCGCACTGCCGCCCGGCGCGCTGGCCAAGCCGCTGCCCGACCCGGGCCTGGCGGGGGCGGCGGCGGCGGCGGCCGCGGCGGCGGCGGCGGCCGAGGCGGGGCTGCACGTCTCGGCGCTCGGCCCGCACCCGCCCGCCGCGCATCTGCGCTCGCTTAAGAGCCTGGAGCCCGAGGACGAGGTGGAGGACGACCCCAAGGTGACGCTGGAGGCCAAGGAGCTGTGGGACCAGTTCCACAAGCTGGGCACCGAGATGGTCATCACCAAGTCCGGGAGGTAGGGCGGCTGGCTGGCCGGCGGGCATGCAAGCGGGAGGGCAGGCTGGGGACCCGACAGCACCCACCGGCGCCGACCCGGCCGCTCGCGGTTCCCGGCTCCGGCCGGGCACCCCGCTTAGCTCCCACAGACAACCTAGCTGACTTGTCTCATTTAGCACTAAGCGAATTTTTAAAAACTAAAACACCAAAGTTACCCGAATGAAACAAAACGAAAACACGCTCCTAAATAATAGTCCCAACCTTTCTGAGTCTCAAAGCCGAGGAGGCCCCGCGGCTCGGCCCGGGCGGGTCTCCGAGATCTCGGCTGCGGCTCCTCAGCCCTGCCGCTTGGCTCTCTTGCCTCCGGGTCTGGCTCTCGGAACTCTGAGGAGATGCAGCATCTCCCGGACCGTCCTCTGACCCGGGAACCCAGAATGAAACTCACACCATGCTAGGCCTAGGCTGGCCAGCGGACTCCAGCCCGCCATTCCGTTCTGGCAGTAAGCCCCAAGTGGGCCCAGCTGCAGCCTGACCTGGGCTGGGAGCCTTGTCCAGGCCCGAGGAGTGAGAAGCCCCCTACTCACACACTGCTCCAGCCTTAAACACTGAAGAAAATCACAGTCCCCAGTCCCTCCACCGTTCTACTCAGCCATCAAGAATCCAGGCCTCAGGTTCACCCTCTTCCCCCGAAATGCAAGGTTCTTGTTGGGCTGTAACCCAGTTCCCCAAGCAAACATTTTCTGGTTTTAATTTTGGGAGTTTCAGTCCCAGTGGGCATATCCCCCGAGTGAATTTGGGGGAGATTCAAAAGAAGCAGGTGTATTTCTAGGGGGCCTGGGTTTTCTGGACATTGACTTTCATCTCAGATGAGGGAGAAAGACAGTCACCAAACCTGAGGATGTGAGGATAGGGCCCATTGGAAACCATATAATAAGAAAGGGTTTGACCAGCGGAAATGGGCTCCCCCAGGAATAACAACCACAGGTGGCGTCTCCCAGGCAGTCGTATGAGGGCAGAGGAGCGACAACAGGGAAACCCAGATGGGGAAGCTCCTGGCAGTAGTGTATGCCTGGAGAGTGGGGTCCTCAGACATAAAACCGGGTTCCACGGAGTCTTCCCCTTTCCCTTTCTCGCAGGCGGATGTTTCCTCCCTTCAAGGTGCGAGTCAGCGGCCTGGACAAGAAGGCCAAGTACATCCTGCTGATGGACATTGTGGCCGCTGATGATTGCCGGTATAAGTTCCATAATTCACGCTGGATGGTGGCGGGCAAGGCCGACCCAGAGATGCCCAAACGCATGTACATCCACCCGGACAGCCCAGCCACGGGAGAGCAGTGGATGGCCAAGCCTGTGGCCTTTCACAAGCTGAAACTGACCAACAACATCTCCGACAAGCATGGCTTCGTGAGTGCTGGGCAGGCGCAGGGAAGGGGGTCGGACACTGCATCCGGCTCCGCAGGGGGTGGGGGCAAGAGAGCAGGCAGCGGGGATTCCCCAGAGGGGAGCGCTGGCCGAACCCTCAGAGTGCCCCTGCTCGGGTCACTGCCCTGTGGCCCATGCTGGCTGAGCCTGGGCCCAGAGGGCTTCGCTCTGCAGGCCTGGGGAATGAAGGGGTTGTGGGGCGGCAAGCTTCAGGCTGCTCACAATCTCGGCTGGGGTCCGGCCTTCCAAAGCTCTTCCTAGAGCCCAGTTGGAGGGAGGTGTGACCGGGACTCATTTGTGCAGGCTCTGGTCTTTAACTGCTGAGTTTGGAAGTCCTGTCCCCGACCTCAGCTTTTCTTCACCCTTCCCCTTGACCCATGTCCCCATTTCCCCCCCAAACTAGGAGATTCAAAAGTTAAACCAGCCACCTTCACATCCTAAGACTCCTTTCCCTCCTCCTACAGGCAGATGCCCCACCAGGAGGAGGGAGTTTGGGAGTTCTCTCCGTTTCTTCCTGAGCCAGGCCCCGCAGTGAATGGGAGGGGGGAGTTGGGGCAAAAGGGACTGCCCATTGTTGAGCCCCTGGAAGGTCCAAATCTTCTGTCCGTGGAGTTACTAGGGGCTTAGCAATGAGCCCAGGAAGAGAGGTTAAGAGTGGAGTTTTATTGGGTTTTTATTTTGTTTTATTTGTTTTCAACTGGGATAATTTTTTTAAGTGGAGAGAGAAAGAAACTGCAATAAAGAAAACTGAGGGGAAAAAATAGAAGAAAAAGAAATATAGGCAAGAAAAAGAGCAGAGAACACAGGAGAATATCGCCAAGGAGGGGGTGGAGGAGGCAGACGAAGAAAGAGACAGAGAGACTTGGAAAGAGGTGGGGTTTCCAGGGAGTAGAAATGCTGGGGCCAAAGGCTGGGGGCTGTCGACTGACCCGCACCCTCCCCACAGACGATCCTGAACTCCATGCACAAGTACCAACCCCGCTTCCACATCGTGAGAGCGAACGACATCCTGAAGCTGCCCTACAGCACCTTCCGCACCTACGTGTTCCCCGAGACCGACTTCATCGCGGTCACTGCCTACCAGAACGACAAGGTGCGCTGCGTGGGCAGTGGGCCCAGTCCCTGCACCAACACTCCCTTACACCTGCAGGCTCCAAATCTTCACCCATTCCCCCGCTGAGCCCCCAGGACCCACCCTGCACCCTCACAGCTCCCTCCCCTGCACCAAGCCTTGCACTGTAAGCGCAGCACCCACTGAAATCCCCCAGGCTCCCTCCCAATTCCGTGACAGGTACACACAGGCTCCTCCAGCGCGGGAACAGCTGGGCTCTCGTTGGGGTGGGGATGTTTACTTAGCAATTAGCAGAGACCCTGGACTGCGCTGACATTTTTACATTTTATTCGTTTATTTCTTGGCTCAGAGATGGGGATTTAAATGAAGAGAGGAAGCCAGAGGCAATCTGCCCTGGCTTTTCGGAGGCTGGGGAACCAGCGATAGGAACCTAGCGCCCAGAGGGCGGGACAGGTGACACAGGTTCCTAAAGTCCTCCTCCCCCATCTGTCCAGGCCCTGAACCCCTTGGGAAGTGTTTAGAGACTTTTCCTTTAAGTTAAAGGGGTTTTTCTTCTTGCTGCCTTTCTACACTCTCTCTCTAGAGGGGCAGAGAAGCACTCCCTCTGGGCCTGTGCCCAGGTGTACCCCTCTCCGGAGAGTGTCCAAGTGCTCAACCGGTCATTCTTTTTGTCTTTGTGAAACGATGTGTACGCGGGTAGGCGGGCAACCTTTTGGGCGCCTTGGGTAGGTGTGGAGGTGTGTGGATTCGTTTGGTTCCGTGGCACGTGTTTGTTTTGTCTGTGTGTACTTGCGTGTGCGCGAGCCCGTGAGTGTGATTTGCGCCTGTGGCTTGGACCAGCATGTGCTCTGCTGTCCCTGTCCGCGCCTGCTCCTACGCGGGGTTTGTTTAACCTGAGTGACCGAGCGAGCCCGGGTGCATGCTTAGGCAGATCCCGACTCTGCGCACAGCTCTGGGCTTGTGTGTGCAAGATAAGAGAATATGCTTCGAATGAAGTTTTTAGAGGAGGAGAGACTCTGTGGCTTCCCGCGAGGCCCGCCAGCCGGCCTCACCTCGCCTTCCGTCTGGGAGCGTCCTGTCTCAGGCGGGCGGGGACCAGGTGGACCTTCGCCGGGCTCTCCTCCGCGCCGGCAGCCTCTGACCTCGGGGTGCCCCAGGTCAGGCTGGAGGAGCCGCTTCCTGACCTGACGCCGCCTCCTCGGTCCCCCGCAGATCACGCAGCTGAAGATCGACAACAACCCGTTCGCCAAGGGCTTCCGCGACACCGGGAATGGGCGGCGGGAGAAAAGGTGAGGGGCGAGCCGGGCGGCACTGGGGAGGGTGCCTGAGCGAGCAGGCCGCGGGGTGGTGCGCGCTCCTCTGACCCGCTCCCTCCGCTCATCCCCAGGAAGCAGCTGACGCTGCCGTCCCTGCGCCTGTACGAGGAACACTGCAAGCCCGAGCGCGACGGCGCGGAGTCGGACGCCTCGTCTTGCGACCCCGCCCCCGCGCGGGAACAGCCACCCTCCCCGGGGTCAGCGCCTAGCCCCCTGCGCCAGCATCGGACCCGAGGTGAGGGTCGAGTGGTCGGACTGGGGGTGGAGGAAGGGCGGAGGGGAGGGCCTCCTCCGGGGGCCCGGCTGGCTCTTTGCTGAGCCTCGGGTAACCGGGTAACCGTACGGCCTGGGGGAAGCGTCAGCACCGTGTCTGGGTTGGGGCACCCGACCCAGGCCTTCCCTGGGAGGGTGGTCCCCGATAGCTAGAAGAACTGGCTGGACTCCGAGCCAGGCCCCGGGCGCTGTGTGACTCTAGGAGTGAGTTTCCTTTACATGGCTGTTTCTCCAGCAGTAAATACGGGGCCTTAAATTAGGTGACCTGCAACTGCCCCCTGCCCGAGGAGGAGCTAGAAGCTCCTGGGACGCGGCTTCCCTGAGAGCGGGCCTTTCCCAGTCTCTCCGACCCGGCCCAGACGCCGGGGAAGGCCTCGCGGGTGTGTCTTCCCGGGGCTCCTGTGACCTCGCGCGTCCTCTCTTCCCGCAGCCGAGGAGAAGTCGTGTGCCGCGGACAGCGACCCAGAGCCGGAGAGGCTGAGCGAGGAGCGCGCGGGGCCAGCGCTAGGCCGCAGCCCGGCCCTGGACAGCGGCAGCCCCTCTCGCTTGACCGAACCTGAGCGCACCCGGGAGCGGCGCAGCCCCGAGAGGGGCAAGGAGCCGGCCGAGAGCGGCGGGGACGGCCCGTTTGGCCTGCGGAGCCTGGAGAAGGAGCGCGCCGAAGCGAGGCGGAAGGACGACGGGCGCAAGGAGGCGGGCGAGGGCAAGGAGCCGGGCCTGGCGCCGCTGGTGGTGCAGACGGACAGTGCGTCCCCCCTGGGCGCCGGACACCTGCCGGGCCTGGCTTTCTCTGGCCATCTGCACGGGCAGCAGTTCTTCGGGCCGCTGGGGGCCGGCCAGCCGCTCTTCTTGCACCCGGGACAGTTCGCCATGGGCCCCGGAGCCTTCTCCGCCATGGGCATGGGTCACCTGCTGGCCTCGGTGGCGGGCGGCGGCGGCAGTGGTGGAGGAGGCGGGCCAGGGACCGCCACGGGGTTGGACGCCGGCGGGCTGGGTCCCGCGGCCAGCGCGGCAAACAGCGCCGCGCCCTTCCCTTTCCACCTCTCCCAGCACATGCTGGCATCTCAGGTAAGGCCTGTGATGGGGAGGGAGAAGGAGTGAGGGCGTGAGGGTGCCATGGGCGCTCTGAGTTCCCAGCTGGCAACGACTCTGTCCTGGGGAAACCCAACAGACACTCTCCAGGATGCCTAGATTCAGGGGAGACTAAGACTGTAGGTCTAGGGTCTGGTCAGGGCACTGTTTCTTACTTGTTTCTGACTCTCGACGAATCCCTGACCCTCTTTGGGGTTCCTTCCCTATGCCTCAAGCACAGAGTGGAACCCATTAGACTCTTCCTCTGACAGACTAGATTTGCTTCTGGCTTTGGGAAGGCCGCTTTACTGGCCTCAGGACACTTCTCTTGGAGGCAAAATCTCTTGGCTCACTGTCAGTCCCTGAAAGGCTATGATGCCTGGAAAAAGGGAGTAGAAAATTTTGCAATATTTTCTGAACAACTGACGGCCACAAAGACCCACCTCTCAGATGCCTCTGGCTCCTTTCAAGCCCTCTAGGAAGTCCTCTGACCTGACAAAGGACAGGGCTCTTCCTTCCCCCTACCTTGGGTCTCCCAACTCCTTCAGCCACATATCTCAGGAAAGAGGGGTTCAGTTCCCCAGGTCCAGGCTGAAATTCTGAGCTCCCAGGGGAGACTCTGAAACTGGCCAGCAGCAAAATGCGGAGATCCCATGGGGAGAGCGGCCTCTTTGGTTGTTTGGGTGGAATATTCCCTGTGGAAAGATTTGGAATCTCTACATTCATTTTCTTCCCTCTGAGGTTTCTGGCAAATTGAACCCTTGAGATCTTATCTTAAGGGAAGGAAAATAGGAGTTCAGGTCTGAGAAGACTCCTTTGGTTCTGAAGCAAATATTTTTAAGGGAGGGGGAAGGGGTTTCTGAAATGGGTTTTTTAACAGAGCTCAGTGTCAGAGATGTGTGGAGTGAGTGAAGCACTCACATGTGTGTGTGGCTCTGAGATGGCAAGGAAGCCTCAGGAAAATGGAACGTAGGGCCTGGAGGTTTAACCTGCATTCTTGATTCTGTGTATGTGAATGCCTCCTCCCCAGCATGGGCGTCCGAGAGGTCGTGCGGAAGTCAGGCCTTCCAGATACAGCCTGGGCCACAGGTGCAGGGCCAGGTGGAGAATACCCAGCACTCAGGAGGCTTCATGCTAGTGGTTAAGTTCCTGAGCCAGGGTAGCCTGCCCTTGGCCCTCAGGTAGAGCCAATTTTGGGGAGATCTGAAGCCTCCCTCCTTCCTCCCCACCTGAGATGCCAGGACTGAATGCCCAGTAGAATTGACCTTCTCAGGAAGGATATTTGCTCATTCCTGACTAAGCTACTTCTTTCCTTCTCCCTGCCTGAGCCAGGCCTGAGGCTCCCTGGAAGCCCAGGGCAATCAGCTCCCTGCACTCCTCCCCATACCTCCATACTCCGGGGAGGGAGCCATTATCTCAAAGGTCAGCTAATCCAAAAGTCAGGCCTTATGGACTCAGATGGGTGTTTGTCTGGGGTTTCCTGGCTACTGTGCTCTCCACAGGCAGACTTTGCATTCCTTCCTCAGCTGCCACTGAGGAGCCGCCAGGAGTTCTCTGTAGAATATCCAGGCCAGTTTATAAACGGATTGGCATCTAAGCTCTTCTCCTGGCCCAGGCAGGAGATCCCTGGGCAGGCAGGCAGGTAAAAGGAGAATTTATAGGGCTCCTCCCCTCTCCTGCCTGTGCTTCCTCAGTCCTTTGGGGGCACCTCCAGAAAGAAGGGCTGGGGAAGACAGTATTCTAAGTGAGCAGAACTTCCCAAGACAGCCAGATCTGCCTGCTGCCACCTGGCTCTCTGCCTGCCCAGTTTCCTGCCTCCAGGCCTTTGCCCATGCTAGTGCAGCCACCTGGCGTGTCTTTCCCTCACTCTTACTGTAATACCTGGCCCAGAGCTTGATGGCGCCAGACCTCTGCATCATACTCAGAAGTGAGCGCCCTTCTAACTGGGGTTGGCCGCAGCACACCAGCTCATGCCTACCTGTGCTGCTTGGGGTTCGGGTTCTGGGAGCTCTGGGCTTATATTCCTAGAAACGTAGGGCAGGGATGGCTGGTGGTAGCACCACCCCCAGCACCCAGCTTACCCTCGGAACACCTCTGGCAGGATGCCTAACCCTTGTCTTGTTCTGTTTTTTTTTTGTTTTGTTTTGTTTTTTTCAGGGAATCCCAATGCCCACTTTCGGAGGCCTCTTCCCCTACCCCTACACGTACATGGCAGCTGCTGCGGCCGCGGCCTCCGCTTTGCCCGCCACCAGTGCTGCGGCCGCAGCTGCCGCCGCCGCAGGCTCCCTGTCCAGGAGCCACTTTCTGGGCAGTGCCCGGCCCCGCCTGCGTTTCAGCCCCTACCAGATCCCGGTAACTATCCCGCCTAGCGCCAGCCTCCTCACCACTGGGCTGGTAGCGGAGGGCTCCAAGGCTGCAGGCGGCAACAGCCGGGAGCCCAGCCCTCTGCCGGAGCTAGCTCTCCGCAAGGTTGGGGCCCCTTCCCGGGGTGCCCTGTCACCCAGCGGCTCAGCCAAAGAGGCGGCCAGTGAACTGCAGAGCATCCAGAGACTGGTGAGTGGGCTGGAGAGCCAGCGAGCCCTCTCCCCCGGCAGGGAGTCGCCCAAGTGAGGGGGCTGCCCAGCTGCTCCGCTGCCACGCAGACCTCCCGGGCTGCCTGCCCCTGCTGCTTGGGACATGTACAGCACAGAATGGGTATTTATTTAAATAAAGGAGCAAAAGCAGGCTGCAGCAGCCGGAATAGAGGCCCGACCAGCCATCCGGGGCCTGGGACATTTCCCTGGGCCTCACAAGGAATCCGGCTGCCGGGAACACAGTCGCTTAGGAACCACTGGTCACGGTCCAGATCTGCTCCAGTGTCAAGGTGGTATTGGCCAGGGGCCCCTCTGGGTCCTCCAGCGCTGTGGGGAGGTCTCGTCCTCCCGCCCATCTGTCTCTTCCAGAGCCAGAAGGTGCAGGAGTCAGGGATGGGAGCCTGGGAGAGAAGCCCAGAGCCCCTAGTCTTGGGCCTGGACCACTTGAGAATCTGCAGTGAGGGATGCTGGGCTCAGTGAAGACTGAAGTCAGTGTAGACTTGAGCTGGGAGGGACCTGTTCTTTTAGTCCTCCCACTTCTTCCCCCTCAAAAGACAGGCGCCCCTCCCACCCCTGGATCAGCGGAGGGAGTGGCACTTCGGCCTTGAGTCTCCAGGGGGGGGAAAAAAAGATATTTATGAAATAAATGGTAATTTGTGTAAATAAGCTTTAAGGTTCCCAGAATATGCAAATTGGTATTAATTTATTCAAAGGTGTACATTGCTGTGTACATAATATCTAGAGATTAATTCATAGCATTTAAATTTTCTTTTCATTTTACATGAGCATCTATATTGTACAGGGCTGGTTGGGGGCGGGGGGTCCTTGGCTGCGGGAGAAGTCCCGACCCCCGGAGGAACTCCCACCCGCCAGCCCCTCGGCTCCCCACCCCCACGCCCGGGCTTTGCTCGCCCGGCCCGCGGGCTCCACCTCAGGTTTTCACTTTTCGCTACGGAGCGAGACGAAAAGACAAAAACGCGAGAAAACAATAAAACGCTGCAATGCGAAGTGAACGGCGCTGTGCGCTCTGTGGGCCGCGTGGGGCAGGGGGCGCAGCGAGCGCGTAGGGAGGGGCTGGAGGCGGGGACAAAACGTTGGGCGCCCCCTGCTCGGCAGCAGCTGCACCCCGGGGGCGGCAGCGGGCTGGGGCCGCGGGCGGAGCTGCGAGGCCGGGCGGCGCCGGCGAGGGCCGCGGGTTGGGCCGGGAGGCGCCCAGCAGCTTCGAGCCCCCCGCGCTTCGCGCGCGGGCCACCTCCCGGGCCGGGGGCCGGGCTCCCTCTGCTGGCCACTCGCCTCTGGCCGCCGCCCCAGCCACTCCGCACGGGGATTCCGGGCTCCCTCTCTGGGGCTCCGGAGTGGAAACGCATGCCCTTTTAGTGCCTCTGGGAGCTGGAGCTGGGAAGATGGCTGCACCCTACGCCCTCTCTCCCTTTAAGGAGCTTGGCCGAGGTGCACCCAAAACCGCGGGCGCTAGAATCCTTTTCCATCTCCTCCTGAACCTCAAAAAGAAATAATTCTCGGGGCGCCTGGCTGGCTCAGTCAGTAGAGCATGCGACTCTTGATCTCGGGGTCCTGAGTTCGGACCCCTGTGGGTGTAGAGATTATTTAGCAAAAAAGAAGAGGAAAGAAACATTTCTCCTTGTCAGGGTTGTTGACTAGAGTGGCAGAATCTAACCTGAGAGTTCTCCCGTCTGACTCATCTAGATCTCTCTTGGGGGTGTGAGGAGTGTGGGTCCATAGGCTACTACCTCTCCTGCCTGTTTTCCCTGGTATAATAAAGGGCTCGGCTGGGGTGTCCCTGGGAGTCCCACCGTGTTTGTCTCCATCAGGCACGTTCTTCCCCGCGGCCTGCTTCTGCACGGACAGCTGCTGCCCATCCTCTGAGCTCACCTGTGCTTCATTCAGCCAACAGGTGTCTCCAGTCCCAAATCCTAGTAGTGGGCAGGGGTGGGAGATGGGCGGTCTCTCCTTTAACCCACCTTTGGGTCTATCTATTTATGCGTCACGGGGCGGCCATCTCCTTCCCAGCCTCCCCTTTAAGCCTTGGGAGTCCGTGCAGCCCAGGACGAACACACTGCCTGCCCACCTAGGACACTTTGGGGGCGGGAAGCACGGGTCCCCAACTCACCAGGAACACCAGGAATGGTGAGATGAAGGACGGGTGAAGGTGGAATTGGGATCGACGGTATCCAGGCCTCCAAGTGCTGTGGACACCTCCGTGGGCCAACGCACTCGCAAGGAAAGAGAACCATGCCCGCCTCTCCCACGCAGGAAGCTGGACCCAGGCTACGCTGAATTCGGTGAGAGATTTGGCCAGTGAGAGCGTGAAAGGGCGCAGAAGCCAGTCCCAAGCCCCCAGAGGGTGAGTGGGCTGCTTCTTCCCGGTCTCTGACCTTCCGCAGGCAGGACACAGAAGGGCTTGTCCCGGAACGGGGCGGGGCAGAGAGACTCCTTTCTCTACTTCAGCTCAAGTAGAATCCCTCGTGGCAGTGTGCTTATTCGAGGTCTCTTTGGGTTCGAAACGCCTCTCAAATTCGAAGAGCAGGGGCGCGTTCACTTCTTCCGGGTTCTCCCTGCACGTCTAGGAAGGGAAATCGGCGAGAGCCCGCGAGTGCTCAGCGGGCTGCTGACGCCAGGGGGCAGCACCGACCTCAAGCCGCGTTAGGGGCCGCGTGCGGAGGGGGGAACTCCAGGAGGGTCCCTGCAAACGCTAGGCAGGGCGGCCGGGTTGCGGCCGCATTCTCACCGTGTGGTTGCCGTAGCACCCCATATGGGGTGGGGTGATACTGCAGGGCCTCGAGGGCCCCAGGCCCTGAGTGTTTGGGGAGTGGTCCCCCCCATTCCCCCACCGGCAAGTCTCCTCCCGGAGTCGCCCTCACGGGGCTCCACTGGGTCGGAGCTGCGAACCTGAGTTCGGCTGCGGGAACTGGTTGGCCGGCCGCAGGGCCTTGTCCCAGACAAAGACCAGGACGCTCCCTGGCCCAATTAAGCCGCCCACCTCCCCTTGCCTCACATCCCTCATTGTTCCTGGGGTCGCCAATTAGCCCAGGCGCCTCACATCTCGCCGCTCTGGTGTCCCAAGGCCTTAACCCTTCTGGGCCTGGCACCAGGGGCCCTAGACAGCAGAACGGCTAGTGCGCGGATATGTGCGGAGTGCGTGTTTGGGGTGATGGGATTTGAGGGGTCGCTGCGGGGCCGTGTGCGTTGAGACTGTGGTGTCAGAGAGGGAACTGTTCTTGTGGGTGCGGGATGGTGAGCGTGACTCACGGGATCTTGGAGACCGGGGATGTGGGTATGGGGGCTTGGAGACCGGGGATGTGGGTATGGGGGCTCTGTGAGACCCCTAGCGGCTAAGCAGCACGGATCTCGAGACCTGGAGCTACTCACTTCGTTTTGGGTTAATCCGAGTCTCCCGAGTCCCTCTAGCCATTCTTTTGCCCCCACCCCCACTCACGCTGCGGCGGAGGAAACGTACAGCATTAGTAGCCTGGCCCTGCCCGCCACCCAAAGGCGCTGAGCTGGGGTCCACCTCCCCCGCGTATCGTGAACGCCCACTCAGGGCATCCCTTGGAGCTGGAAGGCAACGTTCAGCTTCTTGCTGCCAGGACACACACACACGTGAACGCCTTGGCTCGAGTCCCTCCACCCTTTTCCCCAGTTACTGGATGGTTCGAGGGACTGAGTCTGGATGAGACCGAAGTCTAAACGCTGAGCCTGCCTTTCTTCCCAGCTTTGGGAAGTACCCTAAATCCAATCCCACTCTTTCTCTCCTTTGGCGACCTGGTTCTCAAAGTTTGGAGCACCAGCCCAGCAGGCAGGGTCCGGTGAGGGGCCGAGCACTCGTGTTCTAGGGACTGGACAGCAGAGGGAAGACCGTTGCGCGCCCGGGGAAGAGGGCAAAGGGAGCGGAACCTGAGCCCCGGGTCCGCTGGGGCACTCCCCAGAGAGCACCCTCGGGAGTGCAGCCTGGTCACTCCTCGGTGAATGCGTTGATGCCAGTGGGATTCTGATTTGCTCTTGGAGCACCTTTTGGGCTCTGGGAGGGTCAGATTTGCTCGCCGCACCCCATACCTCCTCCAAAGCACCTGGCTCCCAGAGCCCACCGCCGCTCTTTTCCCGGCTCCTCACCTGGGTATCTTCCGCAACCTCCAGCCCAAAGCAAACCTGCTGCTTGCCTTGTCCACGAGCCGCGACAACTCCCCGAGTGCCCACGAGATGGCGCTCCAGGCCAGGGGCCAGACCACGGCCGGACAGCCGGCCCCAGACTAGAGCCGGAGGTGGACATTGAGATCCGCCGAGATGGGCACGAAGACAGAGCCACAGACTGACGTAGATCCAGGCCTAGAGACGGGCACAAGCATCAGATGGACCAAGAGGCTCCGCAGAGCCCCACTGGGACTGTGGTGGGGCTGCAGACACACGGATGCGAGCCAGGCTTCTTTCCTTTACCTTGGGACTGTCCTGCGGTGCCAGCTCTCTGGCCTGCAAGACCCTGGCTGCAGAGCCGCCCGGCCACCTTCTGAGTGCTCCGCTGGGCTGGGGCCTTCTCGAGGTCCCGACTCTGGCCTTCCACGCCTCTCAGAAGCAGGGTTCCGGGCTTGGATCCTCCGCTGCATGCCTGACAAACTGCTTTGGCCTGCAGGGCCCACTGGACGGTGCAGCCGTGGGGGATAGGAGGCTGCGGTGGCTCAGGGGCCCCAGGGCGGGATCCAGTGCTCCTCCCACCCAGAAGTCAGCCTAAACTCCTTCCTCCACCTTTCCCACTGTGGTCTTCAGGGTCCAGTGCAAGGTGGAGTGCGGAGGGGCGGGGGAAGATAAAGGATGGGGCCCCTGGGGTGAGCCCTGCAGAGTTGCTCTGGTGATCTGCGGTAACCCCTGGGTGTCAGAAGCCCTGGGGTAGCTTTGGGGCTCATTATTCCAGTGAGAGGTGGTGGTGGGGAATGGGGACAGCCCAGTGGTCAGCGTGAGAATTTGTCCCTTGGGTTAAAAGCCACCAAGGCTCTGGGTCAGGTTTGAATGGGAGAGGGGAAAGGTGTGAGGCCAGATTGCTGGGTTGATTGGGGGGTGGGGGGAGGCTTTGGAAGCCTGATTCCAGTTGACCCTTATGCCCCTGGATGAGCTCTGCACTCTGGGAGATTATCTCCTTTATTATTAACTAAAGGCACATAGCTAGAAAGCAGCCCAGTCCACAGCAGCTAGGGGGGTTTCCAGCAGGACACAGTCACCAGCTTGTCGTGACCCAAGCCAGGTGTCTTCCCTGCACTAGACTTCCAGCTCTTTCCTCTTCAATGTCTAACACAGGATAGAATCAAACCTCTGGTGCTTCAATAGTTATCTATACATTCATCTACCACTGGCAGGGGAGATAGGTACAAGGCTAAGCTCTGGCTCTAGCTGGGCGACCTTGGACAATGTGACTTCTTCTCTGGCTTCAGAATCCTCTTCCTGAGAATAAGTGGTTTGGGCCAAAATCACGTTGATCTGTGAGTGACCCGTCGACCTGGGTCCAGTTCCCAGGGATTCCGCAGTCTCAACTTCATACCACAGGCAGGGGCTAGACTTCTATTTAGTGTTTAAGGAACTTGAGCCTGAGGGGTGCTGCTGTTGCTGTGGAGCTTGGTGTGGCGGCTGGGCTGATGGCCAGGATGAATTCCCAGTGGGGGAAGTGCATTCCAGGTCCTGAAAGCCTCAGGGAAGCCGCTGCCTCCAGCTGCTTCCACCCCTTGTGGGACGTGGTTATTTCCTCCCTTACTTTCCACCTTGGAGCCAACTGTAGGTGAGGCACAGACTGGTGGGTGGGGGGGCATGACTTGGCCACCTGGCACCAGTGTGTGGAGTAGTGTGACTTCTTCCTAAAGAGACCAAGGGACACCAGGGGAGGACATTCTAATGCCCATGTTGAAGGATGCCCCCCCACACACCTGGGATACCTAGGGAACTAATTCCTTACCTGTGTGGAAGGTTATATTCAAAGCACTTGCACCCATGGGCCCCGCTGAGCTCTCGCTGGCAAGGTGTTGGCTGTGAATCCCCATTTCAGGGATGAAGACACCGAGGTTCAGAGAAATAAAGGGAGATGCCTCAGGCTGTCCAGCAAATAAAGGAAGAGGTCTGTCACAGTCCCATGGGCCTGATCCTTGGAAATGTGAGCCGATAAGGGATCAGCTTGCCTGGCCAGTCAGGATCAGCCTCGGCTGGGCAAATGCCCTCTGGCCCAGCAGGTGGCACGTCCATGAAAGATGCAGCTGGATTTGGAGGCTCCCTGCCTCGCATGCCCAGCAGGGCCTGCCAGGGAGGCTAATGGGGGTGGGGGGAAGGGGGAGCACAGAGACTTCTGTGTGAAACAATAGCAGGGTGTATCCATGGGTTACCTGAGATGTTACCTAGCAAGGGCTTAGCTCAGGCACGGCTCAGGTTTGCTTTCCTTATTATTGATTTCCATCCCAAAGAGAAAAAGATATCCTCAGGCCCTGAGGGGATGGGAGGAGCTGCGGAGCTGCGGAGCCCCCACTGTGTGCTTCACACTGGGCATACATTTTCTTATTGGTTCTAGGCACTGGGCAGTGGGTAGGATGATTCCCATTCTACAGAGGATAAAACCAAGGCTTGGACATACCTGAGGTCACGCAGCTGCTAAGAAGCGGGTCCAGAGCCACACCCAGGTCTGGCTGTCCCCAAGCCCATGTTCTTTCCTGGAGACCCGATTTCCTGCTCTACAGAACCTGAAGCTTCTGAGTCCCATCAGGCTTTTGGCCCAGCCCCACGAGGCAGGCTCCTATGGGACTGGTGCTTCCTCAGCCCTGGTGTGGCTGGCCCGTTTCTTCACCCTGCCCCAAATTGGGGTCTTATTCCCTTCTTCGAGGGGCTGTCCACCCTTCCAGCTTTGGCCTCCCACGACTGTCCTCCTGTGTTCATGGCAGGTCTAGTTTTATTACTGATATCATGAGTTCTGAGAAACCCCTTAGAAGTCACCCAGTAGGCACCCTACCTTCTACCTTTCACACACAGACCCCCTCCCAATAGATTCCTTCTAGAGACATCCACGCTTGCACACCCATGGAGACTCACGCATAGCGAGCTAACACCCACCCCCACACAGACATACAGATGTATCCATGTATGGACCCCCCCAGGCACACTCATTTAACAACACAAACAAACACACAGATATACATACACACATACACAGACATGCACACTCGCAGGGACACACATGCACATAAACATGCAGAGATATGCCTACACAAGATGCCTGGTGGTTTTCCCTGGAGAAACCGCCTCTCCAGACTCTGAGGCTCCTGTGCCCCGCTCCCAACCCCTGTTTGCTGGAGCCATGCACATTCCCACCCCACCCCACCCTTCAGCATGGCCACATCTGCTCTGGGAAGGGCTATATTTGTTTAAGGTCTGTCTCCTATGACAGCCTCTCAAGGCGGGGCTGGTGTCTGTTGGGCTTATTGCTATGTCCCCAGACGTAAAACTGCTTAATAAACACATGACTGGCATGCATAAAGCATTTGCTGAATGAATGAATGAATGAAAGAAATACACCCTTTGGAAGCAGGGCCCACACCTGGTCCCTCCAGGATATGCTTGCCCAAGCCCTGACCCAGAAGCCCCTGCTCCAAGTCTACTTGGCATTGGCCAGAGGGCCCCTGAGGGCCAACAGGGGCTCCTTTCTGTCCTGAGGAACCGAGTCCCAGGGAGGGTGTACATCTTGTGTGAGGATTTGCCTCTGCAGGAAAGTACTCCAGACTGGTGTAGTCTGAACTTCTGTATCATCCCAAAATTCATTACCAAGGTGCTGGAATGAGGAGGTACAGCTTTGGGGAGGTAATTCGGTCACAAGGACAGAGTCCTCACGATGGGATTAGTGCTGTTATAAAAGCAACTCTTCCCACCACGTGAGGATGCAGTGACACATCTGCCACCCAGAAGAGGTCCCTCACCTGCCCCACTGGCCCTCTGATCCCAGACTTCCAACCTCCAAAACTGTGAGAAATAAATGTGTGTGGTTTCTCAGGTACCCTGTCTGTGGTATTATGTTATAGTGGCCCAAGGGGACTGAAGACCCCCTATACCCAAGCCCTCCCAGCCCTCACCCCTTCTCTCCAGCCGTCCTGGGTGATGCTCTGTTTCTGAGAGGCTCTGGGGCCCTCTGGCCTTTGGGTCTTTGCTGCTGCTGAGCCTCTGCCTTGAGTAACTACCTTACCTGCCACCCCCAACTCCAGGTGAGCCTCTCCACCCAGAGCCCTAAGAGTCACAGCAGGCCTGCCTGCCCACAGTTCCTGCCAGCCAGGACCTTCCTGAAACATGGACAAGACGGGGTCACTGCCCTATTTAAAGGCTGCCCAGGGAGGCACCTGGGTGGCTCAGTTAGTTAAGCATCTGCTTTCAGCTCAGGTCATGATCTCAGGGTCCTGGGATCGAGCCCCACATCGGGCTCCCTGCTTTGCAGGGAGTCTGCTTCTCCCTCTGCCTCTGTCCTCTGCTGTGCTGTCTCTCTTGCTCAGTCCTTCTCACAAATAAATCAGAAAGAAAAGAAAGTAAGGAAGGAAAGGAGGAGAGAGAGAGAAGGAAGAGAGGAAGGAAGGAAGGGAAAGAAAGGGAGAAAAAGAAAGGGACAGAAAGAAAGGAAGGAAGGAAGGTGGGTTTCCTATGATCTTGGAGTCCAGAATGCTCAACCTGGCAGTGAGTTCTGCCTATGAACCCCACCGTGCCCCCCTATTCCCCACCCCCACCGCAGGGCTCTACCCTCACTGCCCTCCTACCCAGGTCTAGGTTAACCTTGCCCATCTTGCCTTGTGTCCTTCTCACACTCACACATTCTTCCCTCTGCCTGGAATCTTTTCCTGTCTTCCTTCAAAACTTGGCCCACTGCACCCTTCTCCAGGAAGCTTCCCCTCGACCTTCTCCTTTCTGGGTAAGGTGCCTGTACACAATGTTTTATAGCTGGTATTCAATGAATGGGTGACCTGGGCTCATCATTTTACCACCCCCCGCCTTTGCTTCCTCTGCAGGGAGATAACAGGACCTAGCTCGTGGGGGTTTTGACTGAGATGCTATTTGGAAAGTGAATGCTGCTGCTCTGCTCCCCTCCTGAGGAGGCGCCTAGGGGCTCCTGGGGATGGGGTCCTAGGGGCCATCTAGAGACAGTGCCAATTCCCCTCTGTCCTGGGCAGCACCCAGGGGTCAGCCCACCAGAATTAGGTGACCCCTCCTGCATTGGAGGCCAGCACAGGCCAATGAGACCTGGCCTCCTGGGGCGACAAGTTGTCAAGTTGCTGAGCCTGGGGAAGGAATGTGGCCTAGACTTCAGGGCCTGTATGTCGGGGTGTCTGTGGTTGAGGACTGAGCCTTCACAGGTGACTGTTGCTGCAGAGAAATCCTGAGGGCCACTAACGCCAGTACACATGCCCCTCAATGGGGCCTCCTCTGTCTCCTGCAGAACCCAGGCCCAGGGAAGGTGTGTTTCTTGCTGGAGGATGGTTTGCTGGTGACCTGAGGGGTCTGTGAGCCTCCTGGGCCATGAGGCAGTGGCAACCTCTTACCACTAGATGGGGATCTGGAGTTGTCCAGGCCTGGAATCTGGGGCTCTGGCTTCTGCAGCCCACAGTCCCTGCCCCTCCTGCCTTAGGCCTGTTTCAGATCAAGGGTTCCCAACCTGCCTGGCTGTTGCCTCTGGGGGATCCACGCTTCCTTCCTGTACCGCCATTCTAATTTCTGGCTAGGTCCTACTGCCAGGCAATGACACTGAGGGAAGCAAATGACCATGGCCCTTGTGCAGCCAGAGCCCCGAGTTCAAATTCCAGCTGCACGTCTCGCTCTGTGGCTTTGACCCCTTGAGCCTCATCTCTTAAAAAAAAAAAAAAAAGACTTAAGTCCACTTCATCTGCAAAGGGCAAGAGGAAATGTGGCTCCCTGATTGCCACACAGAGAGGGTGGGGAATGGTTATCGCTCAGGTTCACAAAACAACCTGACCCAGGAGGAGGGACCTGATATGAGGAATTTGAGTGCCAAGGTGGGGAGTCATGGAGGGTAGGGAGGGAAAACTGAAACAAGATGGGACCAGGGAAGGTGGTCCCCATTTGTCTCATTGGACCTTCCCCTGGAGCTGCTTGCTCTCCCAAGGAAGCATGGCCTGATCCCCTCCTTCAGCTTGTCTGTAGGCAGGCATAGGATAGAACTTGGCAGGGGTCACCTCGCTGGCTCAGTGGGTGGAGTGTGTGATTCTTGATCTCAGAGTTGTAAGTGTGAGCCCCTTCTTGGGTGTAGAGACTACTTAAAAATAAAATCTTTTATTTATTTATTTCTAAGATTTTATTTATTTGAGAGTGAGAGAGCACAAGCAGGTGCAGAGAGGCAGAGGGAGAAGCTCAGTGAGGAGTCTGATGCAGGACTCAGTCCCAGGACCCTGTGGTCATGACCTGATCCCAAGGCAGACGCTTAATCAACTGAGCCACCGAGGCACCCCAAAATAAGTTTTTTTAATTAACATATAATGTATTGTTTCAGGGGTACAGGTCTGTAAATCATCAGTCTTACACAAGTCACAACACTCACCATAGCACATACCGTCCCCAATGTCCATCACCCAATCACCCTATCCCTCCCCACCCCATACCCCAGCAACCCTCAGTTTGTTTCCTGAGATTAAGAGTCTCTTAAGGTTTGTCTCCTTCCCTGGTCCCATCTTGTTTCATTTTTCCCTCCCCGCCCTCCACAACTCCCGGCACTGGCACTCAAATTCCTCATATCAGGGAGATCATATGATAATTGTCTTTCTCTGATTGGCTTATTTCACTCAGCAGAATACTCTCTTGTTCCATCCACGTTGTTGCAAATGGCAAGATTTCATTTCTTTTGATGGCTGCATAGTATTCCATTGTATATATGTACCACATCTTCTTTATCTATTCATCTGTGGGTGGACATCTAGGTTCTTTCCATAGTTTGGCTATTGTGGACATTGCTGCTATAAACATTCAGGTGCATGTGTCCCTTCAGATCACTACACTTGTATCTTTAGGGTAGATACCCAGTAGTGCAAATACTGGGTCATAGCGGAGCTCTATTTTCAACTTTTTGAGGAACCTCCATGCTGTTTTCCAGAGTGGCTGCACCAGCTTGGATTCCCACCAACATCGTGGGAGGTTTCCCCTTTCTCCACATCCTTGCCAACATCTGTCATTTCCTGACTTGTTAATTTTAGCCATTCTGACTGGTGTGAGGTGGTATCTCATTGTGGTTTTCATTTCTATTTCTGATGCTGAGTGATATGGAGCACTTTTTCATGTGTCTATTGGTTATCTGTCTGTTTTCGTTGCAGACATGTCTGTTCATGTCTTCTGCCTGTTTCTTGATTGGATTATTTGCTGTTTGGGTGTTGAGTTTGATAAGTTCTTTATAGATTTTTGGATACTAGCCCTTTATCTGATATGTCGTTTGTGAATATCTTCTCCCATTCTGTCAGTTGCCGTTTGGTTTTGTTGACATTTCCTTTGCTGTGCAAAAGCTTTTGATCTTGATGAATTCCCAATAGTTCATATTTGCCCTTGCTTTCCTTGCCTTTGACGATGTTCCTAAAAAGAAGTTGCTGCGGCTGAGGTTGAAGAGGTTGCTGCCTTTGTTCTCCTCAAGGATTTTGATGGACTCCTGTCTCACACTGAGGTCTTTGTTCCATTTTGAGTCTATTTTTGTGTGTGGTGTAAGGAAATGGTCCACTTTCATTCTTCTGCATGTAGCTGTCCATTTTGCCCAACACCATTTGCTGAAGAGACTGTCTTTTCCCCATTGGACATTGTTTCCGGCTTTATTGAAGATCAGTTGACCATAGAGTTGAGGGTCCATTTCTGGGCTCCCTAATCTGTGCATTGATCTAGGTGTCTGTTTTCATGCCAGTACCATACTGTCTTAATGATTACAGCTTTGTAATAGAGCTTAAAGTCTGGAATTGGAATGCCGCCAACTTTGGATTTCTTTTTCAACATTCCTCCAACTATTCGGGTTCTTTTCTGGTTCCATATAAATTTTAGGATTATTTGTTCCATTTCTTTGAAAAAAGTTGATGGTATTTTGATAGGGATTGCGTTAGACATGTATATTGCTCGAGGTAGCATAGACATTTTCACAATATTTGTTCTTCCAATCCATGAGCTTGGAATGTTTTTCCATTTCTTTGTGTCTTCCTCAATTTCTTTCATGAGTACTCTATAGTTTTCTGATACAGATTCTTTACCTCTTTGGTGAGGTTTGTTCGTAGGTATCTTATGGTTTTGGGTGCAGTTGTAAATTGGATCGACTCCTTAATTTCTCTTTCTTCAGACTTGGTGTTGGTGTATAGAAATGCAGCTGATTTCTGTGCATTGATTTTATATCCTGACACTTTCCTGAATTCCTGGGTAAGTTCTAGCAGTTTTGGAGCAGAGTCTCTTGGGTTTTCCACATGAAGTATCATATCATCTGCAAAGAGTGAGAGTTTGACTCCTTCTTTGCCAATTTGGATGCCTTTTCTTTCTTTTTCTTGTCTGATTGCTGAGGCTAGGACTGCTAGTACTATGTTGAATAGCAGCGGTGAGAGTGGACAGCCCTGCCATGTTCCTGACCTTAGGGGAAAAGCTCTCAGTTTTTACCCATTCACAGTGATATTTGCTGTGGGTTTTTCACAGGTGGCTTTGATGATATTGAGGTTGGTACCCTCTATCCCTACACTTTGAAGAGTTTTGATCAAGAAAGGAAGCTGTACTTTATCAAATGTTTTTTCAACATCTACTGAGAGTATCATAGTGTTCTTGTTCTTTCTTTTATTAATGTATTATATCACATTGATTGATTTGTGGATGTTGAACCAAACTTGCAGCCCAGGAATAAACCCCATTTGGTCGTGGTGAATAATCCTTTTAAGGTACTGTTGGATCCTTTTTGTTGAGAATTTTTGCATCTGTGTTCATCAGGGATATTGGTCTGTAATTCTTTTTGATGGGTTCTTTGTTTGGTTTTGGGATGAAGGGGATGCTGCCCTTCTAAAAAGTTTTTGGAAGTTTTCCTTCCATTTCTATTTTTTGGAATAGTTTCAGGAGAATAGGTATTAATTCTTCTTTAAATGTGTGGTAGACTTCCCCTGGGAAGCCATCTGGCCCTGGGCTCTTGTTTTTTGGGAGATTTCTGATGACTGCTTCAATCTCCTTACTGGTTATGGGTCTGTTCAGGTTTATTTCATCCTGGTTCATTTTGGTAGTGTCTATGTTTCTAGGAATGCATCCATTTCTTCCAGATTGTCAAATTTTTTTGGTGTATAGTAACTCATAATATGTTCTTACAATTTTTTGTATTTCTTTGGTGTTGGTTGTGATCTATTCTCTTTTATTAATGATTTTATTAATTTGGGTCCTTTCTCTTTTCTTTTGGTAAGTCTGGCCAGGGGTTTATGAGGCTTATTAATTCTTTCAAAGAATGAGCTCCTAGTTTTGTTGATCTGTTCTATGGTTCTTTTACCTTCTATTTTATTGGTTTCTGCTCTGATCTTCATTATTTCTCTTCTCCTGCTGGATTAGGCTTTCTCCTGCTGTTCTTTCTCTAGCTCCTTTAGGTGTAGGGTTGGGTTGTATACTTGAGACCTTTCTTGTTCCTTTAAAAGACTTGTAATCATGTATACTTTCCTCTCAGATCCATCTTTGCTGTGTCCCAAAGATTTTGAACAGTTGTGTTTTCATTTTCATTTGTTTCCAGAAATTTTTTCAATTCTTCTTTAATTTCCTGATTGACCCACTCATTCTTTAGTAGGAACCTCATTAGCCTTCATGTATATGAGTTCTTTCCGCATTTCCTCTTGTGATTGAGTCCTAGCTTCAGAGCATTGTGGTCTGAAAACATCCAGGGAATGATCCCATCTTTGGTACCAGTTGAGACCTGATTTGTGACCCAGGATGTGGTCTCTTCTGTAGAATGTTCCATGTGCACTAGAGAAGAATGTGTATTCTGTTGCTTTGGGATGGAATGTTCTGAATATATCTGTGATGTCTATCTGGTCCAGTGTGTCATTTAAAGCCCTTATTTCCTTGTTGATCTCTTGCTTAGATGATCTATCCATTTCGGGGGGGGGGGTGTTAAAGTCCACTACTACTATTGTATTATTGTCAATGTATTTCTTTGATATGGTTATTAATTGGTTCATATAATTGGCTGCTCCCATGTTAGGGGCATAGATATTTAAAGTTCTTAGGTCTTCTTGTTGGACAGACCTTTAGTGTCCTTCCTCGTCTCTTATTATAGTCTTTGGCTTAAAAGCTAATTTATCTAAGAATTGCCACCCCAGCTTTCTTTTGGTGTTCATTAGCATGGTAAATGGTTTTCCACCCCCTCACTTTAAATCTGGAGGTGTCTTTGAGTCTAAAATGACTTTCTTGCAGACAGCATATCAATGGGTCTTGTTTTGTTGTTGTTGTTGATTTTGTTTTTTATCCATTCCAATACCCTGTGTCTTTTGATCAGGGGTATTTATCCCATTTACATCAGGGTAACTATCAAAAGGTATGAATTTAGAGCCATTGTGTTGTCTATAAGGTGACTGTTATTGTATATTGTCTCTGCTCCTTTCTGGTCTGTTACTTTTAGGTTCTGTCTTTGCTTGGAGGACCCCTTTCAATGTTTCCTGTAGGGCTTTCGTATTTGCAAATTCTTTTAGTTTTTGTTTGTCCTGGAAGCTTTTTATGTCTCCTTCTATTTTCAGTGACAGCTTAGCTGGATATGGTATTCTTGGCTGCATATTTTTCTCATTTAGTGCTCTGAATATATCATGCCAGTCCTTTCTGGCCTGCCAGGTCTCTGTGGATAGTTCTGCTGCCAGTCTAATATTTCCACCAATGTATGTTACAGACTTTGTTTCTCTTTGTCACTTAGACTTGTAAGATTTACTATTAGATGACAGGGTATGGACCTACTTTTATTGATTTTGAGGGGGGTTCTCTGTGTCTTCTGTATTTTGATGCTTGTTCCTGTCACAAAATTAGGGAAGTTCTCTGCTATAATTTGCTCCAATATACCTTCTGGCCCTCTCCCTCTTCTTCTGGGATCCCAATTGTTCTAATATTGTTTTGTCTTATGGTATCACTTATCTCTCGAATTCTCCCCTTGTGGTCCAGTAATTGTTTACCTTTCTCTCTTCTTCATTTTTTAAAATTTAATTTTTTTCAGTGTTCCAAAATTCATTGTTTATGCACCACACCCAGTGGTCCATGCAAACATGCCCTCCTTAATCCCTACCACCAGGCTCATCCAACCCTCCATCCCCCTCCTCTCCAAAACCCTCAGTTTGTTTCTCAGAGTCCGTAGTCTCTCTTGGTTTGTCTCCCCCTCCGATTTCCCCCAACTCACTTCTCCTCTCCTTCTCCCAGTGTCCTCCGTGTTTTTCCTTATGCTCCACCAGTAAGTGAAACCATATGATAATTGACTCTCTCTGTTGATTTACTTCACTCAGCATAATCTCTTCCAGTTCTGTCCATGTTAATACAAAAGTTGGGTATTCATCCTTTCTGATGGAGGCATAATACTCCATTGTATATATGGACCTTATCTTCTTTATCCATTCGTCTGTTGAAGGGCATCTTGGTTCTTCCCACAGTTTGGCAACTGTAGCCATTGCTGCTATGAACATTGGGGTACAGATGGCCCTTCTTTTCACTACATCTGTATCTTTGGGGTAAATACCCAGTCCACCTTGCACGAGTTAGAATGTCCAAATCAACAAGAAAGTAAACAACAAGTATTGGAGAGGATGTGGAGAAAGGGGAACTCTCTTACACTGTTGGTGGGAATGCAAGTTGGTGCAACCACTTTGGAAAATAGTGTGCCTATTCCTTAAGATATTCTCCATCATTTGGTCTTCTATATCACTAATTCTCTCTTCTGCCTCATTTATCCTAGCAGAAAGAGCCTCCATTTTTTTCAAATTGTACCTCATTAATAGTTTTTTATTTTAACTTGGCTAGATTTTAGTTCTTTTATTTCTCCAGAAAGGGATTCTCTAGTATCTTCTATGCTTTTTTCAAGCCCAGCTAGCATCTTGATAACCATCATTCTGAACTCCAGTTCTGACATCTTACTAATGTCCATATTAATTAGGTCTCTAGCCATCAGTACTGCCTCTTATTCTTTTTTTTTTTTTTTTTGAGGTGTTTTTTCCACCTTGTCATTTTATCCAGATAAGAATAGATGAATGAGAGAACAAAATACTAAAAGGGTAGCAATGACCCTAGAAAAATATATTCTAACCAAATCAGAAGAGACCCAGAACTAGGAGAAGAAAGGAAATGAAAAAAAATTATATATCTGTTGTGTGTGTGTGTGTGTGTGTGTGTGTGTGTGTGTGTATACACATACATACATACTTACATACATATATACATACATGGCCATACACTTGATTTTGGGTATATTTTGCTCTGTTAGAAGAAACTGCCTCCCTAAATTTTAAAGAAAAACTTAAAATACATAGGAAAAAAGGGTAAACCTGATGAAGGGATGGAATATGATTGTAAAGGTGAAAATTTAAAAGGTAAAAGGAATTGATAAAAAGTTGGTTGAAAAGGGGGGAAAAAAAGAGAATGTGATCAGGCCAGAGACTAGAACAAAGCCGTATGCTAGATTTGTGGTATATTTTGACCTGTTACAAGAAACTGTATCCCAAAATTTTAAAGAAAGAAAAACTTACATGTATACAAAAAATAAGGTTGAATACAGTGAAGGGATAGAATATAACAAGGAAAATTTAAAAAGATTTTTAAAAAGGTATTGATAAGATAAAATAGTTTAAAAAGGTTAAAATAGGAAAGAAGAAAAATTTTTTAAAAATAGAATTTAAAAAATTTAAAATATTTAGCTTTTAAAGACTAGAGAATCATGGAGAAAGAGCCATGAATTCTATATGTTGCTTTCCCCTAGCTCTAGAGTTCCACAGTTCTCATTGATTGGTGGACTTGGTCTTGGCCAGATGATCTTGGTGATCTTTTGGAGGACGGACCTGTTGTATTGGTTCTCACATGTCTGCCCAAGGTGGAACTGCACCACCCTTGTCAGGAGCCAAGCTAAGTAATCTGCTTGGGTTTGCTTTTGGCAGTGTTGTTCCCTGAAAGCTTTCCATACAGCTTTGGAGGATGGAAATGAAGATGGTGGCCTCCCAATCTCCAGCCCTGTAGGAGCTGAGAGCTCGGGCCCCTACTTCTCAGTGCACTCTCAGAGAAAAGCAGTCAATTCCTCCTGTCTTCCTGGTCTCTGGTCGCACTCCGTGCTCACCTGGCCTGTGACCAACCATTTCTGTCTCTGGCCCATGGCCCCGATTGGACTCTCCAAATCCAGCAGATTCCTGCACTGTGCTCCTGCACCACTCCTCCCGTGTTACAGAACGTGAACTGGATCCTGGCCAAAAAAACCAAGTGGCACTCGGAGACCTTGGAGGATCGGAGATTTATTTCATGCCAGTGGGCCCAGAAGAGAGTAATCTCTCAAGATCTGAGCTCCAAGCACAAACAAAGGGGGTATCTTATACACTTGTACTCTCGTATCTGTGCCACTCTTGTAGCTGTGGCTGGTGGGGCTAGGGGGAAAGCCTGGAATGGCCCTAGGGCCAGGACTGGGATTCCCCTGCTGGATTGGTCAGCCACCTCGGAATACAGATTTTCCTTGTCATTCCCCCTTTGATGCCCCTTTAAATACCTGGTTTAGAGGGCATCATTTTTATTATTTACAGCGCAGTAGTGAGTGAGGAGCTACTGGAGTCTGACCTTGGCAATATGAGCAGTGATAAACCTGGTAAGAGCATTAAAAGTACAAGGACCAAATGCTACTGTGAGGAGGATCATAGGAGGGGGCCAATGAGGGGGGCAAACCAAGGGAACTGTTGTGAGAGGGAATCTCATGAAGTCGCCTGCTGGAGTGCCTCCCACCAGCAAATTACTCATTCCTGCAATTGGGTTAGAGTTTCTTGGACTACCCCCGACTCATGAGCACAGAAACAAATTTTTCCTGTAAGAAGAGGCAGAGTCCCCCTTGTGCAGCTATGAGTCAGTCAAGTCCACGCCTGTTTTGGAGGACACTGAAGCTGGCGAATCGGGTTAGTGCTGCAGGGTCAGGGCCGTGAGTTGTTGAGTTAGTCCCTGGTACTGAACCTGTGACATTTTCATGCCAATGGCGTTAGGGCAGCTCCTGACATGGCCAACAGGCTTATAAGAAGGGGAAGGGCTATGGGGGTATGTCAGGACAGCTAGGAGGTTTTTGTATAAGTGGAGCATTGCTCCCGGGGAGGACTGAAAGATCGGGTAAGAGACTGACAGGCATGCATGATTGATTGTGGGGGGGGGTGTTTGCCCCCCATTGCCAGGTTGGGTAAGCTATAGGCAGTGAGGAGGAACAACACACCAGATAGCAGAAGACCAGGACTGACTGGGGTTGGGAAAACCATAGTGAAATGCCCATAGGAGTAGAGAGCAGAGGGCCAATAAAAGTGGGGCCCATGCCTTAGTTAGAGAGAGCCATTATGGCTAGCCCAACAGCAGATAAAACCTGTGGACAAGTAAGGGCAGTAAAACAGCCTAGGGTCATCCGGTAAACAATAACAATAGCAAGTCTCTGGGGGAAAGTCCAGTCAGAAGGGGGCAACAATGTAGAGTCCAACCCCTAGGATGAGGAATATCATGCCAGTGAGAAGTAGGGATGATGGCAGGCAGGTGTCAACAGTCAGTGGGTTCTCATTGGAGGCGAAGCCAGAGCAGGTCTGCCGGGTTTGGCTGGACTTTCCACTGTTGCGGCTTCTCATCCGGGTGATGGGCTTTTTTACTCTGGAGTGGTGGACCCATGGGGTGACAGCCGAGACCTTAAGGGCAGTAGGGTGTTAGAACAACAGAGTGAGGCCCTGTCCACTGTGGTTTGAGGGAGTTCCTTTTCCAATTTTTGACCCAGACTGAGGTTCCTGCCTGGAAGGAGTATATCTGGGACCCTAAGGAGATTGAGGCCCTCTCAATGGTACCTTTGTGATTTATTTAGGGTGGCCCCCAGGTCCTGAAGTTGTTTTTTTATTTTTTTATCCCCAGTTTGATGTAGGTTTCCTGGAAGTCTCCCCAGGCACAGGGGAGGCCATCCATACACTGATTTGGAAGGGGAGTAACCTAGCATCCCAGCTGTGCAGCGGGCATGGAGGGCCAGGGGTAGCAGATCCGGTCATGGGAGGTTAGTCTCCTGACAAAGCTTTGCTAAGGTTCCCTTGAGGGTGTGATTCATCTGCTTTACTTTCCCTGAGCTTTGGGGCCAGTAGGTGGTGTGGAGCCTCCAGGTAATGTTGAGAAACTTGGTTAAGTCCTGTACAATGTCCGCTACAAATGCGGGCCCATTGTTACTATGGATTGTTAATGGCAGGCCAAACCGGGGCACGAGCTCCCCCAAGACAACTTTGGCTACTTTCCGGCTTTGCTGTGTCCTGTTTGGGAAGGCCTTGACCCATCTAGAGAATAGGCACTTCATTACTAGGAGCCATCTGAACCCCCTGCTTGGCTGGACGTCTGTGAATTTCTTTCTAGATTTTTGAAAGGGGTTACTCCCATCCTCTGGACACCGGCGGGGGCTGCGGTGCAGGCCGAGCATGACATTTAGCACAGGTTGTGCCTTGCTCCCTGGTTGCTGGGCCCAGGGCTGGCAGCTGGCAGATGTGCAGTGCTTCTGGAGGAGGGCCTCTAATGCGGTTTTTTCCAGGTGGGTGAGCTTGACTAGATACCCTCCTGTTGTTGGGATGAAAATGCGCCTGTCTGGTATTACCCACCATCTCTTTTTAGTCAGGGTGGCCCCCTTAGCCGTGGCCCATTTTTTTCTCTTTAGTGCAACTGGGCGGAGGGACTTCTTCTGGGGCTCGGGGCCATGGTGAGGGAAGGGGCTCTGCCGTGTCCTTACTGGCTGTGGTCTTGGCAGCCTCATCTGCCAGACGATTTGCCTGCGCTATGCAGTTGTCTCCTTTTTGGTGTCCCTTATGGTGCGGGATGGCTGTTTCCTTTGGAAGTCAGACAGCTTCGAGGAGTTTCAGTATCTCTTCTTTGTTTTTGACAGCCTTTTCTGCGGCAGTCAGGAGCCCCTCTCCTTGCAGCCGGCCCCCTGTAGAGGCCCAGTAGCAAAGGTGTACCGAGAGTCACCGGATATTGACGGGCTTGCCTTCACTGAGGGTGAGGGCTCGGAAGAAGGTGTATAGATCAGACCCTTGTGCTGACCATCCAGCTGGTAATGCCTTACCTTCTAGGACTTCAGTCCTAGGACCCGCTTTTTGGGCACCTTCTTGTAGGTAACTGCTGCCATCTCTGAACGGTGTGAGCTCTGGAATTTTTTATGGCTAGATCCCATAAGTCTGGACGGCTCGTGTAGCCTTTACTGGTTACTTTGGAGCAGTTATGGTCTGGTTCCCTCTCTTCCTTGGGGAGAAAGGTTGCTGGGTTTAATGTCCTTACTGTTTTAAGGGTGACCCAAGGATTTTTTGCAGAGGAGCCCTTGGTATTGTGCTAGTTGAGAGCTGGAAAGGAAGCAGTGCCCCTGTGTTTTTTTTTTTTTTTTAAAGATTTTATTTATTTATTTGACAGAGAGAGATCACAAGTAGACAAAGAGGCAGGCGGAGAGGGAGAGAGGGAAGCAGGCTCCCTACCGAGCAAAGAGCCCGATGCGGGGCTCGATCCCAGGACCCCGAGATCATGACCTGAGCCGAAGGCAGCGGCCTAACCCACTGAGCCACCCAGGCGCCCCGCCCCTGTGTGTTCTTGACGGTTGTAACTGCATGAGGGACCTTGATGTTAAGTTCTTGCTCCAGGTTGAGTTTGTCTGCCTCCTTACTGAGTAGGACTGCGGCTGCTGGTGCCCTGAGGTGGTGGCCATCCCGCTGCCATGGAGTCCAGTCTCTTTGACAGATATGTAACTGGCCATTGTCAGGGCCCAACAGTCTGGGTGAGTACCCGGGCGCTATTATTTTCATGTACAAGAGATTGCCGGGTTTTTTAATCTTTGGTAGGCCCGGGGCTGGAGCCTGCCTCAGGGCAGCCTCTCTCTCTATGCAGGCGGCTTCTGCTGTTTCAGTCCAGGCAGAGGTTCTCGATTTAGTCCCCCAAGAGATTTCAGAGGGTTCTTGCTATGGCGCCAAGAACCCAGGAATCCAGATGCAGGAGAATCCTGTAGCCCCCAGGAATTCTCATAGGCCCCTTTTTGTCTGGGGCTGTGGCAAGGAGATGACTTTTTTCCCCTCTGGCCCTCGTTTTGTTTTCCCTTGGGTAGGGAGGAAACCAAGATAACAGACCTTTGTTGGCGGATTTGTGCCTTCTTCCATGAGACATGGTACCCCGGGTCTGACAGGAGCTGTGGGAGGGCCTTTGTGCCTTTCATGCAGTCTTCTTGTGTGTCACTGGCAAGGAGATTGTCCACATACTGGAGGCGGGTGCATGGATTTGGGGCCACCGGGTATAGGGAGACGGCTACGCTTGTTGATGGCCCGCAGGTCTTAGACTGGTTGATATCCCCCCTCCTGGCTTCTTAACTGGCAGGAGTCGGGTATTTCAGGCCGAATGGCACTCAATTAGGATACCTGCTTCTGTAAGTTTGGCCAGATGTTCCTGAATGCCAATCTTAGCTTTTTGTCTGAGGGGGTATTGCCTTTGCCTCTGGGGTTGGGCTCCCGGGATCAGTTTAACAGTGACAGGGGCCTGATTCTGGGCTACTCCAGGTGGGTTGGGTTGTCTTTAGCCCATACTGTAGGTGAACCTGAACTCTGGCAGGCCATTTGGCTGGGTCTGGGTGCAGAATTCTCTCCATTATTTCTTGGTGTGGTAATTGCTAGTACCAGAGACCCCCGTCTCCTTTTGCCCTGGGTTTAATTGGAGGCTGGTGTGCCCAGTGGGCTCAAAGTGTATCTGAGCCCCAACCTGAAGAGATTATATCTCGGCCCAGGAGGGGGATGGGACAATCAGGTAGATAAAGGAATTCATGTTGGACCTTGTGGCGCCTGAGTTTACACTGGTGAGCCTGGCAGAAGTGCTGTTGTATTGTCTGTGTCCCAGTAGCCCCAAGGATGGTCGCAGTCCTCTTTGCTGAAAAAGAGCCACTGAGGAGGTGACAACAGAGTGCTTGGCCCCAGTAGGAACCATGAAAGTCAGTGGTTGGCCTCCTATTTTTATTCTGATTGTGGGCTCATGGGGGCCAAGAAGACAGCCTGAGATCACCACGGAAACAGGCTGGGGCCCACTCAGACTCCATAGTCTCAATACAGTGGAGCCACAGAATCACCGGGTCAAACTGCACATTCATTCATACCGAAGTTATTATAGTTCCTCCCCCCTTGGGAGGCCCTACCTGTGGAATTCCTTTTGGAAATTCCTTTCTGATCCCCCTTTTGGGGGTTTTCTCTGAGACCTTGGAGGTCTCTGGGACGTGGTCAAGCTCCCGCTTCCACCCTGACAGGTGGGTCTGACTGGTCCTGGGGCCCCAGGCCTGATGGGAATCCGACATCAGAACCAGGTCCTCACCTGCCAAATCTCCTTGAGTCTGGCGGGAACAGCGGAGCTGGGTTGCTCCGAGGCAAGCGGGTGGGAGACTGCCAAAGATTAGGCGGGGTGCGCCTTCTTCGTTATGACCCTTGTTCCGTCACTGCGCTGCTGTTGTCCCCAAACTGGTGGCAACAGTAGGCCAGTGTGGTTGGGTTTCCTGGTCAGGGAACAAATGTTACGGACTGCAGACTGGATCCTGGCCAAAAAAAACCAAGCAGCACTCAGAGACCTTGGAGGATCAGAGATTTATTTTATGCTAGCGGGCCCAGGAGAGCATAATCTCTCAAGGTCTGAGCCTCGAGCACAAACAAAGGGGGTATCTTACACACTTGTACTTCCCTATCTGTGCCACTCTTGCAGCTGTGGCCAGTGGGGCTTGGGGAAAGCCTGGTATGGGACTGGGATTCCCCTGCTGGATTGGCAGCCGCCTCAGAACACAGACTTCCCTTATCACCCAGAGGAGGAAGGGGGGGTCTCCCTGGATCTGCCACTTGTGGGGTCCCCGCTTAAAGAGCAGTGGTCTGACTGTGCCTCAGATCACAGTTTAAGGTAACCCCGAGATGAAAGCCCCCTCCTTGGCTCCGTCTTAGCAGCTGGCTTCCCCACTCTGATACCTGGGAGCTCTGCCACTCAGACACCCCTGGTCTTCCTGAGACCACATTGTCCCCGTGAGGGTTCCACCCCTTCTTAGCCTCTGGAGTGAGGCCCCTCAGTGGAGCCGACTTCTAAAAGTAACAGTTTTGTGCTCTGCTGCTCTACTGCCCCCCAGGAGCTGGCCCTGCCCCCCGCAGTCTATCTTCTCATATATCGCCTCGGATTCACTTCTCCGCACGTCCTACCTTGCAGAAAGTGGTCGCTTTTCTGTTCCTGGAATTGCTGCTCTTCTCTTCGATCTTCCTTTGAGTTTGTAGGTGTTCAGAATGGTCTGATAACTCTCTAGCTGAACTCCTGGGAGTTCAGTTTAGGTTTCCTACTTCTCCATCATCTTGCTCCTCCCCCAACCCCACAAAAATTAAAAAAAAAAAAAATGTGGCAAGTCTACAGGGAGGTGAGAATAAACAGCTTTGGGCTGTTCATCCTCCGAGATAGGGCAACCCCTCATTCCTTCTGCCTAGAATGCCCTTCTGCCCCCTCTCCCATGTCCTCTGAGTATTTCATTATTTTCTAAGGCTTAGGCCAAAAATCCTTCACTTCATCGTGCCTTACCTGAGTTTTCCTTCCTCCAATCCTGGGCTCCCACAGTCCTGGTATATCCCTCTCTGCTGGTGATGGCTCCTCAGGCCAGATATTTGGGCTTCTGGCACAGGGGAGATTTTGTTGTTGTTGTTGTTGTTGTTTTTGTTTTTGTATTTTTAAAGATTTTATTTATTTATTAGAGAGAGAGAGAGAGAGAGAGAGAGAGATCACAAGTAGGCAGAGAGAGGAGGAAGCAGGCTCCCCGCTGAGCAGAGAGCCCGATGTGGGGCTCGATCCCAGGACCCTGAGATCATGACCTGAGCCGAAGGCAGAGGCTTTAACCCACTGAGCCACCCAGGCGCCCCAGGGGAGATGTTTAATGCACGTAAGAGAACGTTGCCGGAAGATGAGGAAGACTTCATGGAGAGGTGACCTGAGAAGATGGGAGGACATTTTAAGAGCACAGGGGCAAAGTGCCGGGGTTGTGCAGTGAAGGGGGCACCATCCCCAGCTCAGGAAAAGATGTGAACTTACTCAGAGCAAGCAGCCCTGAAAGGAAGATAGGTCCAGGAGGGTGGAGGTAGCTGGAAGACCTGGGGAGAAAAGGATCTGGTTCCTTAGAGGGTCTCCTTGGAGCCCCCAAACTGAAATTCCTCACTTGTCTGGCCACAGTGCTGGGACAAGGGCCTGGGACATATCCAGCTTTTCTCTGGGGGTCATGACACCATCCCCACACCCTCCTCACCCTACCATGCCCCATCTTCTCTTCAGCCACCACCTAGGGGAGAATCAGTGGAGCCAAGACCTGTGATAAGGCTGGAAGGCCAGGTGGCTCCCTGTGTGCCCTACTGAGGGCAGTTTTCAGTTCTTTCTTGGTTTACTAGGGGGAAGAGTGGGAAGAGCTTTGACTGTGGGGTCAGAGGGAACTGATGTCCTCCTAGCTCTACAATCCCTTAGCTGGGTCACCTTGGGCAAGTGGCTCCCCTCTGAATAGAGTGTTTCCTCACCTGTGAAACAGTAATGAGAACACCCCCCTCTCCCCATCAGGTTGTCCTAAGTTTTAAGGAACCAATGCATTTACCAGAATGGTTATACTCTGTATCCTCCCCAAGGGCCCAGGAGTAGACTCTGGTCCCTGGTACCCCCTGCCCTGCTCCGCCCTGCATGGTGGTTCCTGGTTTTCCCTGCATCACCCCCCCTCCGCCTTTTCTTTCCTTACACAGAGGCTGGGCCCTGGTCATGGCAGAGCCTGAGCCTCAGGCTGGCTTGTGGCATCTGTATAGCTTGTCCTCAGGACCCGTCCCATGGCCCTCCATGCTGACTTCCCACATGTTTTTCTAGACAATGCCTGTCTTCCAAACCTTCCGTACTCCCCCAACTCACTGGTGGAAACTTAGCTTTCCCAGGGCTCCTCCCTTGGAGACATGCTGGGGAAGGTCCATTCACCTTACTGTGTCTTCTCCCGCAGATGCCACACTGGCAACTTCTTTCAGCATCTGGGGGTCAGACTCTGGCCTGGGTCCCAAGGCTTCATGTCAGAGGCTCAGAAGTCTCCTCCCCATCGCACAAAGGCACTGCTTCCTCTGCCTCCATTAAGTCCTGGGCCAGGGCTGAGGGATAATTTCCTTCTGCCCCACTGACAGAAACACTGAGGTTCAGAGAGCACAGTGCGGGCTCCTCAAACAGGAAAAGTGAAGGACAAGCCCAGGGAAGCCGAACATGGAGCTTGCAACGGTTCATTCTAAATCACCTGTCTCTTCCTCCCTTCAGGTGGCTCCTCCCCAGAGGTCACTGGTCCTTCCCTGCAAGAAGGATTTGCATGAGAACCTTCACTGTCCACACACCAGAACTAGCCAGGACTGCTTTTCACTGCGTAGGGAGCCAGAAGTCTCCCCCCCATGGTGAACAAAGCAGAGGCCATGAAGAGTTTAACTATTCTCGCTTTTACATGACTTAACAAATATATATTAAGCAGCTTCTACACTATTGTGTGCCGGGCTTCATCCTTGCTCTCTCAGAGGCACGGGTCTCCTTGGTTTTTTTTTTTTAATTCTTTAAAAAAAACTAATATCTAATTTGCATAGCATAAAATCCACCCTTTGAAGTGTAACAATTCCGTGGGTTTTAGTATACTCATAACATTGTACAGCAATCACCACTGTCCAATTCCAGAACATTTCCATCATCCCTAAACCAAACCCTGACATATCAACAGTCACTGCCCCTGTCCCCAGTCCTTGGCATCCAATAATCTACTTTATGTCTCTGTAGATTTGCCTATTCAGGACATTTCATATAAATGGAGTCATACAATTTGTGGGTTTTTTTGCGGCTGGCTTCTTTTACGTAACATAGTGTTTTCAAGGCTCATCCACAATGTAACATGTATCAGTGCTTTTATTCCTTTGTAAGGTTGAATAATACTCTGCTGTATGGATATACCATAGTATCTTCATCCGTCTGTTCCTGGACATTTGGTTTGTTTCCACTTTTTGGTTATTGAGAATAATGCTGCGCTGGTCCTTCATGTGAAAGTCTTTATGTGGACGTGTGTTCTCATTTCTCTTGAGTAGATGCTCAGGAGTGGAGCTGCTGGGTCAAATGGTAACTGTTCAACTTTTCGAGAAACTGCCAAACTGTTTTCCGAAGTGGCTATACCATTTTATACTCCCACCAGCAATTCCTTGCCATTTTTGGAATATACCAGGCATGCTCCATCTTGCTCCCCAGTTTCTTGCTTGGAAAGGCTATCCTGTACCAAATCGTGACCCATCTCCACAGCCCCCCTCCCCTCCTCTGATTGTTGGCATGACTGACATCTGACACACTATGCATTTTTTACTCTATTTATTGTCTCCCCTCATTAGAGTGTGAGCTTTGTTTTGTTATTGTTTTGCTCCTAGCACAGCGCCCAGCACTTACCACCCACTCAGCAAACGTTCACTGAGTAACACATGAATGAAGACATGGATGGCACCAGGCTAGAGTATGGTGAAGCCTCAGAAAGAAGTCCCAAGATCACCGAGCCTGGACTCTGCCTCCACCTGTCAAATCTGTCACTGTGGATCAGCTCAGACCACTCACGCTCTCACTCTCACCAGCTAGGGTGAAGGGGGACTGAACCTCTCCCCCAAGCTAGACAGAAGGTGGGGGAGGCAAGTTTGTTCACCATGCAGTCATTACCTAATAGGCCCACCTGTCAGGACACTGTTCATAGACAAGGTAACTGCTTAGTCAAGGATTTGCAAAGTGGCAATTGGAGAGGGCAGTAGAAGTGATGTCAGTGCCCTGCACCGTCCCTGCCTGTCCCCCTTCAGGACCCAGTCTGCCTCAGACCCTGGATGTGAGAGCTACTTGATAGGAAAGGATGTTGGCTTTTCTCATGCCAGGAAGAAAGGACAGACCTTCCCAGCTGCAGAGCTGACCCAGTGGGTCTTTTATGGCCTTGGCTGGCCTCTGGGAATGATAGGAATCCTTCAGTGGCAAGGGACAAAAATCCAGTTCAAGCTGAAAAGAAGGAATAGTTTAGTGGAGCCTATGGTACTTAGAAGTACAGGGGAGGGGAGCAGACAGACTTCAGAATGCTGATAGCCAGGGACACACATGTCCTGGGTTTGAACACTGTTGGTCTCCTTTCATTTTTTTTCTTTGCATGTCAGTTTCATTCCTTCCTACCACACAAGGGCTTCTTCATGGGACAGGGAGCTTGGCTATGGAAATCAGCTTAGTGGCCCTGAGAACAACCCAGAGAAACAGTTTGGCTCAGCTGGGATCAAATGCTCACTTCCCTCATACACCTACACAGTCCATTTCCATCTGCCACTATAGCTGGTATGGTGACACTAGAAACCCAGGCAGGCTTGTTACTCTCTCACAGAATGCCTGCTAGGTGGCAGGTACTTTACAGTATGATTTCTTTTAATTCACACAGCTGCCCTGCAGAAAGCTATGTTGATCAGGGCTGTTTTGGCTCCAACTGACAGAAGCCCAGCTCAAATTAGCTTATGCCAAAAAAGGAATTTTTGCTCACACAACTGATAAAAACAGGAGTGGACTTTAGGCATAACTGGATTCAGGGAGTCAGATTAGTCTGGGCTGTCTCTCACTATCTCCAGCTTTTTTAAAAAATTTGGGGGGCACCTGGGTGGCTCAGTTGGTTAACCATCTGCCTTCGGCTCAGGTCATGATCCCAGGGTCCTGGGATTGAGACCCATGTTGGGCTTCCTACTCAGTGGGGAGTCTGCTTCTCCCCCTCCCTCTGTCCCTCCCCTGTACTCATACACACTCTCTGCTTTCAGATAAAATCTTTTTTAAAAAGTTTATTTCTTGGGGCACCTGGGTGGCTCAGTGGGTTAAGCCGCTGCCTTCGGCTCAGGTCATGATCCTGGGGTCCTGGGATCGAGTCCCATATCAGGCTCTCTGCTCAGCAGGGAGCCTGCTTCCCTTCCTCTCTCTCTGCCTGCCTCTCTGCCTACTTGTGATCTCTGTCTGTCAAATAAATAAATAAATCTTTAAAAAAAAAAGTTTATTTCTTTAAGTGATCTCCACATTCTGCATGGCACTCAAGCTCAGAAACCCAAGATCAAGAGACTGTGTTCTTCCAACTGAGCCAGTAGGGCAAAGGAGGGGCACATGGATGGCTCCATTGGTTAAGCATCTGACTCTTGATTTCAGTTCATGATCTCAGGGTCATGAGATGGAACCCCCCTCACTGGGCTCCACTGAACGTTGAGCATGGAGCCTGCTTAAGTTTCTCTTTCTCCCTCTGCCCCTCCCTCTCAGTGCATACATGCTCCCTTTCTCTCTCTAAAAAGAATTTTTTTAATTAAACGGGCAAAGGATCATGAATAAATAGTTCTCCAAAGAAGATAAACAAATAACCAAAAAGCACATGAGAAAAAGCGCTCAATATTATTAATCATTAGGGAAATGCCTGTCAAAATCCTATTAGATACTACTTCATATCCGCTAGGATCACTAGAATTAAAACACAGCCAAGTGTTGGCAAGGATATGGAGAAACTGGAATGTTTGTGTATCTGCTGGGAATCTCAAATGGTGCAGCCACTGTATAAAATGGTTTGGCAGTCCTTCCAAAAACTAAAGAATTACCTTATGATCCAGGAATTCTACTCATAGGTATATACCCCTAAGAATGGAAAATAGGGACTCAAACAGATACTTGCATACCCATGTTCATTACAATATCCTTCACAATAGTTAAAAGGCGGATACAGCCTGAGTGTCCATCAACAGATGAACCGATAACTAAATCATGGGTCATATGTACAAGAGAATATTATCCAGCCGTAAAAAGCAACGAAGTTCTGATGCCTGCTACGACATGGATAAAACTTGAAGGCATTATGCTAAGTGAAATAAGCTGAATACAAAGGGACAAATATTGTATGATTCCACTCACACAGACTATCTAGAATAGGAAAATTCTTAGAGACAGAAAAGAGGCTGGAGGTTACCAGGGGCTGAGGGAAGGGAAAAATGAGGGATTATTGCTTACTGGGTGCAGTTTCTGTTTAGGATGATGACAATGTTTTGGAAATAGGTATTGCTGATGATTGCACAAAATGTGAATGTACTTAATGTCACTCAACCATACAATCAGAAGTTATTAAAATGGTAAATTTTGCGTCATCTATGTTTTACCATAATTAAATTTTTTTTACATGATTAGCAATTTTTATATTGTGTATATCTTACCCCAATTAAAAAAAAATAAAGGGTCAGCACAGCTGCAAGTTCATAAAATACCTTCAAGATGAACTTCAAAAAGGGTTCCTCTTCCTGTGGCTAAAACTGAGTAGAGTGCCTTCATTTCAGCTCCCATTTAGTCCCTCAACCTGTAAGGTGCACTTGGGGAGGGAACAGACTACACAACCATACACGGTGACCACGTGCTTGACTTTAGACTTAATGTCTGCTTCTGGTTGGTCAAAATCATGTTGGGTCTGCATTTTGTTATCCATTGTGCTTGCCATCTCCCCCAGCTCTGTGACACCTACTGAACCGAGCCTATACCATCTTCCACACCACTGACTAAACGGTCAAACCAGGTAGAACTCTGTGGCTCATCAGTAGAGACCTCCTGCCAGATTTGTGTAACTGTCACTCATCCTACCTGTGCCTCTGGAGAACTGGAGTGACCCCTCATGCTGTGTCCTGCCTCCTTCTTCACCAGTCTCCTCCATGTTCTCCCACATTGTCCTCAAAGATTTCTTAAGAAGTAGATCAAAGGCTCTACTGCACTCCGGAGACAGAGTATGTCCTTCGTCTGCCACTCTGGACATCCTATTACAAAAGAAAATGAGATTATTTTGGCATGCCTGGATCTTGGAGGGCAATGGTTTTCCAACTTGTGCATGCATGAGGATCTCCTGGCAGTGAATGCTAGGCTCTGCTCAAAGAGTTCATATTCAGGAGGTCCAAGTGGGGCCCTCCAGCACTTTCATTTCTAGTAAGTTCCCAGTGAGGCTAAGGCTGCTGGTCCAGGAACCGTATCCCGAAAACCACTGATGTGTGGAGACAAGAGCAAATACTTTGCAGTCAAGTAGTCCTTAACTTGTTTGAGCATCAGTTTCTTTGAAATCAAGATAATAATCCCACCTCCCGCAGTAGCTATAAATTACAGAGGGAATGCATGAAAACACAGAGCTTAGTGCCTAGCACATCAGGGATCAATAAGCATCGACTCCTAGTAATATGCCTAGTAACGAATCGGTGCCAGTTGCTCTTCTGAACCACTCACAGACCATTGCTGGTCCATCCATCTGCACACTGGCATAGGGGTTGGTCAGTTCCTGGTCTTAGCTTTTCTTGGGTTCATCTGGGTAGTGGGTAGGCTTCAGAATTGGTTACTTGAAGGAAGTTGATGGCAGAATGAATGAAGAGTATAAATCCTTCAAGTGGGAAGAAGAAGCCCTGGCTGAATTGGGGGGAAGACCTCTGTACCCACTGCTTTTCTTTTTTTTTTTTTTTTTTTTTGCCTCTTAGCTGGTTACTTGTGATGCTGTCAGAATCTTACTTTAAATGGCCCATTCACAGATATCAGGTCAAGAAATGGGTGCCCAGCCTAGCCTGGCTCCCAGGCAGGGCAAACCTCTGCCCGGATGCATGGGACTCCAAATGCAGCCCCCCAGGTGCAGGCTAGCTGCACCCACACATCCTCATTCCTGCCACACCTCAGATGCTAGGCCTGAGAGGCCCCTCCCACTGCTTCATCCCCGCTCCAACTCTCCCAGGCCCTAAAAGATGTCCAAGAGCTCCAAGCACCATAGGGGCAGAGCCTGCCCTGGGATGCCCTTCTTCTCAATACCCGCTGCAGGTAAGATGCTGCAGTGGTGCTGGGGCTGGACTGCTTATCCACGTAACTACGGATATGTTCATGAAGCTCCTGGTACCACACGTGGTTTCCTCCTCTGTCAGATTGAAGCTAATGATCTTACGTGCCTCAGAATTGCCAAGATTAAGTGGGATATTTTATGGCTAGTGTTTAGGACAGATCCTGACACATAGGAAACCCTTAATATTGACTTTTATTACTATTAGTTTCTGGGCTAGAGTTTTCTCAAACTACTGGTATTTCAGCTTCTGTAGTATGTTCAATAATGTGTCCCCCTCCCTAAGATATATGAAGTTCTATCCCCTGGTACCTGTGAATAGCAGCTTATTTGGACAGGCTAAGATAAGGATCTCAAAGTGACATCATCCTGGATTTAGAGTGAGCCCTAAATCTAATGACTGGGGCCTCACAAGGGAAAGGACGCAAAGAGAGACACACGGGCTAGAAGGCCATATGAAGATTAGATTTTCCACAAGCCAAAGAACTGGAGCTACCAGAAGCTGGAATGAGGAAGGAAAGATTCTCCTTTAGAATTTTTCAGAAGGAATGTGGCTCTACTAGCAACTTGATTCCCAAGTCGGGTCTACACAACTGTGAGAATAAAAGGACTATAGTTTGAGCCAGCAAGTCTGTGATGAGTTGTCATGGCAGCCCTGGGAAATGAATACAACTTTTTTTCTGATTGTCCAGAGACCCTGCCCAGGTTCACTCCCTCTTGTAAGGATCCATTCACGTTTCTCTCTGCTCTTAGCAGAAACTCCTACCTCTTAGGGAAATCTACCTTGGTCTTAAGTTGGGGGGTGGGGAATGATAATTTAGCTAAAAAGTCTTTCCCTTGGGGGAGGAGCTAGATGGTGGAGAAGTAGGAGACCTAAATATCATCAGGTCCCAGGAGTTCAGCTAGATAGTTATCAGACCATTCTGAACACCTACAAACTCAATAGGAGATCGAAGAGAAAAATAACAGCAATTCCTGGAACAGAAAAGCAACCACTTCTGGAAGGTAGAATGTGTGAAGTGAATCTGAGGTGATATATGGGAAGATAGACTGCTGGGAGATGGGGCTGGCTCCTGGCAAGTGGTAGAGCAGCAGAGTACAAAATCAGAACTTTTAGAAGTCTGCTCCACTGAGGGACGTTGCTCCATAGTCTAAGAAGGGGATGGAACCCTTGTGGAGACAGTGTGGTCTCAGGACCCTCAAGGTAAGAGAATCACCAGTGACTGAGTGTGGCAGAGCTGCCAGGTATTGGAGCGGGGAAGCCGGTTCCAGAGACAGAGCTGAAGAGTGGGCTTTCAGCTCAGGGTTACCTTAAACTATGATCCGAGGCACAGTCGGACCACTATTCTTTGAGCAGGGACCCCACAAGTGGCAGATCTGGGAGACCCCCCCCCACTTCCTCCTCTGGGAGGAGCGGTGTGGGAGCATGCTGCAGGAATCTGCCAGGTTTAGAGACTCTAAATGGGGCCGTGTGCCAGAGATAGAAGTGCTCAGTCACAAGCCGGTGAGCACAGAGTACGGCAGGAGACCAGGGAGATGGGAGGGATTGACTTCCTTTCTCTGAGGACACACTGAGGAGTGGTGGCCCAAGCTCTCAGCTCCTACAGGGTCAAAGAGTGGGAGGCCACCATCTTCATTCCCGTCTTCCAAAGCTGTACAGAAAGCATTCAGGGACTAAAAGCTCCTAAGAGCAAACCCGAGCAGATTACTTAGCATGGCCCCTGGCAAAGGAGGTGCAATTCCACCTCGGGTAGACATTTGAGAATCAATGCAACAGGCCCCTTCCCCAGAAGATCACCAGGAACATCCAGCCAAGACCACGTTCACCGATCAATGAGAACTGCAGAACTCCAGAGCTAGGGGAATGCACCACATAGACCTCATGGCTTTTTTTTTTTTTTACCATGATACGTTAGTCTTTCAAACTTAAATATTTTAAATTTTATTTTTTCTTATTCTATTTTTAAAAATTTTCCTCTTTCTCATTTTGGCCTTTTTAAACTATTTTATCAATACCTTTTTAAAAAATCTTTTTAGATTTTCATTGTTATAGTCATATTCTAGCCCCTCATTGTATTTAACCTTATTTTTTGTATACATAGAGGTTTTTCTTTAAAATTTTGGGATACAGTTTCTTTTAAAAGATCAAAATATACCTAAAATCTAACACATGGCTTTGTTCTAGTCTTCAGCCTGATCACATTCTTTCTGCCTTTTTTTTTCTTTTTTCAACCAACTTTTTTTTAAATTTATTTATCTGATAGAGATCGCAAGTAGGCAGAGAGGCAGGCAGAGAGAGAGAGGAGGAAGCCAACTCCCTGCCAAGCAGAGACCCCGAATGTGGGGCTCGATCCCAGGACCCCGGGATCACGACCTGAGCTGAAGGCAGAGGCTTTAACCCACTGAGCCACCCAGGCGCCCCTCAACCAACTTCTTATCAATTTCTTTTTTAGAATCCTTTTTAGGGGCGCCTGGGTGGCTGAGTGGGTTGAGCCTCTGCCTTCAGCTCGGGTCATGATCTCAGGAGCCTAGGATCGAGCCCCGCGTCGGGCTCTCTGCTCAGCAGGGAGCCTGCTTCCCCTTCTCTCTCTGCCTGCCTCTCTGCCTGCTTGTGATCTCTCTGTCAAATAAATGAATAAAATATTAAAAAAAAAGAATCCTTTTTAATTTTCATCTTTACAGTCATAGTCCATTCCTACATAGTGTTTACCCTTATTTTTCTGTGTGTGTATATATGTTTCTCTTTCTTTAAAATTATGGGAGGCAGTTTTTTATAACAGACTAAAATACACCTGAAATCAAGTGTGTGTCTCTGTTCTATTCACCAGACTAATCATATTTTTTTTCTTTTTTTCTTTTTTCCTCTCCTTTCTTCTCTTCCCGGTTTTGGGTCTCTTCTGATTCGGTTAGTGTATATTTTTCTGGGGTCATTGCTACCCTTTTTATACTTCATTCTCTCATTCAACTATTCTTATCTGGATAAAAAGACAAGGCAGAAAAACTCACCTCAAAAAAAGAACAAGAGGCAGCACTGAGGGCCAGGGACCTAATTGATATGGACATTCATAAGATGTCAGAACTAGAGTTCAGAATGATGGTTGTCAAGGTGCTAGCTGGGCTCAAAAAAAGGATAGAAGATAATAGAGAATCCCTTTCTGGAGATATAAAATCCTTTTTTTTTTTTTTTGAGAAATAAAAGAACTAAAATCCAACCAAGTAGAAATCAAAAAGCTACTAATGAGATGCAATAAAAATTGGAGGCTCTTAATGCTAGGATAAATGAGGCAGAAGAGAGAATTAGTGATATAGAAGACCAAATGTGGAGAATAAAGAAGCTGAGAAAAAGATAAAAAACTACTGGACCACAAGGGGAGAATACAAGAGATAAGTGATACTATAAGATGAAACAATATTGGAATAATTGGGATCCCAGAAAAAGAAGAGAAAGTGGGCAGAAGGTATATTGGAACAAATTATAGCAAAGAATTTCCTGAATTTGGCAAAGGGAACAAGCATCAAAATCCAGGAGGCCCAGAGAACCCCCCTCAAAATAAAAAAAAAAAATAGGTCAATCTAATTGTAAATCTAATAGTCATCTAATAGTAAAGCTTACAAGTATCAGTGACAAAAAGAAAATCCTGAAAGCAGCTTGGGATAATCGGTCTGTAACATACAACAGTAGAAATATTAGATTGGCAGCAGACCTATCCGCAGAGACCTGGCAGGCCAGAGGGGCTGGCATGATATATACAGAGCACCAATCGAGAAAAATATGCAGCCAAGAACACTATAACCAGTTAGGTGGTCACTGAAAATAGGAGAGATAAAAACTTCCAGGACAAACAAAAACTAAAAGAATTTGCAAACACCAAACCAACCCTTCAGGAAATATTGAAAGGGGTCTCTAAGCAAAGAGAGAGCCTAAAAGTAACAGATCAGAAAGGAACAGAGACAATATATAGTAACAGTCACCTTATAGGCAATACAATGGCACTAAATTCATACCTTTCAATAGTTACCGTGAATGAAAATGGGCTAAATGTCTCAGCAAAAGATATAGGGAATCAGAATGGATTAAAAAAAAACAACAAAACACACAAGACCCATCAATATGCTATCTATAAGAAAGTCATTGGAGACCCAAAGACACCTCCAGATTTAAAGTGAGGGGGTGGAAAACAATTTACCATGCAAATAGACATCAAAAGAAAGCTGGGGTGGCAATCCTTAGATCCAATAAATTAGGTTTTAACCAAAGACTATAATAAGAGATGAGGAAGGACACTATATCATACATAAAGGCTCTGTGCAACAGTATTTAAAGATCTAACAAATTTCAATATCTATGCCCCAACATGGGAACAGCCAATTATATAAACCAATTAATAACAAAATAAAAAAATATATTGACAAAATACAATAATAGTATGGGACTTTATACCCCCTCACCAAAATGGACAGATCAACTAAACAAATGATCAACAAAGAAATAAATGCTTTAAATGACACACTGGATCAGATGGACATCACAGATATATTCAGAACATTCCATCCCAAAGCAATAGAATACACATTCTTCTCTAGTGCACACTGAACATTGTGCAGAATAGATCACATCCTGGGTCAAAATCAGGTCTCAACCAGTACCAAAAGTCTGGGGTCATTCCCTGCATATTTTCAGACCATAATGCTTTGAAACTGGAACTCAAGCACAATATGAAAGGTGGAAAGAACTCAAATACATGGAGGCAGAAGAGCATCCTACTAAAGTATGAATGGGTCAACCAGGAAATTAAAGAAGAATTTAAAAATTCCTGGAAACAAATGAAAATGAAAACACAGTGGTTCAAAATCGTTGGTACACAGCAAAGGCAGTCCTGAGAGGAAAGTATATAGCAATAGAACTTTCTCAAGAAAAAAGAAAGGTCTCAAATACACAACTGAACACTACACCTATAGGAACTGCAGAAAGAACATCAATGAAAGCCTAAGTTCTGCAGGAGAAGAGAAATAATAAAGATCAGAGCAGAAATCAATGAAATAGAAACCAAAAGAACAGTAGAACAGATCAACAAAATTAGGAGCAGGCTGTTTGAAAGAATTAATGAGATTGATAAACCCCTGGCCAGACTTATCCAAAAGAAAGGAGAAAGGACCCAAATTAATAAAATCATGAAGGAAAGGGGACACTTCACAACCAATGCCAAAGAAATACAATTATAAGAACATATTATGGGCAATGGTACACCAGCAAATTTGACAATCCGGAAGACATGGATGCATTCCTAGAGACATATACACTACCAAAACTGAACCAGGAAGAAATAGAAACCCATAACCAGACCCACAAGCAGTAAGGAGATTGAAGCAGTCATCAGAAATCTCCCAACAAATAAGAGCCCAGGGCCAGATGGCTTCCTAGGGGAAGTCCACCACACATTTAAAGAAGAATTAATACCTATTCTCCTGAAACTGTTCCAAAAAAATAGAAATGGAAGGAAAACTTCCAAACTCTTATCAGGAGGCCAAAAACAGAACCAGAACCAGAACCATCCCAAAACAAGACAAAGACCCCAATCAAAAAGGAGAAATATAGATCAATATCCCTGATGAACGGGGATGCAAAAATTCTCACCAAACTACTAGCTAATAGGATCCAACAGTACATTAGAAGGATTATTCACCACGACCAAGTGAGATTTATTCCTGGGCTGCAAGGTTGGTTCAACATCCACAGATCAATCATTGTGACACATTAATAAAAGAAAGAACAAGAACTCTACGACACTCTCAGTAGATGCTGAAAAAGTATTTGACAAAGTACAGCATCCTCTCTTGTTCAAAACTCTTCACAGTGTAGGGATAGAGCATACCTACCTCAATATCATCAAAGCCATCTATGAAAAACCCATAGCAAATATCATTCTCAATGGAGAAAAACTGAGAGCTTTTCCCCTTAGGCCAAGAACATGGCAGGGGGGGTCCACTCTCACCACTGCTATTCAACATAGTACTAGAAGTCCTACCCTCAGCAATCAGACAACAAAAAGAAATAAAGGCATCCGAATTGGCAAAGAAGTCAAACTCTTATTCTTTGCAGATGATATGATACTTCCTATAGAAAACTCAAGAGACTCCACTCCAAAACTGCTAGAACTCATACAGGAATTCAGTAAAGTGTCAGGATAGAAAATCAATGCACAGAAATCAGTTGCATTTCAATACACAAGACAGATGAAAGAAAAATTAAGGAGTCAATCCCATTTACAATTGCAACCAAAACTGTAAGATACCTAGGAATAAACATAACCAAAGAGGCAAAAAATCTGCACTTAGAAAACTATAAATTACTCATGAAAGAAATTGAGGAAGACACAAAGAAATGGAAAAACATTCCATGCTCATGGATTGGAAGAACAAATATTGTGAAAATGTCTATGCTACGTAGAGCAATATACACATTTAATGCAATCCCTATCAAAATACTATCAAATTATTTCAAAGAAATGGAACAGATAATCCTAAAATTTATATGGAACCAGAAAAGACCCCGAATGGCCAGAGATGTGTTGGAAAAGAAATCCAAAGTTGTTGGCATCCCAATTCCAGACTTCAAGCTCTATTACAAAGCTGTCATCATCAAGACAGTGTGGTACTGACACAAAAACTGACACCTAGATAACTGGAACAGAATAGAGAGCCCAGAAATAAACCCTCAACTCTATGGTCAGCAAATCTTTGACAAAGCAGGAAAGAATGTCCAATGGAGAAAAGACAGTCTCTTCAGCAAATGTTGTTGGGAAAATTGGACAGCCACATGCAGAAAAATGAACCTGGACCATTTCCTTTCACCACACACAAAAATAGACTCAAAATGGATCAAAGACCTCAATGTGAGACAGGAAACTATCAAAATCCTTGAGGAGAACACAGGCAGCAACCTCTTGGACCTCAGCTGTAGCAACTTCTTTCTAGGAACATCGTCAAAGGCAAGGGAAACAAGGGCAAAAATGAAGTTTTAGGACTTCATCAAGATCAAAAGCTTTCACGACTGTCTTCAGCTCAGGTCATGATCCTGGACTCCCGGGATCGAGTCCCGCATTGGGTCCCAGCTCCTCGGGGAGTCTGCTTCTCCCTCTGACCTTCTCCTCACTCATGCTCTCTTTCACTGTTTCTCTTTCAAGTAAATAAATAAATTTTTTTTTTAATCAAAAACTTTTGTACAGCAAAGGAAATAGTCAACAAAGCAAAAGGCAATGGACAGAATGGGAGAAGATATTTGCAAATGACGTATCAGATAAAGGGCTAGCATTCACAATCTGTAAAGAACTTATCAAACTCAGGATGCCTGGTGGCTCAGTCGGTTGAGTGACTGCCTTCAGCTGGGGTCATGACCCCAGCATGCTGGTATCGAGTCCTACATCAGGCTCTTTGCTCAGTGGAGAGCCCGCTTCTCCCTCTGCCTCTGCCTGCCACTCCCCCCTGCTTGTGCCCTTTTTCTCTCTGACAAATAAATAAATAAAATCTTTTAAAATAAGAACATATCAAACTCAACATAAAAGAACAAATAATCCAGAGGAGGAGTCAAGATGGCAGAGAAGTAGCAGGCTGAGACTACTTCAGGTAGCAGGAGATCAGCTAGATAGCTTATTTAAAGATTGCAAACACCTACAAATCCAACGGGAGATCAAAGAGAAGAAGAACAGCAACTCTAGAAACAGAAAATCAACCACTTTCTGAAAGGTAGGACTGGCGGAGAAGTGAATCCAAAGCGATGGGAAGATAGACCGCAGGGGGAGGGGCCGGATCCCGGCAAGCGGCAGAGCACAAAATCGGGACTTTTAAAAGTCTGTTCTGCTGAGGGACATCGCTCCAGAGGCTTAACCGGGGTGAAGCCCACGCGGGGTCAGTGTGGCCTCAGGTCCCGCAGGGTCACAGAAGGATCGGGGGTGTCTGAGTGTCGCAGAGCTTACAGGTATTAGAACGGGGAAGCCGGCTACAGAGACAGAGCCGAGGAGTGAGCTCTAAGCTCGGGGTTACCTTGAACCGGTCGCAGCCTCGGTCAGCTCGGAGTGCGGCCGGAGGCCAGGGTGACGGGAGTAATTGGGCGCTGTTCTCTGAGGGCGCACTGAGGAATGGGGCCCCGGGCTCTCGGCTCCTCCGGGCCAGAGACTGGGAGGGCGCCATCTTCATTCCCGTCCTCTGGAACTCTATGGAAAGTGCTCAGGGAACAAAAGCTCCCGAAAGCGAACCTGAGCGGATTACTCAGCCCGGCCCCGGGTAAGGGCGGTGCAACTCTGCCTGGGGCAAAGAGACTTGAGAATCACTACAACAGGCCCCTCCCCCAGAAGATCAACAAGAAACCCAGCCAGGACCAAGTTCACCTACCGAGGAGTGCAGTTTCAATACCAAGGAGAGCAGCGGAATTCCAGAGGAGGAGAAAGCAAAGCATGGAACTCATGGCTTTCTCCCCATGATTCTTTAGCCTTGCAGTTAATTTAATTTTTTTTTCTTTTTCAATTTTTTTTCTTTTTCTGCTAAATTTTTTTAACTTTTACCCTTTTCTTTTTTAACATTTTTTAACTAGTTTATCATATATATATATATATATATATATATATATATATATTTTTTTTTTTTTTTTTTTTTTTTTTATTATTGGTTTTCTTTTTTTAATTGTTTCTTTTTGAACCTCTTTTTATCCCCTTTCTCCCCCCTCACGATTTGGGATCTCTTCTGATTTGGCTAAAGCATATTTTCCTGGGGTTGTTGCCACCCTTTTAGTATTTTACTTGCTCCTGCATATACTCTTATCTGGACAAAATGACAAGGCGGAAAAATTCACCACAAAAAAAAGAACAAGAGGCAGTACCAAAGGCTAGGGACCTAATCAATACAGACATTGGTAATATGTCAGATCCAGAGTTCAGAATGATGATTCTCAAGGTTCTAGCCGGGCTCGAAAAAGGCATGGAAGATATTAGAGGAACCCTCTCGGGAGATATAAAAGCCCTTTCTGGAGAAATAAAAGAACTAAAATCTAACCAAGTTGAAATCAAAAAAGCTATTAATGAGGTGCAAACAAAAATGGAGGCTCTGACTGCTAGGATAAATGAGGCAGAAGAAAGAATTAGCGATATAGAAGACCAAATGACAGAGAATAAAGAAGCTGAGCAAAAGAGGGACAAACAGCTACTGGACCATGAGGGGAGAATTCGAGAGATAAGTGACATCATAAGATGAAACAACATTAGAATAATTGGGATTCCAGAAGAAGAGGAAACAGAGAGGGGAGCAGAAGGTATATTGGAGAGAATTATTGGAGAGAATTTCCCCAATATGGCAAAGGGAACAAGCATCAAAATCCAGGAGGTTCAGAGAACCCCCCTCAAAATCAATAAGAATAGGTCCACACCCCATCACCTAATAGTAAAATTTACAAGTCTTAGTGACAAAGAGAAGATCCTGAAAGCAGCCCGGGAAAAGAAGTCTGTAACGCACAATGGTAAAAATATTAGATTGGCAGCAGACTTATCCACAGAGACCTGGCAGGCCAGAAAGAGCTGGCATGATATATTCAGAGTACTAAATGAGAAAAACATGCAGCCAAGAATACTATATCCAGCTAGGCTATCATTGAAAATAGAAGGAGAGATTAAAAGCTTCCAGGACAAACAAAAACTGAAAGAATTTGCAAATACCAAACCAGCTCTACAGGAAATATTGAAAGGGGTCCTCTAAGCAAAGAGAGACCCTAAAAGTAGTAGATCAGAAAGAAACAGAGACAATATACAATAACAGTCACCTTACAGGCAATACAATGGCACTAAATTCATATCTCTCAATACTTACCCTGAATGTTAATGGGCTAAATGCCCCAATCAAAAGACACAGGGTATCAGAATGGATAAAAAAACAAAACCCATCTATATGTTGCCTACAAGAAACTCATCTTAAACCCGAAGACACCTCCAGATTTAAAGTGAGGGGGTGGAAAAGAATTTACCATGCTAATGGACATCAGAAGAAAGCAGGAGTGGCAATCCTTATATCAGATCAATTAGATTTTAAGCCAAAGACTATAATAAGAGATGAGGAAGGACACTATATCATACTCAAAGGAACTATCCAACAAGAAGATCTAACAATTTTAAATATCTATGCCCCTAGCGTGGGAGCAGCCAACTATATAAACCAATTAATAACAAAATCAAAGAAACATATCGACAATAATACAATAATAGTAGGGGACTTTAACACTCCCCTCACTGAAATGGACAGATCATCCAAGCAAAAGATCAACAAGGAAATAAAGGCCTTAAATGACACACTGGACCAGATAGACATCACAGATATATTCAGAACATTTCATCCCAAAGCAACAGAATACACATTCTTCTCTAGTGCACATGGAACATTCTCCAGAATAGATCACATTCTTGGTCCTAAATCAGGTCTCAACCGTTATCAAAAGATTGGAATCACTCCCTGCATATTTTCAGACCACAATGCTCTGAAGCTAGAACTCAATTACAAGAGGAAATTTGGAAAGAACCCAAATACATGGAGACTAAACAGCATCCTTCTAAAGAATGAATGGGTCAACCAGGAAATTAAAGAAGAATTGAAAAAATTCATGGAAACAAATGATAATGAAAACACAACGGTTCAAAATCTGTGGGACACAACAAAGGCAGTCCTGAGAGGAAAATATATAGCGGTACAAGCCTTTCTCAAGAAACAAGAAAGGTCTCAGGTACACAACCTAACCCTACACCTAAAGGAACTGGAGAAAGAACAAGAAAGAAACCCTAAACCTAGCAGGAGAAGAGAAATCATAAAGATCAGAGCAGAAATCAATGAAATAGAAACCAAAAAAACAATAGAACAAATCAATGAAACTAGGAGCTGGTTCTTTGAAAGAATTAATAAGATCAATAAACCCCTGGCCAGACTTATCAAAAAGAAAAGAGAGAGGACCCAAATAAATAAAATCATGAATGAAAGAGGAGAGATCACAACTAACACCAAAGAAATACAGACAATTATAAGAACATACTATGAGCAACTCTACGCCAACAAATTGGACAATCTGGAAGAAATGGATGCATTCCTAGAGACATATAAACTACCACAACTGAACCAGGAAGAAATAGAAAGCCTGAACAGACCCATAACCAGTAAGGAGATTGAAACAGTCATCAAAAATCTCCAAACAAACAAAAGCCCAGGGCCAGACGGCTTCCCAGGGGAATTCTACCAAACATTTAAAGAAGAACTAATTCCTATTCTCCTGAAACTGTTCCAAAAAATAGAAATGGAAGGAAAACTTCCAAACTCATTTTATGAGGCCAGCATCACCTTGATCCCAAAACCAGACAAGGATCCCATCAAAAAAGAGAACTACAGACCAATATCCTTGATGAACACAGATGCAAAAATTCTCGCCAAAATACTAGCCAATAGGATTCAACAGTACATTAAAAGGATTATTCACCACGACCAAGTGGGATTTATTCCAGGGCTGCAAGGTTGGTTCAACATCCGCAAATCAATCAATGTGATACAACACATTAATAAAAGAAAGAACAAGAACCATATGATACTCTCCATAGATGCTGAAAAAGCATTTGACAAAGTACAGCATCCCTTCCTGATCAAAACTCTTCAAAGTGTAGGGATAGAGGGCACATACCTCAATATTATCAAAGCCATCTATGAAAAACCCACCGCAAATATCATTCTCAATGGAGAAAAACTGAAAGCTTTTCCGCTAAGGTCAGGAACACGGCAGGGATGTCCGTTATCACCACTGCTATTCAACATAGTACTAGAAGTCCTAGCCTCAGCAATCAGACAACAAAAGGAAATTAAAGGCATCCAAATTGGCAAAGAAGAAGTCAAACTATCACTCTTCGCAGATGATATGATACTATATGTGGAAAACCCAAAAGACTCCACTCCAAAACTGCTAGAACTTGTACAGGAATTCAGTAAAGTGTCAGGATATAAAATCAATGCCCAGAAATCAGTTGCATTTCTCTACACCAACAACAAGACAGAAGAAAGAGAAATTAAGGAGTCAATCCCATTTACAATTGCACCCAAAACTATAAGATACCTAGGAATAAACCTAACCAAAGAGACTAAGAATCTATACACAGAAAACTATAAAGTACTCATGAAAGAAATTGAGGAAGACACAAAGAAATGGAAAAATGTTCCATGCTCCTGGATTGGAAGAATAAATATTGTGAAAATGTCTATGCTACCTAAAGCAATCTACACATTTAATGCAATTCCTATCAAAGTACCATCCATTTTTTTTCAAAGAAATGGAACAAATAATCCTAAAATTTATATGGAACCAGAAAAGACCTCGAATAGCCAAAGGAATATTGAAAAAGAAAGCCAAAGTTGGTGGCATCACAATTCCGGACTTCAAGCTCTATTACAAAGCTGTCATCATCAAGACAGCATGGTACTGGCACAAAAACAGACACATAGATCAATGGAACAGAATAGAGAGCCCAGAAATAGACCCTCAACTCTATGGTCAACTAATCTTCGACAAAGCAGGAAAGAATGTCCAATGGAAAAAAGACAGCCTCTTCAATAAATGGTGTTGGGAAAATTGGACAGCCACATGCAGAAAAATGAAATTGGATCATTTCCTTACACCACACACGAAAATAGACTCAAAATGGATGAAGGACCTCAATGTGAGAAAGGAATCCATCAAAATCCTTGAGGAGAACACAGGCAGCAACCTCTTCAACCTCAGCCGCAGCAACATCTTCCTAGGAACATCGCCAAAAGCAAGGGAAGCAAGGGCAAAAATGAACTATTGGGATTTTTATCAAGATCAAAAGCTTTTGCACAGCAAAGGAAACAGTTAACAAAACCAAAAGACAACTGACAGAATGGGAGAAGATATTTGCAAATGACATATCAGATAAAGGGCTAGTGTCCAAAATCTATAAAGAACTTAGCAAACTCAACACCCAAAGAACAAATAATCCAATCAAGAAATGGGCAGAGGACATGAACAGACATTTCTGCAAAGAAGACATCCAGATGGCCAACAGACACATGAAAAAGTGCTCCACATCACTCGGCATCAGGGAAATACAAATCAAAACCACAATGAGATATCACCTCACACCAGTCAGAATGGCTAAAATTAACAAGTCAGGAAATGACAGATGCTGGCGAGGATGTGGAGAAAGGGGAACCCTCCTACACTGTTGGTGGGAATGCAAGCTGGTGCAACCACTCTGGAAAACAGCAAGGAGGTTCCTCAAAATGTTGAAAATAGAACTACCCTATGACCCAGCAATTGCACTGCTGGGTATTTACCCTAAAGATAGAAACATAGTGATCCAAAGGGGCACATGCACCCGAATGTTTATAGCAGCAATGTCTACAATAGCCAAACTATGGAAAGAACCTAGATGTCCATCAACAGACGAATGGATAAAGAAGATATGGTATATATACACAATGGAATACTATGCAGCCATCAAAAGAAATGAAATCTTGCCATTTGCGACGACGTGGATGGAACTAGAGGGTATCATGCTTAGCGAAATAAGTCAATCGGAGAAAGACAATTATCATATGATCTCCCTGATATGAGGGAGAGGAGATGCAACATGGGGGGTTAAGGGGGTAGGAGAAGAGTAAATGAAACAAGATGGGATTGGGAGGGAGAGAAACCATAAGTGACTCTTAATCTCACAAAACAAACTGAGGGTTGATGGGGGGAGGGGGGTTGGGAGAGGGGGGTTGGGGTTATGGACATTGGGGAGGGTATGTGCTATGGTGAGTGCTGTGAAGTGTGTAAACCTGGCGATTCACAGACCTTTACCCCTGGGGATAAATATATATGTTTATAAAAAAAAAAAAAAGAACAAATAATCCAATCAAGAAACAGACAGACGACATGAACAGACATTCTTCTGCAACGAAGACATACAGATGGCCAATAGGCACATGAAAAAGTGTTCAACATCACTTGGCATCAGGGAAATCAAAACCACAATGAGATACCACTTCACACCAACCAGAATGGCTAAAATTAACAAGTCAGGAAACGACAGATGTTGGTGAGGATGTGGAGAAAGGGGAACCCTCCTACACTGTTGGTGGGAATGTAAGCTGGTACAGCCACTCTGGAAAACAGCATGGAGACTCCTCAAAAAGTTAGAAATAGAGCTCTGCTACAACCCAGCATTTGCACTACTGGGTATTTACCCTAAAGATACAAATGTAGTGATCCGAAGGGGCACATGCACCTGAATGTTTATAGCAGCCATGTCCACAATAGCCAAACTATGGAAAGAACCTAGATGTCCATCCACAGATAAATGGATAAAGAAGATGTGGTATATATACCCAGTGGAACACTATGCAGCCATCACAAGAAATGAAATCTTGCCATTTGGAATGATGTGGATGGAATTAGAGGGTATTATGCCAAGCGAAATAAATCAACAAGAGAAAGACAATTATCGTATGATCTCTCTGATACAAGGAATTTGAGAGGCAGGGCGGGGGTTCATGGCGGGAAAGGAAGGAAAAAATGAAACATGTTGGGACCGGCGTGGGAGGGGATAGGATGGCTGGGTGATGGACATTTGGGAGGATATGTGCTATCGTTATTGCTGTGACTTGTGTAAGGGTGATGATTCACAGACCTGTATGCCTGAAGCAAATAATACATTATATGTTAATTTAAAAATATATAAATAAAAAGTCTTTCTCTCTTAGTATTAAAAACTTTCCCTCACATACCTGCATTGCAAATGAAGCCTTCTTGTTAGAATGTGAGTCTAGATTTTCAAGGCCTTCTTGGTGTCTCTGGCTGGGCTGGCTCACTCAGCAGAGGACACTTCTGCCAAAATACTGACCATAACAAAATGATCATGAGATCCCTCTCTGTCATGCTTCGTTTGTGGAGCAGGCTTGCCACATCATTGTCCAAATAAGTTTATTGACTTAAGGGATGAGGGAGGGAGTTTTACTAATGTCCCCACTCTACTCTAGTCCTAGAAAATTCCATGAGAAGTGAAAACATGTCCATACACAGAGTTGTACACAAATGTCTAAGAGGCTTCATTTACAATAGCTAAATCTAGAAACAATACAAATGCCCATCAAAATCTGAGTGAATGAACAAATGGTATATCCATACAATGGAATACTATTCAGCAATAAAAAGGACTGATCTAACCACCAGTATAGACAAATCTCAAAGTCATGCTGAAAGAAGGCAGACACAAAATAATACATAATATTCTATTCCATTTACATGTAATTCTAGAGAATACAAATTAATCTATTGTGACAGGAAGACCAGAAATTAACTGGGGCTGGGGTAGAGAGAAGATTGGCTGAAAAGGGATATGAGGGGGCTCTTGAAGCTGACAGAAATATTTTGCATCTTGATCATGGTCAAGGTTACACTGATGTATACATTTGCAAAATTCATCAAATTGATAGTTTAAATGGGTTCAGTTTATTGTATGTAAACTGTATCTCAATAAAGTTAATTAGGAAGAAAATTCTAAGGGCACCTGAATGGCTCAGTCAATTAAGCAGCCTGCTCTTGACTTTGGCTGGGGTCATGATCTTGGGGTCCTGAGATTGAGTCCCCTGTTGGGCTCTGCGCTCAACAGGGAGTCTCCTGGAGGATTCTCTCCCTCTCCCTGTACCCCTTCCCCTGCCTGCTTGCACTCAATACTTCTCTCTCTCTCTCTCTCAAATAAATAAAAGAATCCTTAAAAAAAAGAAAATTTTGTGAAGCTGTGGACCTTAAGTACTACATCCTCTACTTCAATAAGATATGTGTCTTACATGTGAAGTCTATCTGAGAACTCATTTGGACAACAGGTAAGTATTGAACAGCAGCCCAGTGTGGGCACTGGTTGGCACTGGTGAGTCTATAAGGCAGGTTGTACCCTCAGGAAGCCCAAGGCTATAACACAGCTCCCCAAGTTTTCAAAAAGATATGAGCTAGGATGAAAAAGATATGCCAAAGGGAAAGAATAAGAATTGGTGTCCCTAGTGCTTCCTTGCCTGAGGTGCTTATAACAAGTATTACAAATGTCTGGGCCCCATTCCTGACTTATTCAGAATTGCTGAAAAGGCCCGAGAATCTTTATTTTTAGTAAGTATCCTAGGTAAATCTCCACATCAGGTAAATTCAGAAAAAGTGCTTGACTTGATCTCCATTTCAGGCATAGGTAGGAATCACTGTCTTCAGCAATCAGAAGACTTTGAACTAGAAGGGCATGTGAAGGGCAATCCACTCATTTATCTACCCCTGACCAACGAGAATCCACCAACTCCTCCTTCCTCTCCATTCCTAGAGTCTCAGCTTGTCTGCCAGTTTCTTATCTACTTAACTCTCTCTCCCTTCGAAAGTTCCTGGCTTTTGGTCCAACCTGGGAAAAACAGAAAAAAGTTCCCTGTCCCCAACTCCCACCATATTTCAGAAGGGTAAAGGTTTTTACTAAGCAGTTCTGCAACTTGGGTCAAACATATTGGTCCTTTGATTAGTGCTTCTGCTCCTTGGGCCTGAGAATTCAATGCTAAGCTTTGAAACCTAGTGAACACATTCCCCATGCTGAGAATGGTGGGTGTGAGGGTGTGCATGTGGTCCCTTTCTACTCTGCAGGCAACCATTTTGTTTTCATGGGCAATGCCCCAGCCCAACAGGAGGATGTATGGTGGCAGTGGGGATACAACACTCAGAAAAGGTCCATGTCACAGCTAAAGATCATTCACTATCTCAGGGGCAGCAGCTAGATGCCCTTCCCAAATTTGGCCAGGTTCCTCCCTAGGAGGCCAGGCCTTTGGGCAGAAGGCAAGAGTTTAGTCCTTAGTGGCTGTCCTTCCTTCTGGAAGAGGTAGATTGTCCTGTCTTTGAGAACATGCCATGGTGACCATATTTTAAAATCCCAAATCAAGACATTATACCTGATAAAAAAAAAATCTGTAGATTGATTGATGTGAAAAGCCCCTTAAAGGTATATAAATTAGGGGCACCTGGGTGGCTTAGTGGGTTAAAGCCTCTGCCTTCAACTCAGGTCATGATCCCAGGGTCCTGGGATCGAGCCCCGCACGGGCTCTCTGCTCAGTGGGGAGCCTGCTTCCCCCTCTCTGGCTATGCCTGCCTCTCTGCCTACTTGTGATCTCTGTTTGCCAAATAAATAAATAAATAAAATCTTTTTTAAAAAAACAAAGTATATAAATTAAATAAAGATTTTAAAAAGGTATATAAATCAAGTCACAGTTACATACTGAATAACATATTTCTGGAAAGGAATGCAATCAAAGCAGATAATGTCCTGAAAAATCTAGGCCAGTGGTTCTAAACAGGGTGATTTTTGACTCCCAAAGGACATTTGGCAATACTTGGAGACATTTTTGGCTTTTACCTCGGGTACGGATGAGACCAGGAATGCTGCTCCTACAATGCACAGGACCGCCCCACAACAAAGAATCCTCCAGCCCTAAAGGTCAGCCTGTGTCCGAGATCGAGAAACACTGCTCTAGGCTCTCTGGTGCTGTACCTGTGGACCCCACAGTGTTGGCCCTGGCATCGGTTTTTATCCTACCTACTTTGGTCCTTGTCTTGACATTGTCATCAGAGGGGAGAGGCTTGGGACCCCTCTGCTCTTTTCTGCTTCCTCCCTTGTCGGCAGATGTAAGGAGACAACTGCCTTTGAAGAGGTGCCCGGGCACCAACCCAAGCATGATAAAGGCAGGAAAGGTCTTGAGTCAGTATCTCATCTCATCTCATCTTCCACGATAGAGTGTCCAGAACAGACACCAGCTGCAGCAACAGGGAGGATCACTGGATTTGAAGGGGGACATTTGGGTTCTAGTTCTGGTTGACTCTGCTTCTGACTTGGTCACTTAACCTCTATACCCCAGTATCTTCAGTTCCTCCTTTGAGCACTGGTGCCTGCTCTTGCCTTCTTCAGAGGGTTGCTCTGAGGGTCAGGGGAGGTGAAGGGCATGGCTGGGTTTTGGAAAACTTGAAGGTCAAGCAGCACCAACCAACAGAGTAGTCTTCTGTGTGTGGACATAGGGTTTCCCCCAGGTGGCCAGCAGGAGGAGGGAGGATAATCCTTATGGGGTCACAAACAGCCAGGTATGATTGGAACATGGAGGAGGAGATAAGGAGTGGTGGGCAACATGGTTCTGGGCAGCACATGGAGCCTTCCTTTGAGGATCCTACTTTCTTTTGTAATTCTCACACACAAGAGGTAGGAACTATACAGCTGTGTAGATGTCCAGAAGTTTTTAGGGGTACCTGGATGGTTTGGTCGGTTAAGCATCTGCCTTTGACCTAGGTCGTGATCCCAGGGTCCTGGGATGGAGCCCCACATCAGTCTTCCTGCTCAGCGGGGAGTTTGCTTCTCCCTCTCCCTCTGTGATCTCTCTCACTCTCACTTTCTCTCAAATAAATAAATAAAAATCTTTAAAAAAAAAAAAAGTCCAGAAGTTTTTAGGAATTGAGGAGTTTGGAAAAAAATTTTCCCACTTACAAAACTTTTCTAATTTTTCTTCATCCACAATCTTTGGCTATAGTTTTCTTTTCATGCATGTGTGTGGGAGAGATCATCTATTTTTTTCCTACCAATGTTTGTTGTTAGATATTTAATTTTGTTCCAATTAATGTTTATTATTGGACATTTCAGTTATTCCAAATTTGTGCTAATATATACAACATAGAAAAGAAATAGCTACAAAAGAACTAGAAATTTAAAAGTAGATTTAGGGGCACCTGGGTGGCTCAGTTTTTGGCTCAGGTCATGATCTCAGAGTTGTGAGATCAACCCCATGTCAGGCTCTGGGCTCAGTGTGGAGTCTGGTCGAGACTCTCTCTCTTCCTCTCCTCTCTCTCTGCCCCTTGGCCCCTCTGCCTACTTGTACTCATAAATAAATAAATGAAATATTTTTAAGAAGCCATCTAAAAAATAAATAAAGGGGCACCTGGGTGCCTTAGTCAGTTGAGCATCTGCCTTTGGCTCAGGTCATGACCCCAGGGTGCTGGGATCGAGTCCCACATCAGGCTCTCTGCTCAGTGGGAAGCCTGCTTCTCCCTCTCCCACTCCCTCTGCTTGTATTCCCTCTCTCTGTGTCAAATAAATAAATAAAATCTTTAAAAAATAAAATAAACAAGTAAATAATAAAGTAGATTTAAAACACCTTGAAAAGATAGAAATGCTTAAAGATAGCTAAAGTTGCGAAATTACTTCAAAAGGAACTTAACATATGAATACTTCCAAAACACCAACTGTGGGTGTAAGTGGTCATCAACTTAGTGGGCCACCTACACAGAGCCTGCTGCAACATCTCTTTCCCCAGGCTAACCTCCTACAGCACATGTGACCTGGACCCTTGCACTACATGGGGGATAGGGGTGCCCACCTCTGCACAGCTGAAAATCTAGCAATAGCTTTTGCCTCCCCCCAAAACTTAACTATTAATAACCTACTATAGCCAGAAACCTTACTGATAACATAGTCAGTTAACACATATATCTTTAAAGATTTTATTTATTTATTAGAGAGAGAGAGAGAGAGGGAGGGAGGGAGAGGGAACGTAAGCAGGGGGAGGGGTAGAGAGAGAAGGAGAAGCAGCTCAGCTGGTTGAGCATCTGACTCTTGGTTTCTGCTGAGGTCATGATCTCTGGGTCATGGGATCAAGCCCTGCATTGGGCTTTGCACTCAGCGGGGGTCTGCTTGGGTTTCTCTCTCATCCTCTCTCTCTGCTCACATGTTCATGTGCTCTCTCTCTCAGATACATAAATCTTTTTTAAAAAGTGGATATGGGCGCCTGGGTTGCCCATTGAGTTAAGCATCTGCCTTTGGCTCAGGTCATGATCCCAGGGTCCTGGGATTGGGTTCCACATTGGGCTCCCTGCTCAACAGGGAAGTCTGCTTCTCCCTCTCCTTCGGCTGCTCGAGCGCTCTCTCTCTCTCTCTCTGTCAAATAAATAAAATCTTTTAAAAAATAAAAATAAATTTTAAAAGGTGGATAATAGGGTTTAGGTTATGTTGTTTTTAGGTTATGTTGTTAGGGTATGTACTGCTTTCAGTAAGGGAACTTATATCAAGCATTTAGCATCCTGGCATATGATAAGTATTTACAGTTAGCTATTAGTTATCATTATTTTTCCTATTTCTTTTATTAAAATAGCAATACATTCTCATTATAGAAAAATTTACATGCAAACCAAAGAAAAACGTAAGCCAAAAAAGTAAAGAAAAACATCCACAATCTTACCCTGAGACAACTACCAATCACACCTGGCTGTGGGTTGCTACAGATAGAATGAATTGTTTACAAAATTCCAATCACACCATCCATACATTATAAGTGGCCATAATTTAATTAAATAACATTCCTGCTGTTCCAACTCTTTGCTCTTAAAAGTAGTCAAGAGCATAAGTAACGGATTAAATATTAATTAGGGGAAAAAAGGAAAATCCTCTAAAATTATAAAAATTGAGCACCAATGCTTAAAGTTACACAAATGGTGTTCATCAAAACAAACCTCATCTGAAAAGCCAGGGACTGACTTTTCTAGATCTGTTTTGCTTCATAATTTAAAAAAGTATATTTTTTTAAAATAAAGGGAAAGAAAGGTAATCTGACAAAATGTTGACAGTGGTTATCTCTTTGGTTTCCTTCGCATCCGGCTGTAACTGCCAGATGCTCTACAAGGAGGATATTTGACTCTACAGCAGCAGGAGTAGAATCCAGGATGATGGCAGGGCTGTCTTCAGCCTCTCAGCTGGGCCCCTGGGCTCCTAAGTGAGTCTGAGACAGAGCCCCTCAGGACAAGCCCGCTGGGTGGGTGAGGGCTCCAGTGGTGTGTAGGGACTTGCTGCTAAATATTAGTCACTGTGCAAAAGAGGGAAGGATGATATAGAAGGCTAGGACTATTGCTCTTTCTAGAAGCCCAGAGAAACCAGAACGCCTGGTTATAATATATTAAAATATATAATATATTTATATATTATTAAAATTATATATTATGTATTAATTGTTAAAATTAATTATTAATTTTAATTATTAAAATTAATTATTAATTGTTAAAATTAATTAATATATATAATTAATTATTAAAATTATATATTATATATTACTAAATATATAATATATAATATATTAAAATATATAATATATTTACTGGAGCCAGCTCATGTGATCCTCCTACAGTCTGGGAAACAGGTAGACACCTCTCCTCTGTGCTTGATCTGCTCTTCCTAAGGGTCCCAGTGATCTTGAATTGTCCCCCTCCCCTAATCATTTACATCCTCCTCCTTGACACTCTTTCTAGTATTTTACACTGCTGACCACTCCTTTACTTTGAAAAAGTTCTTTTTCTGCCAGAAGTGCACTCTGTCTTGGCCAACTCTAACAGACTTTTATTAGGTTTCATCACCGGTGTCCTTTCTTCTTTTCCACACCTTCCAGACTCTTTTTGGTCTCCTTCTTCTATGAATTCTCCCTTAGTGGGCTCATCAACTACCAATAAAACCCCCCCACCACACATTGATGTGTTCTAGATCCTCGATTCCTGTATTTCCAACTTCAGGCTTGTCATGACTGAACGAACCTCTGGCTGGCTTAAGCAGATAGGGGATGTATTGGAAGGATGAATCCACTCACCAGGTTGCAGTAAAGACTGAAGATCCAGGCTTAGAAGTGATGAGGCTAGAGCAGTTGTGGGGAGCCAAACAGAGGGTGCAGGGGCATAACTCCTTCAGGGCATGAGGACTGAAGAATGTAGTTGGCATAAGAATGCTACCTACTGAGGTGGAGCAAGATGGCAGAGGAGTAGGAGACCTAAATTTCGTCGGGTCCAGAATTCAGCTAGGTAGTTATCAAGCCATTCTGAACACCTACAAACTCAACAGGCAATCAAAGAGAAGAAGAGCAGCAATTCTAGGAACAGAGAAGCGACCACTGTTTGGAAGGTAGGACAACCGGAGTAGTGAATCCAAAGTGACATATGGGAAGAGGGGGCAGGGGTTGGCCCCCAGCAAGTGGTAGAGCAGCAGAGCAGAAAATCAGAACTTTTAGAAGTCTGCTCCACTAAGGGATGTTGCTCCAGAGGCTAAGTGGGGGTGGAGCCCTCATGGGGACAGTGTGGTCTCAGACCTTTTGGGTCACAGAAAGACCAGGATTACCTGTGTGTGGCAGAGCTCCCAGGTATCGGAGTGGGGAAGCCGGGTACAGAGATGGAGCAGAGGAGTGGGCTCTCAGCTCAGGGTTACCTTAAACTGGGATCCGAGGCACATTCAAGCCACTTCTCTTTGAGCAAGGACCCCACAAGTGGCAGATCTGGGGAGACCAATGCTTCCTCCACCGGAGGAGTGGCGCAGGTGTACACTGCAGAAATCTGCTGGGTTGGAGACTCCAAACTGGGCTATGTGCCAGAGACAGAAATGCTCGGTCATAGGCTAGGTAAGCACAGACTGTGGCCAGAGACCAGGGACACAGGGGGTGAGGATTGACTGCTTTTCTCTGAGGGTGCACCAAGGAGTGGGTCTCAAGCTCTCAGCACCTACAGGGCCAGAGATTGGGAGGCCGCCATCTTCATTCCCATCCTCCAAAGCTGTATGGAAAGCTTTCAGGGAACAAACACTGTCAAGAGCAAACCCGAGCAGATTACTTAGCCTGGCCCCTGGCAAGGACAGTGCAATTCCGCCTTGGGAAAGACATTTGCGACAGGCACCTCCCCCAGAAGATTAGCAAGGACATCCAGCCAAGAACAAGTTCACCAATCAATGAGAACCGCAGAACTCCAAGCTAGGGGAATGCACCACATAGAATTCATGGCTTTTTCCCCATGATACAATAGTCTTTTCAAGTTAAATTGTTAAAATTTTATTTTTTTCTTATTCTATAATTTAAAATTTTTCCTCTTTCCTATTTTACCTTTTTAAAAAACTATTTTATCCTATCAATACATTTTTTAAAAGTCTTTTTAAATTTTCATTTGTATAGTCATATTCTATCACTTCATTGTATTTAACCTTACTTTTTGTAGACTTATAAATTGTTCTTTCTTTAAAATTTTTGGCATATAGTTTCTTCCAAAAGACCAAAATATACCCTAAATCTAGCATATAGCTTTGTTCTAGTCTGAGCCTGATCATAGTTTCTCTTTTTTCTTCTGTTTTTCTTTTGCCAACCAACTTATCAATTCCATTTTTAGAATCTTTTTCAATATTCATCTTTACAGTCATATTACATCCCTTCATTGTGTTTAACCTTGTTTGTATGTGTGTGTGTGTGTGTATGTATATGTATATATGTGTATATATATATATATATATATATATATATATATATATTTTTCTTTTTTTTCCTCTCTCTCTCTCTCCTTTCTTCTCTCCCAGTCTTGGTCTCTTCTGATTTGGTTAGTGTATATTTTTCTAGGATTGTTTCTACCCTTTTATTATTTTATTCTCTCATTCATCTATTCTTATCTGGATAAAATGACAAGGTGGAAAAACTCACCTCAAAAAAAAAGAACAAGAGGTAGTACCGATGGCTAGGGACGTAATCAATACAGACAGTAAGATGTCTGAACCAGAGTTCAAAATGATGATTATCAAGATGCTACCTCAGCTTGAAAAAAGGATAGAAGATATCAGAGAATCCCTTCCTGGAGAAATAAAATTCCTTTCTGTAGAAATAAAAGAACTAAAATCTAACCAAGTTGAAATTTAAAAAGCTATTAATGAGGTGCAAACAAAAATGGAGGCTCTTACCACTAGGAAAAATGAGGTAGAAGAGAGAATTAGTGATAAGAAGACCAAATTAGGGAAAATAAAGAAGCTGAGAAAAAGAGAGATAAACAACTAGTGGACCACGAGGGGAGAATTGGAGAACTAACTGATACCATAAGACAAAACAATATTAGAATAATTGGGATCCCAGAAGATGAAGAGAGAGAGAGGGGGGCAGAAAGGATATTGGAGCAAATTACAACAGAGAACTTCCCTAATTTGGTGAAGGGAACAAGCATCAAAATCCAGGAGGCCCAGAGAACTGCCCCCCTCACAATCAATAAAAATAGGTCCATACCCTGCCATCTAATAATAAATCTTACAAGTCTAACTGACAAAGAGAAAATCCTGAAAGCATCTCAGGACAAGTGGTCTGTAACATACAATGGTAGAAATATTAGATTGGCAGCAGACATATCCACAGAGACCTGGCAGGCCAGAAAGGACTGACTTGATATATTCAGAGCACTAAATGAGAAAAATATGCAGCCAAGAATACTATAACCAGTTGGGTGGTCATTGAAAATAGAAGGAGACATAAAAAGCTTTCAGGACAAACAAAAACTAAAAGAATTTGCAAACACCAAACCAGCCCTACAGGAAACATTGAAAGGGGTCCTCTAAGCAAAGAGAGAGCCTAAAAGTAACAGAACAGAAAGGAGCAGAGACAATATACAGTAACAGTCACTTTATAGGCAATACAATGGCACAAAATTCATATCTTTGAGTAGTTACTCTGAATGTAAATGGGATAAAAACCCCAATCAAAAGACACAGGGTATCAGAATGGATTAAAAAAACAAACAAACAAACAAAAACAAGACCCACTGATATGCAGTCTGCAAGAAACTCATTTTAGATCCAAAGACACATCAGATTTAAAGTGAGGGGGTTGAAAACAGTTTGCCATGATAATGGACATCAAAAGAAACCTGGGGTGGCAATCCTGAGATCAGACAAGTCAGATTTTAAGCCAAAGATATATATATAATAAGAGATGAAGAAGGACATTATATCATACTTAAAGGGTCTGTCCAACAAGGAGACCTAACAATTTTAAATATCTATGCCCCCAACATGGGAGCAGCCAATTATATAAACCAATTAATAACAAAATCAAAGAAACACATCAACAATAATTCAATAACAGTAGGGGACTTTAACATCCCCTGCACTGAAATGGACAGATCATCTAAGCAAAAGATCAATAAGGAAATAAAGACTTTAAATGACACACTGGACCAGATGGACATCACAGATAGATTCAGAACATTTCATCCCAAAGCAACAGAATACACATTCTTCTCCAGTGCACATGGAACATTGTCCAGAACAGATCACATCCTGGGTCACAAATCAGGTCTCAACCAGTACCAAAAGTTTGGGATCATTCCCTGCATATTTTCAGACCATAATGTTTTGAAACTAGAACTCAACCACAAGAGGAAAGGTGGAAAGAACTCAAATACATGGAGGCATAAGAGCATCCTACTAAAGAATGAATGGGTCAACCAGGAAATTAAAGAGAAATTTTTAAAAATCCTGGAATTGGGGCGTCTGGGTGGCTCAGTGGTTTGGGCCTCTGCCTTCGGCTCAGGTCATGATCTCAGGGACCTGGGATCAAGCCCTGCATCGGGCTCTCTGCTCAGCAGGGAGCCTGCTTCCCCCCCTCTCTCTGCCTGCCTCTCCATCTACTGTGATTTCTTTCTCTCAAATAAAAAAAAAATCTTTTAAAAAATGATTGGAATGGAATGGAATGGAATGGAAACAAATGAAAATAAAAACACAACTGTTCCAAATCTTTAAGACACAGCAAAGGCGGTCCTGAGAGGAAAGTATATAGCAACAGAGCCTTTCTCAAGAAAAAAGAAAGGTCTCAAGTATGCAATCTAACCCTACACCTACAGGAGTTACAGGAAGAACAGCGAAAATGAAATCCTAAACCCAGCAGGAAAAGAGAAATAATAAAGATAGGAGCAGAAATCAAAGAAATAGAAACCAAAAGAACAGTAGAACAGATCAACAAAACTAGGAGCTGGTTCTTTGAAAGAATTAATAGGATTGATAAACCCCTGGCCAGACTTATCCAAAAGAAAAGAGAAAGGACCCAAATTAATAAAATCATGATGAAAGAGGTCAGATCACAACACAAAAATACAAACAATTATAAGAACATATTATGAGCAACTGTACACCAGAAAATTTGACAATCTGGAAGACATGGATGCATTCCTAGAGATATATAAACTACCCAAACTGAACCAGGAAGAAATAGAAAACCTGAACAGACCCATAGCCAGTAAGGAGCTTGTAGCAGTCATCAGAAATCTCCCAAAAAAGAACCCAGGGCCAGATGGCTTCCCAGGGGAACTCTACCACACATTTAAAGAAGAATTTACACCCATTCTCCTGAAACTGTTCCAAAGAATAGAAATGGAAGGAAAACTTCCAAACTCTTTTTAGGAGGCCAGCATTCCCTTCATACCAAAACCAGACAAAGACCCCATCAAAAAGGAGAATTAACAGACCAATCTCCCTGATGAACACAGATACAAAAATTCTCACCAAAAATTCTCACCAGCCAATAGGATTCAACTGTACATTAGAAGGATTATTCACCACGACCAAGTGGGGTTTATTCCTGGGCTGCAAGGTTAGTTCAACATCCACAAATCAATCAATGTGATACAATACATTAATAAAAGAACAAGAACCCTATGATACTCTCAGTAGATGCTGAAAAAGCATTTGACAAAGTACAGCATCCTTTCTTGTTCAAAACTCTTCACAGTGTAGGGATAGAGGGTACCTACCTCAATATCATCAAAGCCAGCTATGAAAAACCCACAGCAAATATCATTCTTAATGGACAAAAACTGAGATTTTCCCCTAAGCTCAGGAACATGGCAGAGCTGTCCACTCTCACCACTGCTATTCAACATAGTACTAGAAGTCCCAGCCTCAGCAACAAAAAGACAGCAGACAACAAAAAATCCTCAGAGAACAAAAAGAAATAAAAGGCATCGTAATTGGCAAAGAAGTCGTCAAACTATCACTCTTTACACATGATATGGTACTTCATGTGGAAAACCTAAAAGACTACACTCTAAAGCTGCTAGAACTCATACAGGAATTCAGTAAAGTGTCAGGATAGGAAATCAATGCACAGAAATCAGTTGCATTTCAATACAACAACAACAAGACAGATGAAAGAGAAATTAAGGAGTCAATCCCATTTACAATTGTACCCAAAATTGTAAGATACCTAGGAATAAACATAACCAAAGAGGCAAAGAATCTGCACTCAGAAAACTGTAAAGTACTTGTGAAAGAAACTGAGAAAGACACAAAGAAATAGAAAAATGTTCCAAGCTCATGGATTGGAGAACAAATATTGTGAAAATGTCTATGCTACCTAGAGCAATCTACACACTGAACACAATCCCTATCAAAATACCATCAACTTTTTTCAAAGAAATGGAACAAATAATCTTAAAATTTATATGGAACCAGAAAAGACCCCGAATAGCCAGAGGAAGGTTGAAAAAGGAACCCAAAGTTGGCAACATCCCATTTCCAGACCTCAAGCTCTTTACAAAGCTGTCATCATCAAGACAGTGTGGTACTGGCACAAAAGCAGACACCTAGATCAATGGAACAGAATAGAGAGCCCAGAAATAGACCCTCAACTCTATGGTGAACTGATCTTCGACAAAGCAGGAAAGAATGTCCAATGGAGAAAAGACAGTCTCTTCAGCAAATGTTGTTGGGAAAATTGGACAGCCACATGCAGAAGAGTGAAACTGGACCATTTCCTTATACTACATACAAAAATACTTTAAATGGATGAAAGACCTCAGTGTGAGACAGGAATCCATCAAAATCCTTGAGGAGAACACAGGCAGCAACCTCTTCGACCTCAGCTGCAACAACTTCTTCCTAGAAACATCACCAAAGGCAAGAGAAGCAAGGGCAAAAATGAACTATTGGGAGATCATCAAGATCAAAAGCTTTTGCACAGCAAAGGAACAGTCAACAAAACCAAAAGACAACCAAGAGAATGGGAGAAAATATTCACAAATGATAGACATGTCAGATAAAGGGTTAGTATCCATGATCTATGGAGAACATATCAAGCTCAAAACCCAAAGAACAAATAATCCAGTCAAGAAATGGGCAGAAGACATGAACAGACATTTCGACAAATAAGACATCCAAGTGGCCAGCAGACACATGAAAAAGTTCTCAACATCACTTGGCATCAGGGAAATACAAATCCAAACCACAGTGAGATACCACCTCACACCAGTCAGAATGGCTAAAATTAAGGCAGGAAACGACAGATGCTGGTGAGGATGCAGAGAAAGGAGAACCCTCCTACACTGTTGATGGGAATGCAAGCTGGTGCAGCCACTCTGGAAAACAGCATGGAGGTTCCTCAAAAAGTTGAAAATAGAGCTACCCTACGACCCAGCAATTGCACTACTGGATATTTACCCTAAAGATACAAATGTAGTGATCCAAAGGGGTTTGTGCACCCCTATATTTATAGCAGCAAGGTCCACAATAGCCAAACTACGGAAAGAGCCTAGATATCCATCAACAGATGAATGGATAAAGAAGATGTGTATAGGGGCACCTGGGTGGCTCAGTGGGTTAATCCTGTGACTTCAACTCAGGTCATAATCTCAGGTTCAGGGATTGAGCCCCGCATCAGCTCTTTGCTCAGCGGGGAACCTGCCTCCCTCTCTCTCTCTGCCTGTCTCTCTGCCTACTTGTCTCTCTCTCTCTCTCTCTCTCTCTGTCAAATAAATAAATAAATAAATAATCTTTAAAAAATGAACAGAGGACTCAGGAAGTTAAAAAAAAAAAGGAGTGGTGTATATACAATGGAATATTATGCAGCCATCAAAACCCCAAAATCTTGCCATTTGTGATGATGTGAATGGAACTAGAGGGTATTATGCTAAACAAAATAAGTCAATCAGAGAAAGACAATTATCATATGATCTCTCTGATATGAGGAATTTGAGAGGTGGCAGGGGTGGTTGTGTGGGGAAGGGAGGGAAAAATTAAACATAATGGAACCAGGGAGGAAGACAAACCATAAGAGACTCTTAATCTCAGGAGACAAACTGAGGGTTACTAGGGGGTGGCGGGGCAGGGATAGGGTGGCAGGGTGCTGGACATTGCAGAGGGTGTGTGCTACGATGAGTGCAGTGAATTGTGCAAAACTGACAATTCAGAGACCTGTACCCCTGAAACAAATAATACATTATATGTTTTAAAAAATTAATTAATTTTTAAAAAGAAAAAAACAAACACAATGCAAGAATCTTGAATTGCGGAAAAATGTAAAAGATAGACTTGGGACAATTGGGGAAATTTGAATGTGGAATAAATATTGGGTGATACCATGGACTTGTTATTTTTTTTAATGTAAATGATATTGGAGTTATATAAGAAAAAAAGAATGCTACCTACTATGGAGTGTTTGCTGAATCTTAAATGGTACATACAGATGAGGAACCTGAGGCCCAAAGAGGATGATTAAACTCACATTCCTTCCTTCTTTCTGCCATTATGCTCAACTTTAGAATTCTGAGAGCATCTAAGATGGTCCTGGCTGAGGATGGACAGAGCCCCTTCACAGACAGTCCCACTAAAATACTCAACGGGAATGATTCTTTCCCCTAAAACTACAAACTTTTCTGAGTGTGAAAAAGGAGTGTGGATGCAGGGGGTGAAGATGACAAATGTCTACCATACTCCTGCCCAGAAACATCCAACTTCTGCCCTGCCTTTTTCCTACTCCACTTCTAAATATTATTCTAATAATTTCCCTTCCTTCATCACTAGTCATCTTCTAGAATGATCAGTCCAGCCCTGTTCCCTCCTAAAAACCCTTTATGGATCCCCATTGCCCTTAGATAGAGGTGGTTTTTTAAATTATTTTGTTTCTGTCTCAATTCAAATTTTATTACCCTCATTATATGCAGGTGTGTAGAAAAAGATTCTTATCAGCTAACTATATGAAAACATAAATAGTGTAAATCATTCGTGTGATCCAAAATGGGTAAAAGCAAAAGATTATAGCTTCCCCTCAAGAAGAAAAAATTCAGACCTATGAAAAGGACAACACATTTTAAAAAATTGTATTTATTTAGAAGCATTCAGAATATCAACAGAACAGGGACACCTGGGTGGCTCAGTCGGTTAAGTGTCTTCGGCTCAGGTCATAATCCTGGGGGGCCTGGGATCGAGTCCCACATCGGGCTCCCTGCTTAGTGGGGAATGTTTCTCCCTCTCCCTCTGCCACATTCTCTGTTCACATGCCATGCTTTCTCTCTCTCTCTTTCTCTCTCTCTCTCTCAAGTAAATAAATAAATAAATATTGTTTTTAAGATCTTATTTATTTGTCAGAGAGAGAGAGTGCACAAGCAGGGGAAGAAGCAGGCAGTAGGAAAAGAAGATCCCAAGACTGTGGGATCCCAACCTGAACTGAAAGCAGAGGCTTAACCAATTGAGCCACCCAGGCATCCCCCACCCCCCCCCAAAAAAAAATAGAGGGCCATCTGGGTGGCTCAGTTGTTAAGCATCTGCCTTTGGCTCACGTCATGATCCCAGGGTCCTGGGATTCCAGGGTGCTGGGATTGAGCCCCAAGTTGGGTTCCCTGCTCGGCAGGAGGCCTGCTTCTCTCTCTCCCACTCCCCCTGCCTGTGTTCTCTCTCTCGCTGTGTCTGTCTCTGTCAAATAAATAAATAAAACCTTTAAGAGAAAAAAAAAATGTCAACAAAACAGCTGCAACTTTTTTTTTTAACAACTACAAAGTGAACAGAAAAACAATGATTTCATATAAGTCGCATCAGCAACAACTGAAGATGAGAAAAACCATCCTCCTCCTTTTTATCTGATTTGGGCTGTGCACCAACAAGAACTTGCTTTACATTTTTATGCCCATACTGCTAACAAATTTAGTAGCTATTGAAAATACCACGGAGATAAGGCTAGCTAAAGACAAATTCGGTAGTATGTAAACTCCATTTTAAAAAAGACACGGTAAAGTTTAAAAACAGATCTTACACTGCCTAACAATTTTTTTTCATTAAAAGGGGGGGGCATTAAATGCTTTATGGACAAGAAAAAAAGCTGCCCTCAAACCAATTTTTCCACCATTATCATCTTCTTCCTTGCCTTCCTTCTTTATCTTGCTCTTTTCAGCCCTGGATAACTCCCATTTCTGCCTCATTAGCTTCCCTGTAGCTCAATATGCAACAATATTCTTTTCCTATTTTCCCTTCAGCTAGGCAGCCTCAGGAGACTGCTCATCGTCTCCAGCAGCATTATCCCATGTCTCTCCCAGGTCCTTCCCACATCACCAATGGACAGGCCCAGATGTTCTCCTTTGATTTTTGGATGCTACTCAGAACAAAACAAGGCCAAAGGAGGCTTCTTGGATACATCAGGATCTTTGAATTTCCTTATTATTTCCCCTTTAAGAGGTATGGATACAAGTTTTCATGTCTCTTTCATAATGAGCTTTGTCAGTCTTTGCCAGATCTTCAAATTTTCCTTCTTCTCTAGAAGACATGTCTTCCACCCCTCTGAGCACTACTTAGAAAACTTGGAGAAGCTGGCTGAAGCATCTTCGTGCCTCATCTTGTGCCCCTTCCAGCAAGTTTGCAGAAAGAATGTACACGATGTTTTCTGTCTATCAGGATCCTTCTTAGGGTCTCCTTTGCCTATGTTTAATTATTTTTCCCCCGTGAGGCTCAGAGTCACCCAGTGCCCATCTGGCTCTCAAGGGCCCTGGTGCTATTTCTGCAGAACTCAATGTACTGCCATGGCCTCTGTGCCTTTGTACAGGTTCTTCCCTTTTCCTAAAATACCCTTTTCACATTTTTCCTCAGGAATCCATACATATTTGTCTTTCAAAGATGGGCTCAGATGGTACGTGCTCATGGAGCGAGCCTTCCTCGAAAAGGTAGGATTAGTTGGTAACTCCCTCTTTTGTACTCTCATCATACCCAATATGGACTTAGATTATAGCCCCAAGCACATTTTATTACTGCATTTCTTTACAAGTTTGTTTCCTCACTAGTTTGGGAGCTCCATCTCAAGTAGGGCCTGGGTTTTTCTCTGCTTCATTTCTGTAGCACTTAGCATTCCGCCCGGCATATAGTGTTTGCTGAATCTTAAAGGAACTATGCAGATAAAAAAAACCTGAAGCCCAAAGAGGGTAAATCACACACCTAGAAAAACGAACCAACCTGAGGGAAATGGATTTGGAGGAGATAGGATACATCAGATGGTGATTTTAATAGTTTGGGCAGTTGCTAAGGACCCTATACCACCCACCCCACACCTTGCACCCACATACAGGCTGGTAACCACCTATTTATTCCCTTGGGAAATTTCCCTTTGGGAAAATTGGGCTCAAACTCAAATAGTCAGGAGAGATTTAAGTTAAAGAAGAGTAAGATCTTCTTGTTCCTGGGTTCTTATAGAAAAAAAGTGAACTGACTCAGAAAGCATGGACTTGACCTCTGGGGGCTTTTAAAAACAAGAGAGATTTTATCAGGAGGACTAAGTCCGAAGTCCTGTTAGAGGCAGACAAATGACAGAGCAGACGCCTGAAGAGTCTGCCTCTTGAGGAGGCCCAAGAGGAGCAAAGGAACCAGCCAGAGAAGTCCAGTGTCTCCAACCATGTTCCCATCGCGCTCCAGGATGTTTGGGGGAGGGAAGACGAATGAGGGAAACCTTGCTAATTAAGCCTCTACCCAAAAACGAATGTGAGGCTAATAAGGCGGCCCCATTCCAGGGCACCTCCACACCAAGCCAGCCGGTCTGCCTGTTTATTGCCCGTATGGAGATCATTAATGCCTCCTGACACTGAGGTCACTCCTGGGGTCAATCCCTGAGCCCGTTGTGCAAAACAAGGGGAAATGAACTTCCCAGCACATGTGGCTCAGGCTTGGAGGGGAGGGGGACTCCCGTCACCCCACACCTCAGCTCTGGGAGAGATCAGCACCCCAGGCTGTCAGACCCCCCAACACAATCCCCTCTGCCCAAGCCGGACTCTGGGGAAGTGGTCCTGTGGAAGGTGAAGGAGAGCCTTCGTCTGGACCAGGACAACCCCCACTGAGGTTGTCCCAACCCACAGACGGACACTAATCCCCTGGCGACGGGCTGGGGTAGTGTCTGGGAGCTGCAGCTGCAGCTCGACAGGGGCCAGGCCCCGGCCGCAGGTGGCGGGAAGGCGCAGGTCGGTGGCCACGTGGGCTCGAGCTGCAGCTTCACCCCACCCTCACCGGCTTCTCCTGTGCTGATTGGACCCCTTACCCCTCTGGATCCAAGATGGCGGAGGGGGTGGGGTTCCGGCCCAAGCAAAGCTGCAGTTGGTGAAGCCCAGGACTTCTGAGCTGAAGGACGGCCTCAGTAGCCATTCAGGGAGCTCCTGGCGGTGGTAGTGGGCACTTCACCACTTTACCTCACACTTCAGCAACCAAGGCAGCCACACAAATCCATCTCTTACAGCCTGAGAAGGGCCAGTGTGGGAAAAAGGAACACGAAGATGGTCCTATGGGCAAATCCATACCAGTCTGGGGCCTCCTACTCGGTAATGACCAGAACTGGCAATCAGCCCCTACTGACCCAGGAAGATGTTGAGAAAGCCCCCAACTGGCTTGGAGGAAATCAATAGGATTATGAAGGCCACAGCAGGCTGAGTGACAGTTACCAAATAAATGATCTCAGAGGACAAAGCTGAGGTTAAATGAAGCCCAATAAATAAAGGGACATGTTCAAAGAAGGAACTTCAGAAAATGCAGGGACATGGGGGATTGAATGTAGAGACTCCTTCCTGGCCTCCCCTTTTAGGGTCTGTTGAATTCTAGGGGAGCCACAATCTCAGGCTCTGCCTCCCAAGAACACAGACCAGGGTCTGTGCCCTGTTCAAGGCCAGTGTGGCATAGCTCTTAGGCTCAGGGCTCCTTGGACAGCTCCATCCACCCAGCTTTGGTGGCTGAAATTAAGAGAATGGCAACTCCACTGTGAAGGTCTGACCAGTTAACAGAGCCCCAGAATGCTTCTGATTCCTTAGAGACAGGAACAGACCAACTGCAGCAAGAGGGGATGAAGCTAGATGTTAGGAGGCACTTCCCAAACATTATCTAGATGGAGGGAGCTTATGGATCTTGGAGGCAAGGAAGAAGGCCTGTTATAGAGGATTTTATTCCAGACGAAAGTGCGTTTATCCTCATCCCCATTTGTGCCTGGGTTATTAAACATTGTCTTTTTTTGGCCAAGATGGTGTTACCAGCTAGAAGGGGCCATCAGCACCATCTTTGCATAAGAAAAGATTGCAGTAGAATCAGTACTCTCCATTCTACTGCCAGTATGTCCTGGTGAATGAGCAGCCCACTTCCATGAGTCCTGCTGACTCCTTCGTGGCCAGCTTGGTGGGGGTCAGTGGGAGACAGAGCATGATGTTTCTGGGACCATGAAGGATGTACTATGTCTTTGTGGGGGGAGGGAGGCTTGAACTCATGACCCTGAGACCAAGACCTGAGCTGAGATCAACAGTTGGACACTTAACCAACTGAGCTACCCAGGAGGTGCCCCTGTACTATGTCTGTCTTTTTTTTTTTTTTTAAGACTTTATTTATTTATTTGACAGACAGAGATCACAAGCAGGCAGAGAGAGGAGAAAGCGGGCTCCTTGCTGATCAGAGAGCTCGATGCGGGGCTTGATCCCAGGACCCTGAGATCATGACATGAGCTGAAGGCAGAGGCTTAATCCATTGAACCACCCAGGCACCCCTATCTTTGGGGAGTCTAAAGAGAGATGACTAAGTCTTTGGTCTCTAGGTAGGTATTGTATTTTTTAGAAAATGAACAATAACGATAGTTAAAATCTTGGGCTCTAGAAACTTAGAGGTTGAATGACCTCTTTTTTTAAGCGTGAGACCGTGGGTAAGATCAATTGACAGTACAGTAATGATAATAGGATTATTTTGTGTCAGGCAGTATATTACACTTGGACAATAATACTGTAGGGGAGGTACTGTTATCCTTGTTTAACAAGTGAAATGAGCTTAGTTAGGTTAAATGACCATAGAACAGTATATTTGAATGCATGGGCACTGGAGATCCAGACTAATCAATTGGGTTCAAATCCTGACTTTGTTTCCTCGTTGTATGACCTTAGGCATATTTATCTGTGAAATGAGGACCATGATAGTATTCACCTGATAATATGGTAAGGTTGAAATGAGGGTAAAGACATAAAACTCTTGGAATTCTGCCAGGCACATTGTAGGCACGCAATAAACATTAGCTATTGTTGTGAGCCCTTCAAGCACTTCTATGTGCTTCATCCTTTCTACTATCCTTCAAGGTGGCTGTTATTATTAAATTCATTTTACAGATGAGGAAACAGGCTTTAAGTGGATCGTGATCTAGGTCCCTCTGTAAGCAGCCTGCTGAGGACCTGAATTCAGGTTTTTTCACTTCAAATTCCAAGGACTTGCTGTTCGATCACATACTCTCTCATTCTTAGTCCTAATTTGTTTCAGCCCCTCATTCAAAAAATACCCTCAGAGGACCCAAAATCAAACCCAGTTTTGGATAGTCTGTGCTTAGGAAGAATAGAGGGGAGAAAGAGGAAGAAAGAAAAAGGGGGTTGGATAATGAGACAAATTCTCTGATGTAGGCATATTTGTTACCCAATCCCACCCTTGTAGAGATACCTTACTCAGAGGGATAGTAAAATAAGCGCGCATTTCAGAGCAGTCGTACTGGAGGAAATGGGCAGAAGTGGCAGTGCAGGAGCAGGTAGTGGAATGGGGGAGAAAGTCTGATCGGCAGACAACCCACCCATGGCTAAGGCCTTGGGAACAGAAGGCCTAGATTGCTAGCCCTGACTATGCAAAACCCAGATCTGAGTATTCGTTCCTTATCTTTGTAGCGTCCTCACTGAGAGTTATAGGAAGGACTCACAGGGTAAATGGTAAATCACTGCTTCTGCCCTCAGGCCTGAGGGGGCTCAGACCAGCCTATATCACCCAGGTCAGGGATCAAGCCAGTCCACTCCTCAATTTCTTCTAACTGGAAGTTTCTTAATTCTCTTTGTGGGAGAAGGCCTGGGAGGCCAGGGTGAGGGGTCAGGTGAACAGAACTGCACCTGGGGCCTGAGGGGAAGCACCTGCAGCAGCTGCTACCTACTACCCATTCCTGTTGCTCAATCCTCCAATTTCCAGAATGAGCTCAGCTCCTGCCCCCACCCCAGCTGAGCTTGATAATCCTAATGGGATGTGGGCTGGAAAATCTAGAACCAAGATTTGGGGCTACTGGGGACACAGTAGGATAAAGCCACAGGGGACAAGTGAATTCTGTGTTGCCTCACCCATCCTTTCCCTTTGGGGGACTTAATAAGGACCCTAGGCCTTAGGTCATAGCACACACTAAAGAGCATGGCTGGGAAAGGGATGTGGAGGGAGGGATTTCTGTGTCCTGGCTTTGAACAGGAAAGTGTGTGCAAATACACAAGGATACACACGAACATTCAGAGTGTATCCCTCATGGTGGAATGCCTAAGGACTCACTCAACACATAGTTGCGACCTTTACACATGTCTCTGGAGTGTGTTTGGCTGTAAGTAACCGAGACCCAGACTAACAATGATGTCAAGAAGCTTATTTTTCTCACAAGAAACAGTTGGCACTGGCTTACCTGCTTATTGATGCCCTCAGGCTCTTTCTTTTTGTTTGGATATCCTTAGTATAGTGCCCTTTGTCTTTGTGTCAGGGTCTCTAGGGGGTGAGAATTCCAGGGTTCTCATCATTAGAAGAAAAGAAGATTATGTGTTCCCCTTTACCAAGAAAGCAAAAAAAAAAAAAAAAAAAAAAAAACAACAAAACAAAACAAAACAAAACAAAAACCTCCTCCTTCCCTAACTTCCTCCTGGCAGTCTTCTGTTTAGGCCTTATTGGCCAACATTGGATCACGTGACCACTCCGAGTTACCAGGGAAACTAGGAAAGCAAGGAACAGGATTTCCAGGATTGGCATAGGGCAGTACTTTGCTCCTATCCTCAGCGGTTCTGACTCAGTTGGTCTGGGGTGGATCTTCACATTGGTATTTATTAAATACTCCAAAAACCTAGTGGGTTTTTATTTGTTTGTTTTGTTTTTAAATTGTAATTTGCTTTTCACCACGCTATGGAGCCAGCTCACGCAGTCGTCTTCAACCAAACCTCCCCTTGCCTCCGCGCAATCCATTTTACTGCACTGACCAGGATTCTCCAGTTTATCCTGCAGCCCCTACTCCCCTCGAAGTTGACTATTTAGGTGATTAATTAGGAAGTTTGCAGGTCATTCATTAGTGAATTTGTGGTAGTAACCGGTTAGCCAATCAGTTGACTAACTAATAGAACTAATAAACTAACCAAGAGCTTGGCCTTTCTTTTTTATGCCTGGCACATAGCAAGCACATGATAAATAATACTTTGGATGAATGAATCCATAAAATGGAGGTAAAATGGAATTAATACAGCATCGAATGAGATAGTAACTATGAAACCACTTTGTAAATGGTAAGACACTGTACAGACATTTAGGTAAAAATTGACATGAGAAACTACTTCAAAAATTGGGAGGGGGAGCGGCGCCTGGGTGGCTCAGTGGATAGGGGCCTCTGCCTTCCACTAGGGTGGTGGTCTCAGGGTCCTTGGGCTTTCTGCTCAGCGGGGAGCCTGCTTCCCCCCCCCCTCTCTGCGTGCCTCTCTGCCTACTTGTGAACTTTCTCTCTGTCAAATAAGTAAATGGAATCTTAAAAAAAAAAAAAAATTCGGGGGGTGCCTGGGGGGCTCAATGGGTTAAGCCTCTGCCTTCCGCTCAGGTCATGATCTCAGGATCCTGGGATCGGAGCCCTGCATCCGGATCTCTGCTCAGCGGGGAGCCTGCTTCCCCCCACACCCCTGCCTGCTTCTCTGCCTACTTGTGATCTCTCTCTGTGTGTCAAATAAATAAATAAAATCTTAAAAAACAAAAAATTAGGGCAGGGGGCACCTGGGTGGCTCAGTCGCTTAAGTGTCTGCCTTTGGCTCAAGTCATAATCTCAGGGTACTCAGACGGAGACCTGCCTAGGCTCTCTGCTCAGCAGGGAGTCTGCTTTTCCCTCTCACTCTCTCTCTGAGCTCTCCCTTTTCTCTCTCTCTCAAATAAATAAATAAATCTTTAAAAATTAAATAAATAAAAGTTAAGGCCAAGGGAAAGTTTGTTCCCCACACTTCACCAAAGAAATACTGTTCCACATTTCTGAAATGGAAAAAGACCATTTTGCCCTGCCGCTGATAAGCAGACTTTGCTCTCAATTATAGTGACTTTGTCAACACTTGGTGATAGCATGTATTTTTATTCCTTTTCCCTTACTCCTATTTTGTCTTTTTACTTGTGTTTTTATTAGCTTATTTTGGTTATAAACCATCTCAAGCCTTTTTGGAAAAGAGGTGGGATAAAATAAATTTTAGAAATAGTTGGGAATTAACCTATTAATTACCTACCACGTGCCAGAAATTTACATGCATTAACTTAGTCAAACCTCACAATAAGCTAGTAAGTTGGAGTGATTGTATCCATTTTATTTAAGTGTTAAGGGACTTGCGCAAGGTCACACAGCTGCTAACTGCTGAACCAGGATTCAGAGCCAGGTTTCAAAACCAAGGTGAGCCTGACACCAAACCTTATGGCTTTCCCCTAAGCCAACCCAAGTTTGTGTGATAGATGGTCAATTATTCACTTAGCTAGCTGAGGAGAGCTTTTGTACTCAGAGCTACTCAAATTCATTTTGGAAAAAGCGAACAAAAAAAACACCCATCTTTGTCTTTTCTCCATCGGCTGTTTATCAACAAATACTACACCTTTCTATTATTTTATGTACCACTAAGAAGAAAAAATATTTATTACACTATAGCACTGCAATGAATTAAACTACCATTGATTCTAAGATGCATCCCCATTTCAGAGCTGTCAAAATGTGGAAAGAAATGTACGTGTTAGAATCAACGTAACAAAGAATTCCATTCTACTAACAGAGAATGTGTATACATACCTTCCCTTTCTCTCTTACTTGCTGGCTGGTTTGCCCCATTGTTTTCATTGCCAAAGGCTTGCCAGTCCCTTCTGTATCTCATTTCTCCATGTCATCATGAACTACTTAATGCTGATTTGGAGTATCTCCTGTGAGTCTTTAGAAAGCCTTGCACTTATAGAAAGTCTCCACTCTAGTTTCTGTAAAGAACAACTCTAGATGCTCTCATTATGAACTTCCTCCAATGATTATCAACCAGTTCTTTCCAGACTCTGGCCTAAATGTCTTCCCATGGTACCTGGTGATTCACTGCCCTCCCTGTTCACCATTCCACACAGTAGTTGGATGGTTCATCTGTACACTATTTATTTGCAAGGGATTTTCCTACAGGCTGTTGGGGAGGGCATGGGAGGGCATGGGAGGAGGGCTTGGGAGCAGAAGCTGAGATGTGTCATCCAATTCTCCCTAACACAGGAAACATGACTCCCCAGGCATCTCTGAAACACCAGGGCCTTTCCTTTCTCTACTCCAGGAGAAGGCAGGATTGGAGGAGGATTAAACTTCTCCATCCCTTAGATCTTACTTCCTCTTCCTGGTTTGGGACTCCATGAGACAAATTGGGAAAGGAAGATGGGGTAGTAGAATCTGGTACTGCTAAGGATGATAGGGATTCATGAGCAGTGAGCCCATTGTGGAGATGGCGTCAGGCTCCCAACAGCAGCAGCTGGTTTTTCCTAGTTGGTGGTAGACTTCCACCTTTGAGTGCTGGGTAGTAGGGGAGGCACTGATCCTGGCTTTCCATTCCTAGCATAAGAAAAGGGACAGATCCATCCAGGGAAGCGATTGCCCTGTCCAGTTCCCGTCAATCTGATTTTGAGGTAAAAGTCTGGAAAGGAACAGAGGCTCATTGGAAATGAGTGGAGGGAGGGATGCAGCTCACGCTGAGGACCAAGAGGCTAACCTGAGAATCCTACTGAGAGGGGACTCTGGTGGGAAGACCTAATCTTGCCTCAGTATCCTGGGCATATGACAGGCTGTGAGGCTTGGACATAAGGCTAAGGTCCACATGGACCTGTCTGCCTGTCGAGCTGAAGGGTCCTGTGTCAAGGTACAGACAGACATAGAGAAGGAGAGGTAAGTGGAGACAGAGGGAGTGGAGAGTCAGAGGCTGGGCAGGGAGGTCTAGACAGTGAGGGGGCCTCCCTTTCTGAGGCACAGAGGCCGGATAGCTCCCAGCACAGTGGTCTAAGCTTCCTAGACTGGAGCGGGCATTGGACTTCCTCCTCAGCTTTCTGGGATTTTGAGGCGGCTGGCGGAGTCTTGGCCCTCGCCGCAGTTTCCCCCAGGGACTCTGCCAAGCCCTGGCACCTTGAAGCCCAGGCCTCGGCTCAGATTCAGAAGCCGGCCCAGCACTTCCCCGCTGCCGCGGCTCCAGGCCTGGCCTCCCGGCCTCCTCCCCGCCCGGGCGAAGGGCCTGCCCTCTCCCGTGACCTCCGCGGCTGACTCCGAGGCGCGCCAGGCCGGGTCCGGCGTCCGCTGCCCGCTGCCCGCTGCCCGCCAGGCCCGGACAAGCCGGGGGGCCGGTGAGCAGAGAGGGTCCACGCCCTGGCCGTCGCGCCCGCGCGGGGAGCGGGGGAGCAGGAGCGCGCGGGCCGGAGCGCGTAGGTGTGAGAATGTGTTGGGGGCATGGTCGGTGGACGAGTGCGGGGCTGTGAGGCGCTGTGCGCCGGTCCCCCCGGGACGTGGGCTTACCGAGCCGCTGCGTGCACGGCTGGGAGCGGGTCTCGGACGGAGGTGTGTGCGGGCGCCAAGCCCGCGGCCTGGGGCTCGGCTGAGGGCGGCTGTCTGCAAGTTGGCTCCGGCCCGACCAGGCCTGGCTGCGCCGCGCCTCAGTGTGCGGGCAGCGCCGGGGCTCGCGGCGTGCCGTCCTCGTTGTCCAGTCTTGGTGTGAGCAGTGCGGCCCGGCCCGGCCGCTCTCTCTCTTCCCGCCCCTCTAATCTAAACCATGCGGGGCTCCCAGCCCGGCCAGGCCGGCGGGGCCCGAGGGCCGCAGGGAGGGCACCAAGCCGCGCCGTGGGGGAGTGCGAGGCCCACTCAGGGCTCGGCGTCCTGGGGCCCGTGGAGCCAGGGGACCCTCGAGCCCCCCTCCCCGGGGGGGCGGCGGGCGCGGACTGATTGACAGCGGCGACGTCAGCGCAGGGGGGTGGCGGCCCCGGAGGGAGGGAGGGAGGGAGGAGGAGGGAGCTGAGGCCCCAAAGTGCAGCGTCGGAGATCCAAGGGCCCGCTCCAGAGCCGGGATGTGTCAGGCCCCGAGGGCGCGGCGGGCAGCGGGACACTGACCCAGCGGCCCCAAGTCAGTGCCCCAGCCGTCCCGTGCCCCTCGGACCCGAGCCTGCAGTGGACCTCGGGCGGCAGGCGCCTCCGCTGGCGGCAGCGCAGTTAGGGTGAGTGTGGTTCCGGCGGGATGGGGGTGAGCCGAGAGTGCGGGACAGGGGCTACCCTGAGCCCAGGGTTAGGTTGCAGGGCAGAAGAGGATGAGCTGGAAAAGAAGCGAGTAACGGGACCGGGAGAAGGACCTCAGGGACCCGCAAGGCTGCAGAAGGGTGGCGAGATGTGCTTCAGATTAGGCTGCCGCCTCGGCCGGACTTCCCGCGTTTTGGGGCGCGAGCCCTCATCTCCTCTGAATAACAGGATGGATTGGGTCTAGGGACCCAAAGGCAAAGAAGGGACAGCGCCAGCTCCAAAGGAACAAGGTTAAGCCGTGACAAGCGGAGCGGTGGTCTTGAAACTGGTGTTTGCAGAATAAGAAAGGCCAAGAAGAGGGCCCGGGTACTTGCGGCGATATCGTTGTGAAAGTGCGCGATCGGAAACCTGGACTTCAGAGCCTTTGATGCAACAGGCTCATCAAAATTAAAGCAAGAAGCATTATATATAAATAATTATCGATGATCGAGAACTATCAGAATGTGAGCAATTACTAAAGAAACAGGGCTAAGGGGCAAAACTAATAGTGTTCACACTTTAAAACAAGAGTAAAAGAATAGTCAGTTTCAGAACCAAGTGAAAATTGTAATCACAAATTTAAAAGGATTATAGACAAAGTAACTCCAAATATAGGAACAATGTAATAAGAACCATTGTATTAAAATCAATAATAATAGTATAGGAAATAGTAACAAATGACAACTATGGAAAAAGGGTGAACAATTGAAAATACTATTAAGGGAAATACTAATATTAGTAGTACTGATGGAATACTATCATATAATATATTGTAGATACTCTAATGAATTACTAAATATTAATCAAAATCTTTAGAGCAATACTAATACAAACAAAGACAGCAGCAATAATTGCTGGAATAATATGACAATTTATTACCAAGGTATTAATAGTCTCAACAACATTATAAATAATGGTAGAGTAATAAGAAGAACCATATCAGTGTGATGAAAAATAATCAGAGTATTAGGAACTACAGCAATATCACCAATTCTGACAAAGTACAAGGAATAATGATTCGATGAAAAATAGCCAGTGAATCAAGATCGCAATTACAAATAATGACAAGATATTATAAAGATGTGATGAAGAATACCTAGAATATTGTGAACAATTCTAACAAAACAAATAATGACAAAATAAGAAGTATTATAAGGATGTGAAGAAAATTAACATCAATATTGAGAACAATAATATCACAAGTAATGGTAGATAACAAGTTACCGAAACTGTGACAAAATACAGAGACCGAGGAGCCAGCAACGGAAGCATTTTAGGGGTACAGAATAAAAATTAAAATAACAATAGATTACAATGACCTATGGGAATACGATATCTAATAATTACCTGACTATTGGTAATAGTATCACTAAGGTACCAGGAGACTCTAGAATGATGGAGAAGTGACAGGAAAGCACCAACATATTTGATAGTGATGAATTAACAAATCAAACCAGTGCTTTGATTTTACAGTATTAAAAATTAAAAGTACTAATAATTTAATGTGCTAGGATATTCTTAATGTCATTGAACTGATCAGAATACTGCTGATAATAGAGATAATTAAAATATTTAAAATAATACAAAATGTTAATTCCCCCAGTGCGAGAAAAATATGATCAGTAATCTAGAGTGAAAAGTAAAATGCCCTTCTCCTTAGAAAACGAGTTAGCTGAAAGCGGCAGACCGAGCGGAAGGGCGCGGAGCTGGCGGGCCGCGTCCACGGAGGAGTCGGAGAGTGGGGCGAGCGCGGAGGCTGTGGAGGCTGCGGAGGCCGCGGGCCGCGGGCTCCGCTTGGTGCGGAACCCGGCTGCGCAGTTCGCGCCGGGGCTCGGGGTGCGAGGAGAACCATGGGGGCCACTCTGGGCCAGCCGGGAGGGAAGAAAAGGAAATCGGCGGGGAGCTCCAGCCAGGGCGAGGGCCAGCTGTCGCGATGTCCACATATGTCTGCGGGGCGGAGAGAAAAGGAAGAAGCGAAGGAGAGCACCGTGCTGCCCTCGTCCCTGGTCGGAGCCATGGGACTGGCGTCAGTGGATGCCGGCGGCGGAAGAGCTCCATGCACAGGACTGAGAGCGCCGGGAGCGAGTCAGATAGCGGCCCTGTATGGCTACTGGTGTGACAAGTGCCCCGTAGAGGACCCAATGGCTAAAACAGCATTGCAACAGGCTGCGCGCCCTCCGGGCCCAAGCAGATCGCGGGGGACCAACCCGCTGACCCCAGATACAGTTGGAACCAGCGTATTGGGCCAGAGCGTGCAACTCCCCTCGGTTGAGCTGTGTCCCCTCGCCCTGGGGCTTCAGGTTTCCTAGGCTTGGCTCGGAACCGCACGTGGCCCAAGGCGGGTACTGGTGCTAACCATGACCAGCAAGACTTGTTTCCTGCTGCCTGTTGCCAGAGGATTGGGAGGGCTGTCAGCTTTATCTTTATGGGCTTTTCCCAGCCCCAACTTGCCCAGGCCCCTTTTTATCTCCCTCGGTTGCACTTGGCTTGTTTACTTTGTGAGGCCCTGGGAGCCAATGTCTAGGACCTGGGATGGGGAGGCCAGTGGGCAGGATGGTCAGAGGCCTGGACCTTGGGATGCTCAGGGAGACCCAGAAGAGAACAGAAATAAGACAGGAAGAGAGGCAGCCATGCACATAGAAAAAAGACCCACCAGATGCAAAAGAAGGGAGAAGAGCAGGGAGATGGAAAGGAGAAGCAGAGATAATGTAGGGGTGCCTCCATGATGGAGGCAGGAAAGGCAGGACCTGCAGCCTGGGCTCTCATTCTGATATCCCAGGACCAACTTCTAGAAGGGACCAGGCACTTGGGGCAGCCTGGTGAATAGTTCTAGACACTTGGGGAAGGATGGCTGTGCTTGGGAGCAGGACTAGGTCGTGCCTGTGAACTGGACCCACACAGCTGGCCTGGTCCTTAGCTGGGAAGGGTCTCAGTTCTTTGCCCCAAAGCAGAGCCCTTTGGAGCTTAAGTGTGACTGAGTGAACCAGCACATGTGAATGTGTGGGGAAGAATGTGAGGCCCCTGGCTGAGTTCAAGGCCTGAATCAGTGCTGCACTAGGAGAGTGTGGCTGCTTGAAGGACTAGAAGGCTCTGTGACGGTGCTTGTGTCCGTGTGAGGCTGTATGTGCCTGTGGGAGGGACCCATAGGGTGTCTATGGGAGTGGGAATGGGCAGGAGTGAAAAAGCCTTTGGTTCAGAAGTCTTTTCCTGACTGGTGTCTAAGGGACTGCGTGAGTGCAGATGGCTGAGTGGGGACCTGAGGGACTGCCCAGCCCTAGGCCCTTTCTGCAGGTGTGGAGCTTCAGGAGCCTGGGCCCTGCCCTCCTGGCCTGGCTGTCCTCTGGTGCCTACCCAGGAAGTCTCCTGGCTGCCCTGACCCAACAGTGAGCCTGGACCGTTATTAGGAAACAGTGAAAAGAGACCTAGGCCTCAGGCTCCACTGGAGCCCAGCAGGAGGGAGGGACTGGGGGTGCAGCTGGGGCAATGCCGAGAGGGCGGTCCTTCCCCTAGACCTGCTCATCACACAGCCCCACACCCAGGGCCAGCCAGACCTTGAACCGCACACAGACCCTCCCAGGTCCAGAACCCAGAGGGAGGCGACCACGGTCCTACCCTCTGAATTTTCTCCCTCCCCCAGCTCAGAAGGGGGCGGTGTCCACGTGCGCCAGGGAGGCCTTTCCCTCCCGGGCCCAAAGTCCTTCGGCTGGCCTGGAGCGGGCTGCGGGGCCTCTGGCGAGTGTTGACCCAGGCATGTGACTCGGTGTGTGCTGTGCCCGCAGGAGATGCTGCAGGATAAGGGCCTGTCGGAGAGCGAGGAGGCCTTTCGGGCTCCGGGCTCGGCGCTCGGCGAGGCCAGCGCTTCCAACGCCGCCAACGCTCCCGAGCCCGCGCTGGCTGCTCCGGGCCTCAGCGGAGCCGCGCTCGGCAGCCCGCCGGGCCCCGGCGCCGAAGCCGCAGCTGCTGCCGCCGCCGCGGCAGAGCAGGTAGGGCCTGTGGCCGTCGGGCAGAGGTTGGGCATCCGTCTTTCTATAGGGCCGCCTGCGTCTGCCAGTCCGCCCCAAAGAGGACAGGACTCGCTTCCCCGGGATCTGGTTGCGTCCTGGACTGTGTGTTCTGCTCCGCGGAGTAGGGGTCACACTCTGCCTTCTGTCCCTCTTCTGCTTCGCGCCCTCGGTGCTCCTCTGGAACAGGCGGCGGAGGGCACCCTTTTGGCATCGGGGCGAGCCCGGGCCAAGTGTCCAGCTCCGACGACGCTGAGAGGGCGGGGGCAAAAGCCTGGCACCGGGAGGGAAGAGCGGATCCCAGCGGGTGCGAGCGGGGAGCCGCTGTGGGGACGTCCCTAAGAAGGTCTTGGTGATAACCTGATGATCACAATGAAAGGAATCCGTCTGTGCACGCCCTAGGCCTGCGCGGGTCTGCATAGGGTGTGCGGGTGCGGGCGTCCCTCCTGTGTCTGTGTGTCTGTCGGCAAGCCTGTGGTTACGTCCCACCACATGGAGTGTTTATGTTTGTGTAGTGTGTCATCTACCCTGACACAGTCAGTGTGTGTCCTCTGCAGACCGCTATAGCTCCGAAGGAGTGGGTTTTAGCTACTTTTTAAAGTTTGAAAAATTCACCAATGGTACAGTATAATTTTATGAAACGAAACCTTCAGGCAAGGAGTCCTGGGGCTGGCAGCACTCTGCATGGTTCTTTGGGTCTGTGTTCTCCGTCCTCAGGGCTCCGCATGGAGCCACATCCCAGGCCGATGTAAGTCCCCTTCCTTCTTGCCCCTAGACCATCGAGAACATCAAGGTTGGCCTGCATGAGAAGGAGCTCTGGAAGAAATTCCACGAGGCGGGCACCGAGATGATCATCACCAAGGCGGGCAGGTCAGCTCTGGGATGTTTACTTGGGGATTGGAAGATGACTGGTGAGAGCGATGGGGATCCCCAGGAGCTTGCTTAACAATCATCTCTCGCTGGAGACAGGGGAGCAATGGGGGTCCCCTTGGGCGCTCTGGCCTTAGCCCAGCAGCATCCTACCATGGTTTGCCACCGGGCCACAGAACTTCACCCAGGGGATTCCTCCTCTAGGAAGCCCAGAAGGATGGAAGGATGGGAGGGGCAGCTCTATGCAAATAAAATGCAAATAAGGATCTGGGGGTCAGAGGTCCCACTTCAAGCACTATCGGCCCCTGTGGGGGGCTGCTTTGTCCTCCTCCTTTTGGGGACCTGCCTGGTTTATCAGGATTGCATTGATTGGGGACCCGGAGATGACCCTCAACAGATAGCCCTCAACAGGAAGGGGACCTGATGGTGTTTTCCTATTTCCGTAACTTTTCCAGGGCAGCATGAACCCCAGATCTCTCATCCCAGGGGTGCTGTTCCTCTCTTGCCAGCAACCCCTTCGGCCAAGGGAAAGGCACCGTTGGGCCCTGTGTGTGTGCTGTTTAGGGAGCAGCTCTCGGGTGGCTGCCAGAAATAATGATTTATAAAGTGGAAACATCTTTAAAATGTGCTGGTGTCTGTGGGAGAGAGCCTGGAGGAGACGGTGAGAGGAGGGAGATGCAGAGGGGGCAAGACCAGAGACTGGATGGGGCCGGGAGTCTTGAGCGGGGCAGGAAGGGCTTGGCCAGCAGTTATCAGTGAAGGGGGACTGACCCGCAGACAGAGAAGCTGGGGAGTTCAGGTGTAGGAACTACCCCCTCCCCACTTGCTCACATTTGATTTTGGTCCCTGGGGACAGGGTAGGTGTGGAAATGTCCCGTTGCCTGGCCGTGTGCCCGTAATTAGGTTTTCCGAGGAATAAGGTGGTGAAGCATCAATAGCCAGGAATGGGGAGTCAGACCGCAGCTGCTGGCATCTGTGCAACCCCCAGGCAAGAGTCTCTCCACTCTCTCATCCCCCTCTCCTCATCCCTCTCTGCAAAACTATACATACAGTTGTATGCAAAGCACTTAGCATAGCTCCTGGCACATGTAAGCAAGCGTGCCCTAAATGCTAGCTAAAATTAATCGTAATTAGAGAAATGTCTGGCATCCGCTCAGCATTTTTCTTCTACTTTTTAAAGAACTCTGCTGACCTGCTCAGAGAACGGTGGGCTGTTCAAAAGAAACAAAAAGCTTGTGGTTTGCAGTGTGGTGTAGGAGTGCTGTGGCCCCTCATGTCCATTCCCTGGCAGGCATGCAAGGTTTCCTTTTTTTTTTGGTGGGGGTAAAGGTCTGGGCACTTGGCCACCTGCCCCAGTAGGTGGCAAGGGTGCCTGGGGATGCTATCATGAGAAGAAGCAGGGGGCTATCAGAGCCTGAATTTGCTACATTTGGGCGATGAGGAAGGAGGACACATGAGGGGAACCCAGTAGAGGGTGCCACTTAGAATAGTCCTTGAGTTCAGTGGGGAGCCACGTGTCAAAAGCCTTGCCTCTTCCTAGCTGAGTGCACTAGGACATGTCTCTAAGCTTCCTGTGGCTCAGTGGTGTTGGGTAAAACAGAGCTGGTGACTGCAGACTTACCTGCCATCCTTCCTTTCTTGGTTACTATGAGACTCAAACCAGGGGTCCTGTGAGCTATGTATGGTAAATTGTTGAGTGGATTATAGGTGTGAAGAGGGGGAATTTATTTCTTATGACTGCTAGAGTTGAGGGAAGGAAAGAAGAAAGAGAAATTTCCAGAATTTCCTTTTTAGGCAGCAGAAATAACCTTGTCTTTTGAAAATAAATGGCCAGCATGTTCTTGGGGGCAAGCCTGGCTTCTGCTATTTAAAACAAAAGGCATTTGTGATTCTCCTTAGTGGGGTTTCCTGCATCTGTATGGGTCCTCCTCCTTCCCTCCCCGCAACAGACAGATTGACACACACACACACACACACACACACACACACACACTTCCATAGGTGACCAACGTCAGATAGATGTTTGTGCCTGATCCTTGAGATGGACCTCAGGGAATGATGATAATTTTTAAGTGGCTGTGATGAAGTTGGCCAACTATGGTTTCATCACACTCTTTCATTTCTCTGGCGGAAAGTTATTTGTGTAACAGGTCTAGTCCTTAAGAAAGTCACTAGTCTCATTGCCCCTCCCCATGGTTCTCACAGACCCTCTTTCCTCCTGCATAGCTGCTCGCTGACCTCAGAGACCAAAGTCAGGGCTCTACCCACCCCCATGATCCCCTCCTCCCGCCTCCCCTGACTGGGCAGCCTTGGGGGGCATCTTGCTTTGTTTGGGCTACCCTGAGGACTCCCAGTTCTCTTCTTCATATCTCTACCGGCACCCTTCCTGGGACACCTGCATTTCTTAGCAAAGGACCTGGACTGTTCCCCTGAACCTTGAATCACAGATTCCTAGACTGCTCAAGCTGGAGGAAAACCGAGGGAACATAAACCTTATCCCAGAGAAGAGAAGGCACTTGGCTTTTATAGACAGAAGCAAGATTAGGCAGTTGCCGGGTCTGCACCAGTCAAGTGGATGACACTCCACCCCCAGAACAACACCCCACCCCCAGAACAACACCCCAACTTTGAGAAATTCCCCTTACTGCTAATTTAAGAGGCCATTCAATGTGGGGTTGTTGCTCTACCGTAGGGACCCTGCTGGGTTAGGGGCATGGTCACTGCTATCTGGTTGAGGGAGAAGCAGGCCCTGGAGAAGGGGAACCAGAATATTCTCAAGCTAGTTTGTCTTTGGGTCACAAGCCTCTTGCCTTAAGCCCTTGAAGGTCTGTAGGCCAAGGAGAGATCATCCCCTTCATTGGATAGTGGTTTGGATTCTCAAACCATTTGATTTAGGGAATAAAATGCCAATCACATAGGGAGACATCAATTTCTAAATGCTCAGTAACCCCTGATGTCAGGTGTAAAATGGGGCCAGAATGCTCCCAGCCAGTTTCTGTCCCTCTCAGCCTCCAGCACTCGCAGGTTTTAAGCCGTTTGCTGCAGAGAGCAGACCCCTCCTCTCTCTACCTCCTTCACATCCCTGCCAAGCTTGATACATGTGAGAAACTGCATTTTCTCCCAAACATAGATAAAAGTGAGCTCCACAAAAATTTAAATATAAACGTCCCAAAAATGAAAATTTCCTAACCGTTTGACTGCTCTCCTCCTAGGTCATGGTTTCGCCACCAGATAAATCTCCACTATCAGCCTTCATAGCCTGCTGAGTTCAATGTTGCTTGTGTTAGTGACAGTGAATTTGCGTTTGAAAAATGAACTACCGATGAGAACTCCTGTTGAACCTGTATTGTTTGTTATTCTGAGGCAAGGATTTGGCCCAGCTTAATCCCGGGCTTCAAAGCCAATTGCCCTCGCTCTGTATACAGAGCGTCAGAGCCCAGTGGCGTGGGTGATAAGACAAGTAAGGGTTGAAGACACTGGGAAAGTGGGTTGGGGAGAGAGTCCTTTGATCTCTTTCTAAAGTATTTTCTGAAAGCAAAAGTCTATCAGAAGGAAGTGTCTTTAAAAAAAAAATCTGAGAAGCAACTGATCTCCCCAAACAGCATCCATTCCACACACCCTCACTCCTGCCTCCCACCTCAGGGAAAATATTTCTTAAAAATGCTTTGAGTGAATTAGAAAACTCTGTGTGTGTGTATAAAGTGGGAACAAATTAGGAAACTTTGCCATGCTCTCAGAAATAATTTTGCTCTAGAAAGTTTGGTCTCAGTATAGGCAGTACCAGCAACACAGGCCCCCCTCCTACAGCAAACTGAACCTTGGTTGATGGGCCTTAATCTCTTCCCAGAAATCTCTCTCAAGATTCCCAGACACTAGGGATCGAAAGAAGGGTGGGGTTTTCTGTGGAACCCCATCTTTTGCCTGTAACTGGTTCCTTTCAGACTCTGGGCTCTGCTACTGATATATTCTGTTATATATCAGTATATATACGGATATATACAGTATCTGTATATACACGGATATAATTTTCAATGTCCATTTTATTGAAGTGGAAAATTCCTGCATAGAAATGAACGAACCTTAATTGTACAGCTCTAGAGACTTACACAAAATGAATACCCCCCCATCAAAGCACCACCCAAATAAAGAAACAGAAGCGAATCCTCTTGTGTGCCTTCCCAACCCCCCACCCCTCCCCGCCCCCCTCACAGCTCCTCTCCCGACTTCTCACCCCTACGATTTGGTTTTGTGCCTATGTTTAAGAGAAGGCACATTTAGCGGCTCCTGGGGTTTCCGGGCCTTCAGAGAAAGTCTGGTGCGTTGGGTTTGGGGTTTGGCGGCCTGGCTAGGTGGAGAGAATCTGGCTGGTCTCCTAGGTCCGGTTTACTCCCTGCACTCCCCTGGATTGGTGGGGGGCTCACAGGTCAAGGCCAGGAATTTGGCGACGGCTTTGGCCGGGGAGCCGGGAGCCCCCGCGGCTCTCGGAGCCCAGCTGACCTTGCACGTCCCCTCTCGGCAGCGAGCGAGCAGTTGAGGGGTTGTTGCCAAAATCACAATGCCCCGAATCCCTTGCCCCGCGCCCCGCAAGCCTCCCACGCCGAGAAATGTCCAAGGAAGCTTATCTTAGCAGTTCATTCTAAAACCATTTCCGAGTACGAAGTAGATAAAGGCTCCAGCCCGCACCCTTTCAGAGCCTGTTTCATGATCAGAGGAGAAACCCCCGGCTTTCATCTCCTCCCGGGCGGCGGGGCGGGCGGCTTGTTTATTCCCCGGCGGAGCCGTTTCCGCGTGCGCCCGGAGCGCCGCTCTGCCTGCGGGGCCCGGAGCCCCGAGGGGTCGCCAGGGGCGCGGACGCGAGGCCCGCCGGGCACAGGGAGGGGGTAGGGGAGAGGGCTGGACGGCGCGGGACTGGAGGGGCGGGTTGCCGCGGGGTGTCTGGGACCGGCGAGCCAGCGATTCCCGGCCAGCGCGGGCGGCGGGGCACAGTGCGAGCCAGGCGGCTGCGAGCCCTTCCCTCTCCTCCCGTCCCTCCCTCCCCGACCCGCTGAGGTATTCATTCCCCCCACCCCCACCCCCCGCTCCAGGGGTGGTTTTCAGCTACATTTATGTCCTAAATCACAGAAACAATTTACATCGCGCCCCATCCTTTCATAGATTTCAGTAGAGAGGGCCTTCACAGTGGACGGGGAGTCCCGAGGATGCCACAGCTCCCAGACCCATCCTGCTGTGGTGGCCAGAGCCATGCCCACCTGGTGAACGCTCCCTTGCTGGGCCTCTAGGATCCAGCTTTAGCCCCCTTTGGCCCGGAGGAGAGGTTTGCAGGCTGCGTGGACCGTGTGCTTCCCCTGCACACGCAGCCTCTTCCCTACCCGGCTGCGCCCTTCATTCTACTGGAGCCCTGCAGGTGGGGAAATGATAGTGCCCAGGGTCCCCAAGGCCTGCGTTCTCAGAAGCAATCACCAATCTGGACCCTAACAGATGGGGAGATGCTTATTCCGGTGAAAGCAGTGGAACTCACTAAGCCTCAATAGTTCAGCCTGGAGCAGTGACTTTTGAACCCTTCTCTCAGACCAGATATCCCCTCCCGCAGGGGCTCCTGCCGTAAGAAGAGGGGAATTGGTAGGCACGGGAGGCAGAGGCTGGGGAATACCTTCCTTCCCTGCCCAAGTCTTGGCAAAACCTCCCTGAGGGTGTTTTCCGTCAGGAATCTGGTCCATGGTCAGCTTCTGGGAGAAGCCAAAATCACAGGACCCCAGCTCAGGGCCTGGGGGAGCTGAGCGAAGGCTGCTTATAGGCCTTCTAAAAAGCATTTAGCCAATGTCAGCCTGGCCTCCTGAGCCGCTGAGATGAAGGGCAGTAGGGAGTAGGAGAAGGGGAGAGGCAGGGTCCTTCACCCTCCTCTCAGTCTAGGTTTGGGAGACTATTCCAGTGGCAAGAAGCCATTTTCTCCTGGCCGCCTTGGTAGATACTGGCCTGAGCCGGGAGGGGGTGGGGGCAGCCATATCTATCCTCTGCCATTGCCACCTGGAGTGATTACAGGAGAAACAGGCTAAGGCTAAGTGCAGGGCACTGGTGCCAGGTCAGCCCAAGCACAGCCAGGGCTGTCCCATTTTGTGGCAGTTTCTGTAACAGTTACAAAATGGTGGCCTGGAGGGGACAGGATTCTTGGCCTTTCCCCAGGGAGGAGGGGAGGTGAGGCAGCTGCTGCCGTCCCCACTTCAGCTTTAGGCCTATCAGGGAAGAGGCTGAGCTGGGAAAGAGGGTGCTGCAGGCTGCAGCTGTGCCCTGAGACCAGGCAGGGACTGACTGGTAAGCAGGAGGCAGGACTGGGTTCCTGAGCCCTCTCACTTCCCCTGTTCCTGGAGAGGGGGTGGGGTGGACATTTGAAAATGCTTTCAATTGACATCTGAGACAAATTCTTCCACACGGTTTATAAGTCCCTAGACTTGCTGCTAGAACTTCCCTCCTCCCTCCAGGCACGCACACATGCACACATGCGCACTCCACTGTGTACTCAAGAACATGCGCTCGCGCATACACAGGGCCAAACACCTCCCATGTCCCTGGCTCACTGCGGTGCTCTCACAGGCCTTTCCTCCCACAAGAAAGAGGGTGAGCAGGCTGGGGCTGAGCCAGGGGTAGAACTGAACCTCCTACCTCAGGGTCCTGGCTGGGGCTTGCTGTAGGTCTGCCAGCTTATGGAGACCTTGATCCCTTCTGGAAGCCCTGTCCTGTCCAGGTAAGCTGAAACCCCTGTTGACAAAACGAGGGGCTCCAATCATCTGTTTGAGGCGTCTAGGGCAGCTTCTCTTGAGGTTCCCCTTACAGACACTCAGCTTAGTGAGGAGGCAGAGGACCACTTGATGGCTTTCCTTGAGGGGACTGGTTGGGCAGGGTCCCAGCTCAGGGGATTTGCTTCCTGACACCTTAAGCATCTTCAGTTAGGTTTGGATCGGCCTCTCTCTTGGGGAAACACCTTTGTGGGAGATCAGCTAGGAAAGGGTGGGGGTTCGGAGGAGGATTGTGAGGAAGCTCTGTCTGCCCCTCTGGGGAGATCCAGTATCAGGGGTCTAGTGACCAGGGGGCAGAGCGGCGCCCTTGTAGGTTCGTGTACGTGCTGTTGTTCATGTGTGTGAATGGGGGTCTGGGGAAGCCCTTCTCTAGAATAGTCACTGAGCCTGAGGGTCCCATGCTTAGCAAGGGCTATGGAAATTGGAAAACGTCCCATTTTTTTAGTGAGTCCATTTTCACAGAGATCGGTCGCCCAGCGGTTTATGGAGGGAGGAGTGCAGTGAGGGCCAGTGGTAAGAGTCACAAATGGACTCAGTGAATCCACACACCAGCCTATGAGATAGGTGCCAATATCCCCATTTTAGAGTTAAGGAAATCCAAGGCACAGAGAGATCCAAGCAAGTTGCTCAATGCCTCACAACTTGTCAGTGGCAGGGCTCATGGCACAGTGGTTCTAGAATCTGTGCTTTTCTCCATGAGGCTCCTGAACTGACTTTCCCTGGTCCTCGTTAGTGTGCATAGGCCCAGGCAAGGTCTTCACACAGTTAAACACTTTTGCTAAACACTCCAAAGGAATCCAAAGACCTAGCAGCGCTCTCCTGTTTTCCCGTGAATTGGTTCGAGGCCTGAGGGTTTCTACCTAGACAAGGCCCAGAGGAGACACTCCACTGATTACAGAAGCAGCTTACAGTGACTTTGAGGTCTTTTGCTCTGGCCCCCGTAATGGCAGCCCAGAACTTTAGTTGTGTATGGACTGCAAAGGACAGAAGCGAAATTAAGCAGCTAGGTTGGTGTTGAAATCTTCTCTTGTGACCCTGAGGGTTCCTATGCCTTAGGTGCTCACAGCCAGGAGGACTAAATAGTAGGGAATTGTGTTGCATTGGGGAAGCCAGGTAAGCCCTCTTCCTAGACACAGCTCCAGGGGCTCAGAGCATCTGGTGCAGGCTTTCCCTTGTGTAAGGGGAAGCTGAGGCCAGAGAGGGAAGGGCCTTACCCAGCTTACAGTTCTGATATAGGGCCTTCTGTCCCCTCACCCCTGTGTGCCATCTCTCCTGGTGCTCTATGCCTCTGCCTCACACCTTGGTGCCCCCCAGGAGGATGTTCCCCAGCTACAAGGTCAAAGTCACAGGCATGAACCCCAAGACCAAGTACATCCTGCTGATTGATATCGTCCCTGCGGATGACCACCGCTACAAGTTCTGTGACAACAAATGGTAAGAATCTGGGACCCTCACATCCCCTGTCTTCTCTCACCACCCCCACCCCACCACCTGATGTTTGGTCCAGGGACTCACCAGTTAGTTCCAAGGATTGCCTGGACCGGTAGACTTGGGAACCAAACTCGCAGGGGCTGGCAGGGTCCACAAATGTTTGCCCACCTGCTGCCGAAGGGGCTGGGGCTAGAAACGAGCTGCAGTGTTTGTTTGGTGGCTTTCGAGAGTCTGTTCTCTCCCTCCAGCTGTGGACAGATGGGATTGGTGACTATGCTGTGGGGTGACAGATGGACACCAACGCTGGATGGATACAGGCTCTGGTTGGGCTGCACTGAGGAGGTGGATGGGAGCTATTTTCTTGAGGGACCTTGATTTGGATGGTTAGCTCCCAGGTGCCTGGTCTGTGGAGTCTTCTGCTGCTTTTCCACTTGCTCATTGTCTGGCTGTGAGCCCTTCCTTTAAGCGGTTGATCCACAGTGAGGGGCAGCTGCCTGGTGGTTGGATGACGGGACCCTTTGGCAAGGGGCTGGGAGAAACAAGTGGGTTGTAGGGTAAATAAACATTTACCCAGGGGCTGGGTAAATAAACATTGGGCTGCTTTTCCTAAGGCTACCTCCTCTGTACCCTGTCTATCCCCAGAGCCCAGGATGGGGCTCAAGTTGAGAGAGGGATTGAATGAATTAGCAGCCAGCCAGGATGGGGGCTCCACAGTGGGCTGGTCAGTAGAGACTGGGCCGAGGCGGCAGGATTCAGTGGCCAGGACCTAGCAAGGGCCATGTTTCTATTTCTTCTCTCTTCAGGTTAAATTGTCATTCAGAGCAGGCTCTAGCTGAGGGGAGAGTTACCAATTAATTTCTTTGGGGGTAAACACTATATTGGAGACAAGCAATTTGAAAGCTGTCTAGGTCCTCTAAGACGCTCCCTCCAAATAATATAAATAATAACATTTCAAAATTGAAAGGATAACACGTATACAGAAGTGCCTAAATCTGCCCACAATATATTTGTGATTAGCCCCATTCTTTGAAGTAAATAATCACATCTGTCTGTAACTTCCCTTTCTCTTTATACTGCAATCAAATAAAAGTTTCGGAGTCGCAGCTCCTCCTCAGCACGCTCTCCTCTGACCAACACTCAAACTCCCAAAGCCCTAAATTGAGAGTATAGGAGAAGCAGTGGTTCCCACCCCGCCCCCCTCAGGTTTATGGGGATTTGCTCTCAGAGGGGGCAGGGAATCTGGGCTTTTCCAGACCCCAGAGTAATCAGCTGCTGTGGTTCTGTCTGCTCTGTTGGCAGGATGGTGGCAGGGAAGGCTGAGCCCGCCATGCCAGGAAGGCTCTATGTCCACCCTGATTCTCCTGCCACTGGGGCCCACTGGATGCGGCAGCTCGTCTCCTTCCAGAAGCTGAAGCTCACAAACAACCACCTGGACCCCTTCGGCCATGTAAGAAAGAGACTGCCTGGCCTTGAGAGCCAGTCCTGGCAGACCGCACCGCTGGTGGGGGGCTGGGTAGGGGTGGCGATGTGGAGACTCCACTCCGGGGATCCAGCTCCGGGCTTTGGTCCGCGCCTGGGCCAGAGTGAGGAAGGAGGCGGGGGGGGGGGTCTGAGTCCCACCGCCCCAAGGCTCTGCATCCTTCTCCTCACACTTGCTGGCTGGGTAACTTTGGGCAAGTTTCTTGGCCTTTTTGAGCCTTGGTTTTCTTATCTAGAAACCTTTCATGGTTGTGAGAATTAACTGAGAGAATGTGCAGGAAGCACCGTGCACGTGGGAGGCTCTAAATAAATGGCAACGGTTGACAAGGAAGATGATGATGGGTAAAATCTCTCTGCATCAGTGTCCCCAAATTTGGCCTTGCTGGAGCCTAACACACGTTAACTTTCTTGGGAAAAAGTCACTGATGAGTTCTGAGGCCTCTCATTGGCGTGAGCTGTCTGCCTGGCCTGGCAGCCCCTGCGCTCTGGAAGGGAGGGCCTCACTCTGGCCCTGGTGGCCTCTCCTCCCTGGCCTTGCCCCGGACCTGGCTCTTACAAGGGAGACTCTACAGCCCCAGAGATGCTGCCGCTGACGCCCCATTCCAGGCTGCTAAAGCTCATTCTTTCCTCATCTGGCTCTGGCAGGCCCACAAAAAGCGTTTTATGTGGAAATTTTTAGCTCAAGTGTGTGGCAAACTGAAGTCTGGGGACCTGGTATTATCGGCCAGGGCACAGGCCCGGCCCCTCTCAGCTACCCATCCTTACTCTGGAAGTACAGGGTGGGGGTGGGGTGGGGCACGGGAGCAGCAGAGGCTGCTAGATGCAGTTACCCAGGCTGTTCATGAAATCCTCAGGGTGTGTCTGGTGGTGGGGGACACAGGGGTAGGGCTGGGGGTGCAGGGATGTGCCTCTTTTATACCTAAGTTCTATTCCTGAGGGGTTGCATGCACATCAGAATCCTGTGAATCATAGTTCCTCATGAAAAATGCCAGCAGTGGGTCATTTCTGAGTGGTATATAAGACAAGCAGCCCTTGCTTCTAATTTTCTGAGTCTGTTCAGTTCTCTTCTGAGTTGGTAATCTATAAACAAGCAACTAGGAGAAAGCTTAATTAGTGTATTTAACTCCTGACTTTTCTGTTTTTAAGGGGTGCAGTTTTTCTCATGCGATGCAGGCAGGTGCTGTGGGGGGTGTGGCAGAAAGATGCAGCCCCAACTTCTCATGGGGGCAGAGGCAAGCCACCCATCTAATGGGAAGGGTGGGCCAAGCCCCCACCTCCCAGAGCACGGGGCCTTTTAACAGAGGAAGAGAAGGGCCTCCTGGGTCTTCCTGGGCACTCTCCTGGCTAAGACTTTGCTCCCCATGGGCTCCTACCCGGCTTCCCTTGCTTGCCCAAGTCATGGCACCAACCTGGAGAGGTTAACGAGGGCCTCTGTGGTGGGTGTGTGGGAACCTCACTGGCAGGCCTGTCTCTGCCCAACACTGCACACAGGGACCCCATGGGACTGACCACTGGGGTGAGCACAGAGCTTGGCAAGAGCTGGATCTTGGAGTGAGCAGTCCAAAGTACCCAGAGATCAATCAAAGTTCTGGTGAGAATGTTGGAGGCACGGCTTGCTACCATGGTTCCCAGCTGTAGGGATGCCTGAGAGGACTCATCAAACCCTTACCCCCACCCCAAACCCCTGCAGAAGGTGGCAGGGGTGGGACTCAAGTGCTTGAAAAGTCGGGATTTTTTAAGAAGTGGGAGAGAGACCTGGCCTTCCTAGCCCAGCAGTAGATTTTCCCAGCCTGGCTTGCTCCTCCGGTGGCTCTCCCCGAGTCCGCAAGGAGTTTGCAGGAATCCTGCATATTATCTTGAGTCTGAGCCCAGTGGGGCTGCCTGAGGGGCTTGTGATGTTGGGGGTGCCCCTGGCTACACTCACCACGTCTGCCTGGAGCTCATCTTTCCTTGGCGATAGGGATACTCCCCATACTAACTCAGCTCTCTGCAGAGGGTTGAGATGCAGAGCCTCCCCCAGCCCTGCATCTGCCCAGCATGAGCAGCTTAGTGGTTACAGCTCCCCATGTATGGTGGCAGGACCCAGAGACAAGGCCATTATCTCAGGCGCTGGGTGTGAAGGAGCTGTCTTGAACCCATACCTGTTCCCAGTCCAGCGTTCTTTTGGCTTCTCCGCCTGTTTTTTCTGTACCCAGGGCTTGAGCTGTCATATCTTCAACTATTTGGAGCATCCCTGGAGAGGGAGCAGCTTTTGACCATGCAGGCAAGGGCTGTGGAGGATGGATTCCTAGATAAGCCAGGTGGACCAGGGCTTTCTGCTTGTTGGCCTGCTCCGGTGGGAGTGCTGAGCCCTTCGTCACCCTGCCTGGCTTCTCCGTGCAGGAGCCTGGGAAAGAGCTACGTCGGGCTACGAGTCTGCCCCAAACAAGCCCTTGCTTCTGCACTGCTCACCTCCACAGTTTCAGTTTTCCTTAAAACCTCCTGGACCTCGAGGCACTTTCTCAACCAAGTGAACTTTGGACTTTCGGCTTGGGTCTCCTAGTATCTCAGGGATTTTAGCTGTTGCCTTTCATTTGCAGCCCACCCCCGGGAGAAGGTTCAGGGTCCCAATGAGGGCCTGGACAGGGCAGCCAGTCCTACATACAGGCCAGAGGGACCCCTCGGACCACATGGCCCATGTGTTCTAGGACCAGGTTCTCCCTAGAAAACTCCTGGTGGGTGTTTGTTGCAGTCCAGAAGGGCCCTCTATTCCTTCCTGGGGTAGGTTCAGTGTATTACCACCAGTAATCCCCTGGGAGTAAGTTTCTGGGAGTAAGCCTAAACCCAGAGATGGGCAGAAAGGATCAGGGGGTGCTGGGCAGGACTGAGCTGCTGCCTTAGGGCCCCAATTCAGCTCCACTTCTGTTCCTCTGCTTAGGGAGGGGCAGGTGCCCATTGCTTCCTACTTGCACTGCCTCCCACCCCCACAGGGTCCTGGGCCAGGACACCAAGAAATGGTAAGAGAAGTAGCTTCGGGAAATTGAGGAGGGCCTCCCTGAGGTAGGGCCTGTCTCCTGCAGCAGGACTTGGTGATGGCCGGGTCTTACTTTTCTCCTGATCTGGAGGCAGGGAGCCAATGGCTGCAGCAGGGTGTGTCTGTGCGTCTGTGCATCTTTGTGTGAGAAGAGAGACCTCTTCTGCCCCAGGACTCCCAGACTGCTGAGTTGGGAGACCAGCTTACGATTTCTGACACAGTAAGTCTAACTGTTCGAGAGGCCGGGTTGGCTCCAGGCTGGGGGTATGGGCTGTGGCTCTTTGGTCACCAAGTGGCACAGCATTGTCCCCTCAGTGTGCCACTTCCTCCTCTGACCCCGGGCTTCTTCACCTAGTTATTCCTGAGCCTTGGGATCTAAGCTCAAATGCCCCTTCTTCAGGGAGACAGTTCAGGGTCCCCATTACATGCTCCCAACGTGCCATCCACCTTTCTGTCCTAGTCCTTACCACAGTTAGGATTTTATTTATTTAAAGATTTATTTATTTATTTTAGGAGTGAGGGGTGGAGGGAGAAGGAGAGAGAATCCTCCGCAGACTCCGCAATGAACACAGAGCTTGACTTGGGGCTCCATCCAATGACCCCGAGATCACAACCCAAGCCGAAACCAAGAGTCAGATGCTTAACCAACTGTGCCACACAGGCACCCCCTAGAATTTTATACTTATAAATCAGATTTGTTTTTGAATAGGAAATATACAGTTCCGTGATTTAAAAACAAAACAATGAGTACATAAAAAAATGTCTGTAATAAACCATTTTTCTCTTCTGGTTCTCCATCTCCCAGTTTCTTCTAATCCCCGGCCACAGCTAACTGCTGTTAATAATTTCTTTTCGGCATTTCTTTTTGCATAAACGAGCAGGATGCAGAATCTCAAGTCCTTTCTTTCATATGCAAAAGGTAGTACACTATAAAAGCTTTTTGTACCTTGCTTTGTAAACAGTATAAAATGGAGATCATGCCATTCATCTAGAGTTTCCTTTGATTCCTTTCCTTATAGCCGCTAGAATTTCATTGTGCGATGGTTCCATAAATCATGTAGCCAGTCCTTATTGAAGAAATGAAGATGCCTGTTTTTGCTCTTTCAATTAAACTGGTACATATATCACTTTACACCTGCGTCAAGTATCTCTGTGTGGTGAGTTGCTTGCTCAGAGGTGTTTGGATTTGTAACTCGTGGTTGTGCCTTTTGATGTGTATTCCTGCCATGGCTGGAGCCTTCCTAGCAGGTGGGAGAGACATTCTGGGCTTTTCCCAGTCTGAGGGGTAAACTGTAGATGCTGGTTGTAGTTTCAGTTTGCATTTCCTTTATTCTGAGTGAAGTTAAACATCTTTTTCCTCTTCTGTGAACTGCTGTTCTTATCCTTTGCTCATTTTTTCTCTCAGATTTTTGAGCAGTTATCCATTCTAGGAGCTTCTATAAATGAGGAAGGCTTAGCCCCTGTATGTGACAGGAACTGCTCATGTGTTTTCCCAGTTTGCAATTTGCCTTGTGACTTTGCCTATAGGGGTACTCCCACACAGAAGGTTTTGACTGAAAATATTGCTCTTTTCCTTATGGTTTCTGGATTTTGAGTGACTGAAAGCGTTTACCCACTCCTTACTTTGAAGGAAAATTTCTTTATTTTCTTCTAATATTTTATGGATTTATTTTTACATTTAAACCATTGATCCTTTTGGAATTTATTCTGGCATTCAGTAGGAGGTGTGAATCCAACTTTTTTTTTTTTTTTTTTTTTTCCTAAAAAGCTATCCAGTTGTCCTCACACCAGTAATTGACTGGTTCTCTTTCCCTCCTGGCTTCAGATGCCTTATTTCTGGACACTAAATCCTCCTTGAATTTGTGTCTGTTCATGTGCCAGTGCCTTCATTGTTGAGACTTCACGATAGGCTTTGGTGTCTGGCAGGGCTGGTCCCCCATTGCTCTTCTTTTGCAGAGTTTTTTTGGTTCGTCTTATCTGTTTTTTCATATGAACTTTAAGAATCAGCATATAATTAAAAAAGAAACTTATTTGTATTTTTATTACGATCACTCAAAATTATAAATTGACTTAGGGAGGGATGGATAGGAATGCCTTTCTCTTTGTTGATGCCTACTTTTTGTTTTTCAAAAGTGTCCTCAGGTTCTCTTCATCATAGGGATGCTTGGGTGGCTCCATTGTTAAGTGTCTGCCTTTAGCGTAGGTCCTGAACCCAGGGTCCTGGGATCAAGCCCCATATCTGGCTCCCTGCTCAGCAGAGAGCCTGCTTCTCCCTCTCCCTCTGCTGCTCTGCCTCCTTGTGCTGTCTATCTCTCACTCTCTCTCTGTCAAATAAATAAATAAATAAATAAATAAATAAATAAAATCTTTACTCCCCACCCCCCACCAAAAGTTTTCTTCATCAGAACCTACATATTTTCAGTTAAGTATTTCATCTTAGTCATCACTATTATAAATGTAGTCTTGGGGTACCTGGTGGCTCAGTTGGTTAAGCACCTGCCTTTGACTCAGGCTGGAATTGAGTCCTGCAATGGGCTCCTTGCTCGGCAGGGAGTCTGCTTCTCCCTTTTCCTCTCCCCCTGCTTTTGCTCACTCTCTCTCTGACAAATTAAAAAAAAATTTAAAAAAAGATAAAAATTGGATAAACTTTAAAATACATAATAAATAAATAAATAAATAAATAAATAAATAAATGTAGTCTTTGTTCCAGTACATTTTCTCATTACTTACTTACTTTTGCCTAGTTTTTGGATTTCTGTGTGACTTTTCCCACTAGACAGGAAATCACAAGGTTTTAAGTCACAATTGTATCCTAGTGCCTGGCACTGGGTCTGGCACATTGGGTGCTGGTAAGCAATAAGTGAATGAGAGAACTGGCGGACAGGGGTGGGATTTAGCTGGAGAAGGCTTGTTCTCTGCCAGGGGCTGAACTCCCTCCAAAGCTTATGCTGTCAGCATGTCGGTGGGGACCCAGGGCTATTGATCTCCTTCTTTTCCTCCTTTTCTCCCACATTTTTTGCACCCTGACAATGTGCTGAGCCCTTGCTGGTGCGTTGGGAGATACAGATGCCCTGTACAACTCCCCATCGGGCCTGGTGCACTCCAGCCAGGGACATGTATGAGCTCAGGCTCAGGAATTAGTACCAAAATCTAGCTCTGCCTCCCACTGGCTGTCTGAGGTTGGGTAGATGCCTTCACCTCCCTGAGCTGCAGTCCCCTTAGGCTGTGCCTAATGCACCCAATAATAATGCCTACTACACAGGCATGTGGTAAAGAGTACTTATTCGATGTGTGTAGGCTCCTCAGCACAGGGCCTGGCACATAGACTATGCTCTGTGAACACTGCAGTGTCTGTGAGAGAAGGCAGAAAGCTTTCCGGGCCCCTGGGCTGCTACCCTGGGAGTGAGGCCTAAGGCATACCTGGCCAAGGCCTCGTGAGTTGGCTGATGGGCTGCCCGACTCAGCTCTACTTTGGGTCTTCTTTCAGCCAATCGCTTACCTTTCTGGGTCTCAGTTTTTTCCTCTTTTTGTGTAAGCTCTAGAACCTGCCTCCATCCTTACCTCTTCGCAGGACTGGAGAAGGTAAGAAGGATGATGGAGAAGGTAGTCTTAAAAAGTAAAATTATGACACAGGGGGAAATCTGGTTTTAATCTATGACAAAATGGACATTGGCCACATTTGTGCGGCTAGCATCCAGATACACTGTGTTCCGTGATGGACATGAGGGCCTGGTGAATCCTCGTCTCTCACAGTGTTGGGCTGACACTTTATCATTAATTTCTGAGCGTGTTGTGGAGAGCAGTGTGTGCTCTCTCAAAGGCCATCTGGACTCTTCTCAGGATTCCGTCTCCAGCCAGCTCTGTGTTCTTGGGCAAGTCACGTTCCCACTACAAGCCTCCTGTTCCTCATCTGTAAATTAGGAGGTTGGACCAGAATGATTTCTAAGGTCTGCCTCTCCACGTGCTTATGTTCTGTGATTCTAATGCAGATAAATCTCAACCTCACTGGCCAAGCATGCTAGGGTGATCTCTTGAGGAAATGGATGTTTGGCGCTATCACAGTTTGTTAAAATAGAACAGGCTTCTGAATTGCAGCCAGAATGTAATGAATCCCATGTCTGTAAAACAATGATGGGACCAGTTATGTAGTGGGGTTTGTTGACGTGACTGGTCCATTTGGCCCAATGTCCTCTGCCACAAGTATAAATGTGAGACTCTGGCAAAGGAGATTAATGTGGCGCCTGAGGAACTTCCGAGTAAAGCCAGGTGTGAGTCATGGAGTTGGTTCCACATTCTCCTGGGCTGTTGGGGCTGAAGCACCAGTTTAAAATTGCGTTGGTTCAATGAGCAGGACCTTTCTCCAGACACCTGTCTGGGTTCCAGAGTGTCTGAGTTATGAGGGGTGTTTGGGACCACTTCTTAGTCGAAGGCCTCCCTTTGCAGATAGGGACCCCAATGCCTTGGGGGGAAAGAGCTTGCTCAAGACTTGCAACTGCTGAGCAGAGATCCACTGAAGCTTCTGGACTCTTCCCGACTTCTCTGTGTCCAAGATTGCAACCCCTATGGCTCCTCCCTGCCCTTCACGGCTGGCACTTTCTCTCTTCCCAGTTTTCCCAGCCAGACTGGGTCCCTCCCCTAGAAGGTGTATTTGGCAATCTCTCCACCTCAGTCAATGGAGGACCTTGTCTGATAGGCTAAGGAGTTTGGCCTTTATCCCAAGGGGCAAGAGGGAACCATCAAAGGTGGCATTATGAATATAAGACACTTATTGAGCTCTAAATGTTGGCAGGAATGGAGGGAGGAAAACTTGGGAGGCAAGAGGAAGAAATACAAAGCAAGTGGACAGTCCTTCTGGATGAACTGGAACGTTATAAGCAGGGGAGTGACCTGATTTGATGTGTAGCAGTGAAAATGGAGAGGGAGACAGGGAGGAGGTAGCCCCAAACCCAGAGAGAGATGGCGGGGGGGGGGGAGGGGTTGCTGAATCAGTGCTGGGCAGTGCGAACAGAGAGACATTTATCTTGTGGATGGAGTCACAGGACTTGGTCACTGACTGGACCTGGAGGTGAATGACAGTGAGGAGGAGGGAGTTGATGGTACCCAGGGCTCTGGCCAGACGGACAGAGCCTAGGACTCCCCAGGTGGCCGAGGAGCAGGGTGGGTGTCCTTGAGGGACAGGTGTCCTTGAGGGACAGCCCAGCCTCACTGTGCTGGTGCCTAGCATTGCTTAGATCTGTCAGTCCACTGGCTGTGTGCTCCCCAAGTGGCCAGGGGCTAGTCCTGCCGCGGGGATGGCAGCATGCTGTGCATAGGTTTAATCCTGAATTTTTACCTGAAGAATGCCTTAGAGGCTGCCTTGCACTTACTAGTTCTTGTCTAAGGGTAAAGGATCCCAGAGGTACAAAAGGAGTAAAAAATATGTCCCTTTCTCTTTTTCTCTTGAGGAGTTCATAGTTTAATTGAAGGGACCAGCAGGAACAGGAAACCACTAGGGAGCAACACAACAGCCAAGTAGACAATGTGTAGGGAGGAAGTTTCAGAATCAGGGATTCACAAAAGGACCTAGTGATCTGGGAAGGCTTCCCGGAAGAGTCAGGTTTAGAGAAGATAACCCTAGAAGGTGAGAGAGAGGGGAAAAGGAAGATCAAGCCAAAGGAACTGCATGTGAAAAGGCCAGGAGGTGGGACTCTGGGGGCTTCTGGAGGCATCTTGACCACCTCCCAGGGATTTAGTTTCCTGGTCTTCTGGGAACTTGGGTCCTTTGTGGACTCCTGCAGCTGGGGGGCAGTGCAGGGTGGCAGAATAACCTAAAGGGACTGAGAGGTGTTTCCCAAGACCTGTCCCCTATCCCCAGCCTCTTGGAAACAAATGTCCATTGAGGCCTCCCGAGGCAGAACTTGTGTCCACTCTGCGTTCGTTTATCTGGCAGGCTCCCAGTTGGGCAATGGGTCCTCAGCTGCAGGCCCTGGCTGGGGGCTTGGGGTGCTCTGTATCTGCCCCGAGAGGGTCCAGAGATTTGTCATGGGAGGCTGTCACAGCCAGTGCAGAAGGCAGAAAAACTAGCTCTGCTGGGTGGAGAGATCCAGGCAAGCTGAGGAGCCCAGGGAGAGCCAGAGGCCACGGCCCAGCTGCTGCTCCACCTGCTCCTCAGCTGTGCCTGTCCCCTGGGCTTTCTCTGTCCCCAGGCCATGCTGAATGTGGCACCTTTCCCTAGACTAACCCTTCTGCCTTGGTGTGCCCTAGAAGAGTCTGGTTCCGGCCCTTCTTCTGGCACTCTGGTCACTCAGGGTTTTAATCTGGCACCAGACCTGTCCCTGGGAACTGGGAAGATGGGAGCCAGTAGGGCTAGCCCAGGAAGGGGCACCCCTAGAAGGAAAGGAAGGAGAGAAGGGAGCTCAGAGAGTAATGGGGCCAGAGGGCCAGCCTTGCCCAGCCAGAATAGGAGCCAAAGGGTTAACAAAAGCAGCGGTGCTGATAAAATGCCCCAAATTCCTGGTCCTGCCTCCAATAGGGAGGGCGTCTGGCAAATGTCAACGATAAAAAATACATTTTAATGGCACATGATGCAGCCGCTACCGTGGGGCACAGCCGAATGAAGCAGGTTTGGAGTCGCAACTACTGTATGTTACTCCCAGGGCTCCAGGGCCAGGCCTCTTGGGTTCTTTGGGTCTGGTGGGTCGACCCACCTCCCCAGCCCCAGGCATCCTCAAGGGCCTGTAGGTGCGTGGGGCCTCTGGCCTTCTGTGGCATTATTTCTAGAACTTTGCTCTCTCCTACCCTGGCACCTGGAACTGTAGCTTATGACGGAGCTTCCCTCCAGGCTGTGAGCAGCCTTGAGCAGGTCTGCCGGCAGGATGCGTCTGGGTCTCCCAGAATCCCTTCAGCAGGCCTCTGCAAATGTTGAAAGAGATGAAGTTTGTGGGACACTCTCCTCAGCTCCTCCCCCATGTTGCACACCCTGGCAGTCATCTTTATGAAAAGCGGGTCGTACAGCAGTGCGTATGGGGGCGGGGGGGCGGGGCAGTGAGGAACAGGAGAGGCAAGAGAGGACAGGATGGGCAGGTTGAAGAGGCAGCTGGAGCAGGAAACCTGAGGGAGATGAGTTACGAATTAGGATCCTATTTTACAAATATGAAAACTGAGGCTCAGAGAAGTCCAGTGACTTTCCTGAGGTCACACAGCGAGTCCGTGACACCCTGGACCTTTGCCTACAGCTCGGAATTCCACCTGCTACACAGTGCTGAGGTCACTTGGGCTTTAAACTATTCAGTTCTCCAGTGCTCGCTTCGGCAGCACATATACTAAAACTATTCAGTTCTCCATTACTGCAGTGAAACATCTGTGCCATCAGGAAGGTCTTGGGGCCAGGCATTCGTTCTGGAGCAGAGGGGCTGAGCGGGGGCCGTGGGGGCTGAGCTGGGGCCCAGGAGCCTGCTTCTTTGCTTGGGAGCATTGGCACCTTTCTGTCCCAGGCGTCAGGCCCTGGAACCTGGGCTTTTAGGAGCATGAAAGCCAGCCTGAAGTCAGCTGACTGAGACCAGGGACGAGGGGGTGGGGACCTAGAGCTAAGAAAAAGACCCTTGTCTTCCAGATCATCCTCAACTCCATGCACAAGTACCAGCCAAGGCTACACATCGTGAAGGCTGATGAGAACAATGCTTTCGGCTCCAAAAACACAGCCTTCTGCACGCATGTGTTCCCAGAGACTTCCTTCATCTCTGTGACCTCCTACCAGAATCACAAGGTATAGCCACCCCCAAACCCAACCACTGACCCTGCCTAGCATTTCTGTGCCATCAGGGAGGCAGGAAGGGAAGCCCCCATGCACGGGGCAGAGGCGCCTTGGACACCTGGACTGTCCCTCGGAGCAGTGAGAAAGCAAATGCTGAGTAGGAAGGGAGACCAGATTCCTAAATCTCCAGTGCGAAGTAATTATGGGGAATGGACAAAGTCGGCACTATAAGAACCAAGAGCATGGATCTTGCCTTGAGGCTTGAGTGTTAGGCCGTTGTGTCCTACAAACTTCTTGGCCCTGCTGGGATTCAAAGATCGGACTCAGGGCCTGCCAGGAAAGGGGATAGATTGGGGAAAGGAGCCTCAGGGCACAGTAAGCTGTGTGGGAGCCGGGAGACTGAGCCTGCGGTCAGCCAGTGGTCAGATGGGTCTACCTCCCACCCTGCCACGCCCCTCCCCAGCCTGACTGCCCCAAACCGCCTCTGGGTCCATGCATGGGCCATTCTCCCCTGTCCCTCTGCCGCTGCTCAGGCAACCCTTCTCAGGGGGCTTGTCACATCATGCAAGGGACTGGCCAGGTGGGCTTGGGGGATTGAGGAAGGGCCATAGGCTGTGGCAGATTTCAGGCAGAAGAGTGACAGATTGGCATTTAGTATGGTCCCTCAGAAGCTGATGTGGCAGATGCCCTGGATGGGGTGACACAGATGTGAAGCTGTGAGAGGCACACAGATAGGAGAACAGGAGGCAGAGTCAGAAGGTCTGCAGTGAGGAGAATGGATGGGAGCAAGCAAGGAACCAGTCATGGATGGAGTGGGCCGGGAGGACGCGGCAAGGCTGCCGGCCAGCTGGCCGAGGGCTGGGGTGTACACTGTCCCTTGACTCTGCCCAGAGCTCTGAACAGTCTGGGACAGGGCAGGAGGACCAGCTCAGTCCTCTACTATGGCGACTCTATGTGTCCTCTCCTGACAGATCACACAGCTGAAAATTGAGAACAACCCTTTTGCCAAGGGATTCCGGGGCAGTGACGACAGTGACCTGCGTGTGGCCCGGCTGCAGAGGTGGGGCTGCCTGGCCCGGGGGGCGGGATGCAGGTCGTGGGTAGGGGCGCAGACTGGGTTCAGGAGAACGAAGGGTAACCCTCAAAGTATCTTTACTCTCTTCCTGTCTTCCTGTCCCTGTCCTCCCCGCCTCGCCAGCAAAGAATATCCTGTGATCTCCAAAAGCATCATGAGGCAGAGGCTCATCTCCACCCAGCTCTCAGCCAAGCCTGACGTCAGTCCCCTGCACGGTGCCCATCAGGCGCTCCAGCACTACCAGTACGAGAACGGGGCTCACATGCAGTTCGCCACTGCTGAGCCACAGGACCTTCCCCTCAACACCTTCCCAGCCCAGAGGGACTCCAGCCTCTTCTACCACTGCCTGAAAAGACGAGGTAGCTCTCTCCTAGGCTGGAAGCCCTAGAGGGTCAGACAAGGGGTAAAGCTCTTCCTACAAACACTCTCCACCATATGTGCGAACATTCATGCTATGTGGGCACACACCTATGCGTGTATGTGTGCATGTACACACACACATGCACACACACGCACATACCTGGTTATTGTGTGGCCTGGGAGAACAAACCTGGAGGGTTAGGAACATGGCCGGCTTAGTGCAGGGATGTTGATTTTTTTTTTTTTTAAGATTTTATTTATTTATTTGACAGACAGAGATCACAAGTAGGCAGAGAGGCAGGCAGAGAGACAAGGAGGAAACAGGCTCTCTGCAGAGCAGAGAGCCCGTGGCAGGGCTTGATCCCAGGACCCTGGGATCATGACCTGAGCCGAAGGCAGAGGCTTTAACGCACTGAGCCACCCAGGTGCCCCAGGGATGTTGATTCTTGATTTTAATCCTCACAGACCACTTCTGGCCTTGATGTCCCCAGGAGCCCGGTGGGTACCCCTGCCCAGTGCCACGTGCTTTTTATAGCCACTGCTCAGAGCCTTCATGGGGTGGGCACATCACATAAAGTCACATGGGCTTTGTCTCTAAGCCTGTGAGGAGGCCAACACCTCAGGGTCCAGAGGTGTGGGGACTGGAGCTATCATTTATCAAAGCACCCTCAATCCTAAAACAGGTGTGACCCAGAGGATATGCCACTCCAGACAGTCAAGCCGTCATGGCTGAGGACATCGAAAGACACGCATTGGTGGTTTGGGGCAGCTGATGTCATCTTTCCCCAAAGAGAGTATCAGCTTAGCCTTAAAAGTCCAAGTCACCTTTTACTGATTATCAGCTCCATTTCCATTTTGTAAACCCTGGTTGGAATCTGTATTGTAACAATGCTGGGACTCCTTTGAACACATGTAGGGTTTACTTCCTCTTCTAAAAGCAACAGGAACGTGCCTGCAAGTATCTTTGGCTTGCTAAGGCCTTCCTGGGAGCTGAGGATTAAGGCAGAAACATCGTGGCTTTAATTTTCTGGCTAATTCAGACAGATGTGGCCTCTGGGCCTAGTCTGGCCTGGCAGTTGCCTCCACTTTCCTTGGCCAGGGTGGGCCTCGCCTAAGAATGCCAGGGCACATAAAGGCCTCCTCCCATCCCCAGCAGTCATGGTGGCAAAGGATGAAAGCCGCCTGGCTGACCACATCACGGCATGTCCACTGATGTGGTGTCCCCTGTGGCCTCTGAGCAGGGCCCATAATCGGACCACCTCTTGGCTGCTGCCACCTTATAAAAGCTGTAGCTGATTAAAGTGATTCTGGAAGTGCCATGGCCGCATGGGAGGAGGGGCAGGTCCTAAGTGACAATGGCAGCTGACTTGGCATCCGAGAGGAGGGTTCTGGGCCCTGGGCTGGTGGAAACGGCTCTTCCTGAAGGCTTCTCTGTCTTCCAGCAGACAGTGCCCGTCATCTGGACTTACCCTGCAAGCGATCCTATCTGGAAGCTCCCCCGGCAGTGGGAGAGGATCATTATTTCCGTTCTCCCCCTCCCTACGACCAGCAGATGCTGAGCCCCTCCTACTGCAGTGAGGTGACCCCAAGAGAAGCCTGTATGTACTCAGGTTCGGGGCCGGAGATTGCTGGGGTGTCTGGGGTGGACGACTTGCCCCCACCCCCCCTGAGCTGTAACATGTGGACGTCAGTCTCCCCGTACACAAGCTACAGTGTTCAGACAATGGAGACTGTGCCTTACCAGTCCTTCCCCACCCACTTCACCGCCACCACTATGATGCCTCGGCTGCCCACTCTCTCGGCTCAGAGCTCCCAGCCGCCAGGAAACACCCACTTCAGCGTCTACAATCAGCTCTCACAGTCTCAGGTCCGGGAGCGGGGCCCCGCTGCCTCCTTCCCCAGGGAGCGCGGCCTCCACGCCGTGTGCGAGAGGAAGCCGCCCTCTCCACACCTGAATACTGCCAGTGAGTTTCTCTACTCTCAGAGCTTCTCCCTGTCCCGGGAAGCTTCCTTACAGTATCATTCAGGAATGGGAACGGTAGAGAACTGGACTGACGGATGACTCCCATGTCTATCGATAGCCCCAGGACCACGGTAATCCGGTGTTAACCTCTGTGGGTGGCCTGCGCTACCAAGAAACACGGGAAGGTATTTCAAAGGGTAGGGTGTCTGCGTGTGTGTCTGCATGTATGTGTGCCTGTGTACGTGCCTACGTTTGGAGAATATCCGCCTTCTGACATACAGCTGAGGCCACGACAAGGAAGAAAACCACAATTATCTAAGAAGTGATTTTGGCTCTGGTACCTGGGTCCACTGTTATCTTACATCTCCTGACAGGTGCATGGGTAGGACGGGGGTGGAGAGTTCATGTGAGTTACTTAGAGGTTTTGATAATATAATCTTTGATTCACTCAGGGGCCAGGTGATGAGGTCTCTCTCGTAGGGAAGGTTGGAGAAGACTCTCATTGCTGGGGTGGGAGGTCTCTGTGCACATCTTTGAGTTCCTGGCCTTCTGTTAGCAAGAGAAGCTGGAAATCTTGTCTGGGGAGTAGGGGGCCCCCTTTTGGCCTCTGGAGAGTCTGTGAGATGACCTGAGACGTGCGCTCAGCTAAGCCACAAAGCGCTCTCTGAGAGTAGAGCTCATGGCTCAGTCAGTGGCCTGGAGATTGATCCCTGGAGTCCTGAGGTCTGAGGGATGACTTTCAGAGAAGGTCATGTGCTAAGTGCCACCTGATGGGTATTAAAACATTTTATTTTTTTCCTTCAAGAGGAGGGAAAATGCAACCAATAGCATCTCTGTCATCATTCAGGTTTTTTACTATGGTACAAAGTCCTTCCCCTCAGCCCCCGACATGCAGTTTCCCACTCTCTCTGGTGTACAAGACTCGGCCTTTCAGGCACCACCTGCACCCGATGACTGGCCATCATGAAACACACTTCACCTGGCAACGTCCCCAGGAGACCGCATTGGAGCTGCTGCCAGGCAGAGCCTGTTCAGCTCCCAGAAAACCCTCGCCTTTGGAGCAAGAAAGCCCGACAGAAATAAAAACAAGAATCGAGAAAACATTCATTTCTTCCAGTACATTCAGCCCGTGAGCTCAGAGAAGCAAGGATAATTCTCCCGTGAGGTGGATCGTGTGGTCCCCAGCCCAGCTCTTCAGCGCGGAACGTCACCAGACCATCCATGTGGCTGGTGTGAACTCTGTAATCTAACTTGGGAAATCACTAAACTCTTTGCATGCTGAATAGCTATTTATATATTATATAAATAAATAAATATATATATATCTCTCTCTCACAAATATAGGCCACATGTCAAATTCAGCTTTGCTTTTTACAAATGAATAAACAATAAAATAAATGCTGGAGGGGGTATTTGGAAAAGACATCTATTTAAATTTTTATTACACATTTGATGTTAAAAACTAAGAATGGTTTAGAGAAAACATATAAATAAATAAATAATAAATAAATATATAAATAAATAAATCTATATATATAAATATACACCCACCACAGATTAAACTATATTAGAAGACACAATAGCCAACAGGGGATGTGGAACGTCAAGTGTTTTGTTATATAGCATGGACATTTTATTTTACATATCGTAACATAAAGCCATTTTACAACTGTGAAGTGTGTGGATGCTCTTTACTACTGACTTGTCATTTCTTGGCTCAGCAGTGGTCTTAGTGTCCCCTTTGCTGGTATTTTTTTCTGTGCCTCTGAGCATTTATACCATGGAGCCTCTGAGCCTCGAGTGAAGGAATTTAGAACCAACGGAACAATTGTACCTCTGCTCTCATGTTACTCCCCAGATGACGGGTCTGGATTCCAGGGCCCACAGAGACCCCAGAAGGGCAAGGCAGGCAATACACCAGAATTCGTCCCCTTTTAGTAACCAAGACACAACCTGGTGATTTGGGAGAGGTGGTCTTACACAGAAAGGAATTCTTGGTGGGATTTGTGTGGCCTCTTCAGACAAGAAACTGAAGAGCAGGTTGGAGAGAGAGCCTGGGGTTTCCTGGAGAGGTCAGATGTCTGAGCTCATCAGCCAGCTGCACCCCAGAGAACAGAATGAAGGCCTGGCAGAGACCTCTGCTTCCCATTCCTCCGCCAGATCCCTACAGCTTGGCCATAAGATGGAGTGTGAAAAGGAGAAATGAAATTCAGTCTAGTTTCACCCCGTTAGATTAGAAGAGAAGCTGGTGTGGAAAGGTGTGTTGGGTCTCCCTCCTTACAATCCTGCCTCTTGCCCCCTCCCCTTGTGGCTCCTTTTCCAAAGCTGCTCATTGTTACCTACTGTCTGCAGAGCAGGCTGGTCTGGGAAGTCAGCAGAAGAGAAAGCAAGGATAAGGGTATTCTTTAAACCCTCATCTTTTTCAGGATGATGAGGTTTCCTGATGGGTAAAAAGTCAACTTTGTCATCTTTTTCCCCCTGAGTCCTTCCCTGTGGCTGTAGGGCTGCTCTCTGGGGAAACTTCTTGCTGCGGAAGGAGGCCAACTCCTTCTCTCCTTGGCTGTTGGTTCCCATCTTGGGCTCATTGGTCACAGAGAAAAACTTACCTGAACCTGGCTTACAGTTCAGGGAAGGGGTGGGTTTAATTTTAATTTTAAGTGGGTTTTGTCTGCATGTATGTGTGCCTGTGTACACACCTGCTCTGCTCTTTTCTTTCTGGGCGAAGACTGAATTCTGGGATACCCCACACTTTCTAGAACCCCAGACAGAGGGCTGGGAGCTACATGTGGGTTCCCAGGCTCTCTAGACACATAGTTGCCTGAGTCCAAGGTAAAGAATGCTGTCTCTTAAGGAATATTCTGCCTCTAGGCAGCCCCTATCTTCCTACCTGCTTTCTGGGAAGCATGAGGTCCTTGGGCTTCCCCACCTGGGCACGGCTAGAGAGCAGGGCCTGCAGTGGGATTTGTGGAACATTCCTGCCCCTCTGAATCAACAAGTCAATAAAAAGGGGGCACATGGGATACCCTGGAACAAAGGGCACCATTCAGTAGCGCCAACAGGTCATACATCATCGGGCCAGAAACCTGCCACATGAAAAGTGTCTGCTTCTACAGTGCTCTGCCTGGAAAGGGGGAAAAAAAAAGGATGAATATTCAGCTGTGAGGCCATAGACAGGCAGCTCCCACCCAGGGCTCTGCTCTCTAGCCCAGGCCCGGCCGCTTGGGGAAAGGGGGCTAGGCTCTCAGCTACAACTTGGCTACCCAACTGTCTCCAACAACAGAAGAGCCTGGCACAACAAAAGGGAGAATGAAAGAGAAGCTGGGTCAGACTGACAAATTGTTAAAAAACCAAACCAACTTCCAGTCTTGGCTGGGCCTCAGGGGGTCAAGAGGCCTCGGCTCGCCCCACTAATGGAGCCTGCTGGAGAAGTAGCAGCCCCAGCCTCGCAGTGTCTTATCTTACAACATAAAATTAAAACCCACTTAAAAGGCCGGAGGGCATGTTAACATTCCCCCTGCTGTCTAATTGAAGTAGTTCCCAGTGCAAAGATTTCACTTGAAAGATGTTCCCCTCCGAGCCCAGTTCTCCTGCTTGGCAGGCAGGGGAACGGAGCGGGGAGGGAGAGACTTTCGTTTCGAAAGACCAGCACAAGCTCAGCAGGAAAAGCACGGTTCGATTGGCCATCCCCACCCAGGCAGCAGGTGGCGACAGCAAAGGTTAGATCAGGCTGGGTTGTTTTGTATTTTTTAAAAATTTACAAATTCATTAGCAGCTGTGTCAGCAGAGGCCAGACTCCTGACAAGAAGCCTCGGTAATGATTCAAATATGGCGAGCCCTGCAGCTAAACCTGGCAGTTCCCGTAGCCGAGAGAGTTCTATCCCGTCCCCCAACCGCGCCATGCTCCCTCCTATGCAAATATATTACAGGTCTCCGAGGCATACGGAATCAATCAGGGACATCCTGTAAAGGTGATGAACTTGCACTGGCCATCCCAAGTAATGGGAACCAGTCAGCCTGCAGCTGGCTGGGACTGAAAGCCAAGGTGACAGCTATTAAGCAATTGTGTGCGGAACAAAATGGCAAAGGGGCCGGGTAATCAATTCAATTTCGATGGGCAACCCAAGCAACTGCAGCGTCTGTCATCTGTCGCAGCTGATTAGAGAGGCTGGCCAGAGCTTTCAGTGAGAGCCCATCAGAGATCAGAAACAGGCCTGGGATGAAAAGGGAAGGAACTGTCTCCTGAGAAGCAGGCGATGAAGGACTCTGTTTTATGTGACCGTGTTCTTCTTTCCCTCCTTGAAGAAAGAGGAGAAAAAAAGCAAGCAGTTTGGAGATTAGATAGTTTTCTTTTCAGCCATTTATCATTATGAAGGAAAGTAGACAGGGCAGGGGCAGAAAAATCTCCAGTGGGATTTCTGCGAAGTCTCACTAAGAAGGACCAGGTTTACACTTTGCCGCTCAAACAGCCTCTGCTTATTACCACAGCCTGACGGGGTCTGCAGAGCTTCCAGAGTCCCTCTTCTCTAACAAGGGCAAACAGGTCCCAGTGCTCAGAGGATCACAGAAATTCTCCTGCAGAAACCCCAAACCACCAAATTGTATCATTTGTGAAAATTAAAGCCTGCGTTGGAGTAATGGGGAGAGGAGGAAAACGGGAGAGGAAAAGATGAGACAGAGTTGTACAAAGTCGCAGCAGGTAAGGCCCTAACAGCGGCCCTCTGGTTTCCCTGGGCCCAGGGCAGGGCAGGAAGGGCCCTGGCTATGTCTGCCCAAGGTCAGCACTGACCTCAGTCTGATGCTGGGCCCTGGAAGCCTGATAGAAAATTCAGGCTCCTGTTCGGTCCTCCGGGGCAGGGGGACTGGGGTAGGCTGAGCCAGGGCACCCCCAGGCATGGAAGCTATGACAGAGACCAGCTCTGGGACCAAGGAAGGAATGAGAGGCTTGTGAGCTGATGGCAAGGAAGGCAAACCCAGGAAGGAGAGGGCCACGCTGGAGCCCAGGGTGGGAAAGAAGCATCTGAGGTAGGGCAAGTGGCGAAAGAGGAAGGGCTGATTTAGAACTGGACGGCCCTGGGTGCCTGTGATCAGCATCATTTTAAGAATTGCAAAGGGATAATGAACTTGAACAAAGCTAACCTCCCGAATCACCTGAAATGCAAATTAAAGTGATAAAACACCATTTTTTTTTCTAACCAATTAATAAACATTTAAGAAAAGATGCGAGAAGCACCTCTCAATCACTGTCAGTGGGAACACAGATTGCTACGGTCTTTCTAGGAAAAGTAGTTTGGTAACTTGGACAAAGACTCTAAGATTAGTGTTCATATACTAAAAGAAATAACCAGAAGTGTGGACATAGCTTAGTGTTCTATAATGTTCATTATGGTACTATTTTTAATAGCCCAAATTGGCAGAAAGTAAATTATAGTTAAATAAATTATGATATACTCATACTCAGGACTATGATGTAGTCATTGAAATTATACTTACAAAATGTGTTTAATGACACGGGGAATTGATTTAATACTAAGTGACAAAAGAGGATCATAACATAGAGTATGATCTCAAGAATACTCAGGAATGAAAAAAACACTGCTGCGGCCAAACTACAGATCATTAAACAACAATCAACAATAGAATGAAATATATAAATATATAGCTCCATGATGTATTTATTGTGTGAAAAAAATTTTGTAAGTAATAGATATGGTTTCCCATTTGTGTGAAATGTAAAACAAAAAACAAAAAACAAAAAAACCCCAAACCCCTCTGTGTGTGTGCATGTTGGTGTGCATGATATGTGTGTGTTCTGTGTGTCTGTCTATATGTGTGTGTTGTGTGTGATGTGTGAACCTGTGACATGTGCTTGTGTGTGTGCAAGTGTGTGTGTGGTTGGGGCTAAGAGGTTTAGGAGTGATTTTTTCTGATATTTCCCCCATGCATCTCTGCTTTATTTGCCTTGTTAACATGAGGATGTATTACTTTTATAATTAACAGATTTCACTAAGGAACAAAGAAAAATAAGTTGTGATTATAGAAGTTCCTGGACTAAAAGAAGGAGTCAATGAAATCGTGCCCAAATGCTATGATAGTTAGTCTGGGAAGTGGTTGCTGCTCCCAGTCATGTGGACAGAGACTGACCTCTAGGCCTCTTCACCCTACTTGTCTCCCTTCCGATTCTTGGGCTCTCCTTCTTAGACACCTTTTCTTCTGCCCGGGCCTGTAATGCAGCTGTTGTTCCAGGACTGGGGCTTTAGCCATGTCTCCTCACTAGCCACTCTCCCTAGGTCTTTCACTGACATACGCTGACCAATTTCAGGTCTAATCTCCTTTTTTCCTCTCCTGAGACTGTCTCCTGGATGTTTCGTTTAATAGATGTCAGGATCTCCAACTCTTCCGGTTCAAACCAGAGCCCTCCAAACGTCCTCTTGCCGTCTCTGTTTTGGTAAACGGCACCACCAGCCAATGTCTCATTGCTCAAGTCAGAAACCTGGGCTCCAGTTCCCTACCTGCACATTCCCAAACCCGTGCTGATTGAGGCAGATTCTATTTTCTAAAGCTGGATTACATCTGTATACTTTCTCTCTCTGTCATCGGTGCTGGCAGTGTCCGCCATGGCGGCAAATCCCTGGGTCTGGGCTGCCCAATTTTTAGCGTGGTCTGTGTGAGGCCACAGAGCATAGGGCTGTAGGAAGCAGCACTCCAGGGCACAAAAGCATTGCCTGTGAGGTGATGGCTCTTCAGACTTGGGAGCCAGGGAATGGCCCAGGCGGAGGACAAGAGGTTGCTCAAGCAAGGGAGAGTTGTCTTCGCTGGTGACTCTGCTTTCAGCTTGGTATGGCCTGATTGCTTTGCTCTGGCCACCGCCGGGGTGTGGTGAGAGAGCAGGACACCCTGCAGCTATTTCTGTAGGCGCACAGGCCAGGCCTGTGCCCCCCCAAGCTCACGAGCAGTCTCCTGCCCAGCAGGCTTACATTGAGAGTGTGATGCCCAAACTTAAAACTCTCTGTTGTCTTACCTAATGGCTTGTTACAGGGCAAATGAGCCCTGGGAGTATTAGATGCAGGCTGTTTCCAGCCTCTGCCCTCCAGGTCTTTATATCTCTTTCTGTTTCAGGGATTCCAAATAGTCCCCTCTGCCAAGCCCTTCTATAGGAGACCACTCAGCCTAAGCCAAGATAGGACTGGCCTTGTCTCTCCCTTAGAAAGAGATAACCCCAACAAAGCCAGATAAGAAGCCCCCAAACATGGCTCCCTGCATAAAGTACCTAGGACAGGGTATATGCTTAGGAAATGATGGTACGCCTTCGTCCTTCATCCCTTCTCAGCTTGACCTCTCTCCCTAGAATACAGGTGCCTATGAGCTAGAGCAGCCGCAGATGAGCCACTCACCATCCCACTTGAGTAGGCGAGTTCCTTAGAATGCTCTAATCTGAAACTTCCTTATATTCAAGGCCTAAGGAAGCTGGAGATTTGTCCAAATATAATTTAGTAAAGAATTTGTGGCACTTAGATTTATCATTGCCTCTACCACCACTCACCACAGGCTGGCCATGAACTTGTTGGCCTCTACCTCACTGGGCGGGGGTTGGGGAGGTGGGGGTGGGTAGGAGGCCACTGCATTAGGTCTCATCCTATCCATGAGACTGGGATAGCTTGGTCCAAACTAGCAGACTTAGTAAATAATCCAGGTCACTCTAAAACAACTGTTCAAAGTGTTGGAGGGATGGCCCCAAGGCTTCTTGGCTTGGGTGGCAGAGCCTGGGTGTCTTTTCCTTGCCTTTGCAACTCCTGGTCACAGAACTCTTCCTTGGGATGACCTGGAAGAGACTCGATCTGGAGTCACTGTTCTTTACACCAAGAAGTCCTAGCTAGGGTGGCTGAAGCAAGGGCTGGGTCTGTAAAATGATGTTGTTCCATTAGGAATGATGGAAACTATGTGAGCTGCTTTTAATAGCACCAAATACAGCACAGCACAGTCTTCCTTCCCTTGGACCCCACGTGCTGACGGCCTGGCCCACATGTTCTGTGGCCCAGACTCAAAGCCAAGGGCTGTCTCTTCAGGGCAGTTGATAGGCCTGTATTTATTCCAAACTCGGTACCGAAGGTTCAGGCATTAAGCTATGGCCAGTCACACTGAAGACCTGAGTTTTCTAGCCCCCCAAAATGAGCTTTTGGCATATTATTATCAATGGTGAGCAGTGAAAAGAGCTTGGGACTGGGTGTGAGAAGATGCAGGTTCTGGTCCCAGTTTTGTCCCTCACCAGCTGTGTGACTCGCCCTCTTTCTGAGCCTCCTTTTCCTTCTTCTGCGCAGTTCCTCTTAACCCTTGTAGCACAGAAGGTCTATAATTCCATGGATAATGTCTGCAATCATGAATTTCTTAGTTATATCCAGGACTCTGAATCTAGAGCAGGACTCTCTCCAAAGAAGGGTAATGGTAGGAAATACAGAAACTTCTTTCTCTATATTTATCTCATCCTTTTCAAATATCTAAGGTCTAGATTAGTACAGTAGTAAATATGTGTAATTTGTATAAGTAAATTTATAAATAATAAATAATATATTAGGGCGTGTGCTTGAAAGCTTTTTGCTGAAGGGAGGTGAGATTTTTAAAAAAGTATGCAGGGATGCCTGAGTGGCTCAGATCATGATCTCAGGGTCCTGGGATGGAGCCCTGTGTCAGGCTTCCTGCTCAGTGGGGAATTGGCTTCTCTCTCTCCCTCTACCCCCTTTCCCCTGCTCGTGCTCTCGCCTCTCTTTCTCTTAAATAAATAAAATCTTAAAAATAAATAGATAAAAATTAAAAAGTATGGAGGCTAAGGGGTGCTAGAGAAGTCCCTGCGAGGGTCTGGGCTCTACATGACCTCCCAGAAATGGAGAGGCAAAACAAGGCAGTGGAGAGAGAATGGTCCTGGAGCCCTTAACTTATTAGCTGTATGCCTAATCTCTGTGAGCCTCTATACCCCTATATGTTAATTAGGGGTAATGAAGTGCTCCCTCTCTTCCAAGGTTATAAAAAAGGTTAAATAAGACAATACAGATAAAACTGAGCTCAATTAATTTGGTCCCCTCCCCCAAAATGGGATGCCAGTCTGCACAGGTTTTATTTTAGATGCCGAAAAGATGTAGACTTTTTTTTTTTTTTTTTTCTGGGAAATTCCTTTTATTGCTTTTCGGGACTTTATTGCTTCTCCTGTCTCACAGTTAAGCCTCCTTTAACAGACGCCAAAGCCTATGAGCAGTTAGGTATAGAGTGCCAAAGGGAGATGGAGGGCCATTCTGGGAAGAACCCCGCCTGGTCTTTCCAGACCTCTGAGCACCTCACACTTCCAGGGGCTTGGGACTCATCCAGGATTCAGGACAACATTCAAGGATATTTAGGAAAGGGTATCCCTCCACCGGAGATACCAGGCATCTTCACCGGTGCCTCAGGAAGCTTGGGCTTTCTGCTCCTTCATTCAAAGCTCATCGCCATATTCAGGGATGCTGGGAATTACCCTATTCCTGAAAGAAAGTCCCAACTCTGCCACTATTTTGTTGGAAGTCCCCCAGTCTTCCTTGGCTTTGATTTCCTCTTTACAAAGAAGGATGAGTACTATCTGTGCCGCCAACCTCCTAGACCTGCTTCATGGGCCCAATGAGATGCGCTGCATGAAAATACTTAGTGAGAAAAGAAAGGGATTGCAATTATTAGGTTTCCTGTTGGTCCACTTAGTACCATCCAGGCTCATGTTTGCATTTTCATGAAAAAAAAAAAATCACTGCTTTTTTATAGACTAAGGAGGGGGAACAGTTGGCAAGGTATGGAGCAATCTCCTTGGCTCTGAGAGGTGGATGATTTAGGGTCATCATCTGCCTTACCGGTGTCTTTGCCCTGCCTGCGTCCTCAGCTTTGGACGAGGTCAATTTCCAGCACACACAGAAAAGCCTGTGGCTGTGGTCGGGAACAATCGGCCACAGTGCTCCTCTCATGTTGTTGATCCCTTCATTTCCTCCTGCAGACTCCTGCCGGAGACTAAGTTCTAAATTTTACGCTACCCTTTTGGACTAATCATTTGTAACAGCCCTAAGCACCCAGCCCTTCTCTCACGTTTGCTGTCCGGCTACCGCTCTGGATGGCAAGATTGCTAATTGGGACATGATCCCAGTAAAATGGCAAGAAAGATTCACTGGACCTTAAATTTCCTACCCACAACTTTACAGCTCAGGCAGCCATGGAGGAAGCATGAGTCATACCCAAGAGGTGAGGCTGCTGCCTAGGGAAGGCCTCCGCAATGACATTTTTCACACTTTTAATAAACCTCTGTATTATTAGAACTCACCAAAGCTGAATTTAATGAAAGTTTTAGGCCCTAAGGCCTGAATTTTTCTTTTGTATTGCAAAACGAAACCAACTGGTCCAATTCAAATTAACCCCAGAAAATGTTTAGACTTTAATTGTATTTCTTTCATTCTTTTCCCTTTCTTCCTCTCTCATTTTCTCCCATCTCTCACTGCCAAATTTTGCTGGCGATCACAATGTATTGGAAGAAAAGGAAAGGGTACGGGAAGAGGAAGAAATAGAACAGAAACACATTCAGAGTCACAAGTTTCTCTATGGGAGTCTTTAACAAAAGTTACTGATCAGTGTCATAAATTCAGATGGGAAGTTTTAAAAAGTGAATGAAAAGGCGAAAAATACCAGACCCTCTCAATTTGTACCAGAGACATGAGGCGATTGAAAATGCAACGGGTCTCTCCTCCGGGGAGACCTGCTAGGCATTGCTTGGTGACAGGCAGCCTTGCCCCCTGCTGGTGCCACAAACACACACGGGGTCACTCCAGAAAGAAGAAGAGGACAAGTCTTTTGTTTTTTACACTTCTAGGGTTGAGCCCTGGGGAACTACCTCGGGGGCTGATGGGGAAGAAGTGTGCGGGCTGGAGGCTGTGCACCTGGCCTTCCACTCTTCAGAAGCTCGGGCGGCAGGAAATAGCTGGGAGGCAGCTTCCGTATTTGCAGGAGCTCGTGAAAAGACAGCTTTCTCCCCCTCACAGCTACCTTCGTAAACAAATGTTCACTCTCCAGCCCTCACCCCAATTTGGAGCATATTTACCCAATAAGGCAGACCTTCAAATGCCTCCTTGTCCTTGGCGGAACAGGAAGGCACAAGCCCAGGCGCTGCTCGCTTAGCAGCTGGAGTGGAGAGCGTTGGTGGGGTGCAGGGGGAGGAGGAGGGCGGCTCGGCCATCCTCCCAAGCCCCGGACCCCCACAGGAGCCCGAGAGGTCGGCGAGGGGGACCACTTCCAGTGTCCTGCCTTCGGCATCAAGGGGTAGGCGGTCGAGGGGGACTGAGGAGAAAAATCCCGGCCCAGAGCTGCCTTTGTCTTAGCCGATCCCTCTTTCCTGGGATCGGGCTCCACGCAGATTCCTGCAGGGAAGTCCCTGCTTGGCATCCAGGCTGGCCTCAGGCATAAGATCCTAATTACTTGAATGGTATTTGTTTTCATTGCTCTCTCTTTCTCTCTCTCTTTTTTTAATGTGTCCAGGTCGATGGCATTTTAATGCCTTATTAAATGGGGGTTTTACAGCAGTCTGTCTGTTCAGTCTCTGGGCCCGTGCCTGTACTTTGTGAGCAGGGATTTTATCTTTCCTGCCGGCTGAAAATATTTTCCGAATTCCCCATAAAAGTTTTCGAGATTTCCTAAGACAAATAGAGCTCCACCAGCTCTAAAATGACCTTGATGCCGTCGGAATTACATTCAGACACATGCTCTCCCCCTTGCTTACACAGAGAACTAAACCTCACTTGTACTCATTCGCTGTCCTCACTACACCAGAGTTGCTCCACGAATGTGCTGGTGCGTGAAAACACAGCTCTACCTGGGATGGCTCCTCCGAATCCCGTCTTTTACTGGTTTCTTCCATCCTCTCAGATGGCCACCCTAGCTTTGAAGGCAGCATCAAGAAAGCTCAATAAAGCCTGTCTCTGGATGAGGGGTTGACATAAGAGTGTGCAGCGAGCACAGGGGAGGGGAGCAGCCTGACCTGCAACAGAAACACGACTGTCATGAAGACCACAAAGCTGCCTAGAAGAAAATCAGCCCAGTCCTTTTGCTTACTGGCCAGTGTTTAAAGTTTTATGAAAATGTGTTGTTCAGAAAGAAAATGAATGGGGCGCCTGGGTGGCTCGGTGGGTTAAAGCATCTGCCTTTGGCTCAGGTCATGGTCCCAGGGTGCTGGGATTGAGCCCCGCATCAAGCTCTCTGCTTGGCGGGGAGCCTGCTTCCTCCTCTCTCTCTGCCTGCCTCTCTGGCTACTTGTGATCTCTGTCAAATAAATAAATCTTAAAAAAAGAAAGAAAGAAAGAAAGAAAATGAATGTAAAGAGCCTCAAAATAAGCCACTTAGCATTATGGAAAGAACCAGGAACAGACATAGGTTCAAATCTCATTTCTGGCACAATTTAGCATGTGATTCAGGGCAAATAAAATGGGGGAAATCATCTATATCTGTGTCTCTATCTATCTCAGGGTGATTGTGAGGATCGAAATGAAGTAATGTATATAAAACATCTAGTGCTGTGCCTGCCAGAGATTGTAAATTGTTACCATTCGTACGTCCTAAGGGTCATTAGGACTCAGATGGGCAAAAGCACCAGCTGTGTGGACCCTGGTTTTGTTAAGCCTTCTGGAGTGGGAGAAAGGAGGCCTCAGGGACTGGATTCCCATTCTGGGCCAGATATAGCAATAACCGGTGCAATCAGAATTTACAGACTCCAAAACCAGAATTTATCTGACTCCAAAACCTTGGAGCCCACTCCCCAAGTTGGTAAATATTGAGAATTATGTCAGCTGCTTGTAACACAGCCTAAGCCCGAATCAGCCAGATGGGGCTTGTTTCGCTTATGAGGCATCAAAAAACCCCACCAATGCTCACCGCGTAGCTACCCAGAAAGCTTCCATTTAAATTTCTGTTTTGCGGGGCGCCTGGGTGGCTCAGTGGGTTAAATCCTCTGCCTTCGGCTCAGGTCATGATCCCAGGGTTCTGGGATCAAGCCCCACATCCGGCTCTCTGCTTGGTGGGGAGTCTGCTTCCCCCCTCTCTCTCTGCCTGCCTCTCTGCCTACTTGTGATCTCTCTGTCAAATAAATAATAAAATCTTTAAAAAAAAAATTTCTGTTTTGCTGGATCATTTTTTTAGCGTTATCCTCCTGGTGATGTTTCACAAAAATGCCACATTTGGGGGCGCCTGGGTGGCTCAGTAGGTTGAGTGTCTTGCCTTGGGCTCAAGTCATGATTCCGGGGTCCTGGGATCGAGCCCCGCATCAGGATCCCTGCTCAGCGGGGAGTCTGCTTGTCCCTCTCCCTCTACCCCCTCCCCATCACCCACTGTGTGCTCTCTCTCTCTCTCTCAAATAAATACTAAATAAAATCTTTTTTTTTTTTTTTAATGCCAACCTAACATTTAAAACAGACCAATACGCTGGACGTGAATCCATAGGGTTGCCCAGCCCAGTCAGCACATTTCCTGATTATCTCATTTCTGCAGGCATTAGCAGGTCACAACAAAAGATGGAAGGTTGCCTGATGCCTACCGTTGAAGGGACAATAACCAGGGGTCATGTATATGCTTCCACAGTTAAAACCTGTCATTTATTTAACTAAGACTTGCCACTTGTTGGAATCAATGAATACTCTCAATTTTGAGGAGTACATGTTAACATTCCTTGAAATTCTGTTTTTTTTTTAAGTCAATTTAGTCTTTTAAAAAAATACTGTTTTCTCTGTTTGTGATCTCTGCTTTTTAGGTACCTTAAACATATTTTAGAATAATCTCTAGATGGTAATTTTGTTATCTGAGGGTCTTTTAAAAAATTAATTAATTAATTGATTTTTAAATATTTATTATTTTTTATTAACATATAATGTATTATTAGCTCCAGGGGTACAGGTCTGTGAATCAGGTTTACATACCTCACCGCATTCACCATAGCACATACCCTCCCCAACGTCCATAACCACCCAACTACCCTCTCCCGACCCTCCTCCCCCCAGGAACCCTCAGTTTGTTTTGTAAGATTAAGAGTCTCTCATGGTTTGTTTCCCTCCTGATCTCATCTTGTTTCATTTTTTCCTTCCCTACCCCCCCAAACCCTCCACATTGCCTCTCAAATTCCTCATATCAGGGAGATCATATGCTAATTGTCTTTCTCTGATTGACTTATTTTGCTCAGCATAGTACCCTCTAGTTCCACCCACATTGCTGCAAATGGCAGGACTTCATTTCTTTTCATTACCTGAGCTGAAACCAAGAGTCAGCATAGTATTCCATTGTGTGTGTGTGTGTGTGTGTGTGTGTGTGTGTGTGTGTACCACATCTTTATCCATTCATCTGTGGATGGACATCTAGGTTCTTTCCATAGTTTGGCTATTGTGGACATTGCTGCTATAAACATTGGGGTGCACATGCCCCTTTGGATCACTATATTTGTTATCTTTAGGGTAAATACCCAGTAGTGCGAATGCTGGCTCATGGCAGAGCTCTATTTTCAACTTTTTGAGGAACCTCCATACTGTTTTCCAGAGTGGCTGCACAAGCTTGCTTTCCCACCAATAGTGGAGAGGGGTTCCCCTTTCTCTGCATCCTCACCAGCATCTGTCGTTTCCTGACTTGTTAATTTTAGCCATTCTGACTGGTGTGAGGTGGTATCTTATTGTGGTTTTGATTTGTATTTCCCTGATGCTGAGTGATGTGGAGCACTTTTTCATGTGTCTGTTGGCCATCTGGATGTCTTCTTTGCAGAAATGTCTGTTCATGTCTTCTGCCCATTTCTTGATTGGAATATTTGTTCTTTGGGTGTTGAGTTTGATAAGTTCTTTATAGATTTTTGGATACTAACCCTTTATCTGATATGTTGTTTGCAAATATCTTCTCCCATTCTGTCAGTTGTCTTTTGGTTTTGTTAACTGTTTCCTTTGCTGTGCAAAGCTTTTGATCTTGATGAAGTCCCAATAGTTCATTTTTGCCCTTGCTTCCTTTGCTTTTGGTGATGTTTCTAGGAAGAAGTTGCTATGGCTGAGGTCGAAGAGGTTGCTGCCTGTGTTCTCCTCAAGGATTTTGATGGATTCCTTTCTCACATTGAGTTCTTTCATCCATTTTGAGTCTATTGTTGTGTGCGGTATAAGGAAATTGTCCAGTTTCATTTTTTTGCTTGTGGCTGTCCTGTTATCTAAGGTTCTTAGGGGAACCATCATTGAAATGATATGACATTTCCTGGGTTTACTGATGTTTCACAACAGGATTTTCTTCTATTGTTTTGCAATTAAAAAAAATTTTTGTTTATTTATTTGATAGAGAGAGAGAGATCACAAGTAGGCAGAGAAGCAGGCAGAGAGGGGGGGAAAGCAGGCTCCCTGCTAAGCAGAGAGCCCGATGTGGGGCTCAATCCTAGGACCCTGGGATCATGACTAGAGCTGAAGGCAGAAGTGTAACCCACTGAGCCACCCAGGCACCCCTGTTTTGCAATTTTGTAAAAACTCATCCTACACCAGTCTTTATCTTACTGGTCTTACCAGTATGGTACTAGCGCAAAGATAGATGATAGACCAATGGAATAGAACACAAAGTCCAGAAATACACCCACACATATATGGCACCTGAATTTTTTTTTTCAAATTTATTTATTTGAGAGAGAGAAAAAGCAAGTGTGTGAGTGATGGGAGGGGCTGAGGAAGAGAATCTCAAGCAGACTCTCTGCTGAGCACAAAGCCCAACACAGGGGGCTTAATCTCACCAACTGTGAGATCATTACCTGAGCTGAAACCAAGAGTCAGATGCTTAACTGACTGAGCCACCGAGGTGCCCCTTTGGTACCCGAGTTATGAGAAACATGACAGTGCAGTAGAAAAGGAGGGTCCTGTGTCAATTAGACATCCATTTGAAACAAAGGGAAGTTTGACCGCTGACTCACCATACAGAAAAAATAAATTCCAGGTGGATTGTGATCTAAATATGAAATAAAATATTTAAAAGAAAACAAAGATGTCTCCATGACCTTGGGCTATGCAAAGATTTCTTAAAGAAGACACAAAAAGCACTAACCATAATGGAAGAAACTGATAGACTGATCTATATTGAATTAAAAACTTATGGTCAGGATGCCTGGGTGGCTCAGTGGGTTAAGCCTCTGCCTTTGGCTCAGGTCATGATCTCAGGGTTCTGGGATCAAGTCCCACATTAGGCTCTCTGCTCAGCAGGGAGCCTGCTTCTCCCTCTCTCTCTGCCTGCCTCTCTGCCTACTCGCAATCTCTGTCTGTCAAATAAATAAATAAAATCTTAAAAAAAAAAAAACAACTTATGTTCATCAAAAGACAATGAAAAGCCAAATACAGAATAGAAAAAAAAAAAGAAAATAATTTTTGGATATATGTGGACTCAAGTCCAGAATATTTAAAGAGCTCCTATAAGTTAATAAGAAAAAGGCAGACAACCTGAAAAAATAAATGGGCAAAAGACTTATACAGGTTCTTTGCAAAAGAGGATATCCAAATTTCTAAGAAACATACAAAAAAGTGCTCAGCTTCAATAGTGACTGGGAAAAAGTAAATTATGACCATAATACAATACTATTATACTCCCAACAGAATGGCCAAAATGAAAAAGACAAACAATACTGAGTGTTTGTGGAACTTTCACATACAGCTGGTAGAAATGTAAATTGGTACAACTACTTCGGAAAATTATTTGGTAGTATCTACTGAATTGTCAGCATCCTACAATTATGGTTAGGAGGAATGTAGGAATGTACCCTATGGCCAAGCAATTCCCTTCTTAGGTATATATGGAAAAGAAATATGTGCAGATGCTAACAAAAAGGTAGGTATAGCATGTTAACAGTAGCACTATTCATTGTAACTCAAAAGTGAAAGCAACCCAAATGTCCATCTGCAGTAGAAAGGATAATAAATTGCAATATATTCATACACTGGACTCATACACAGCAATGAGAATGAGGGAATTACAACTTAATGCAAAAGCATAGATAAATCTTACAAACATAATGTGAAGCAAAAAAAAAAAAAAAAAAAAAAAAAAAACCAGACTCAGATGAGTTCTTACGGTGTGTTTTCATTATACAAAGTCAGAACAGGCAAAACTAATTTGATGCTGTTAGAAGGTAGGATTTCCCTTGAGGCCATGAGTAGTGATTAAACGGGACACAAAGGAGGCTACTGGAGTGCTGGCAAGAGAAGTCTGTCTCTTGGTGTGAGCGCTACTTAAATGCGTGTGTTCGTGCTGCTAAAATTAATCGAAGTACACAATTATGATTTATGCATGTCATACTTCAAAAAAGTTTACTAAAAAAAGTTAACTTAGAAAAGACACTCCAGGGGCGCCTGGGTGGCTCAGTCATTAAACGTCTGCCTTTGGCTTAGGTCATGATCCAAGGGTCCTGGGATCCATCCCCTCCAAGAGCTCCCTGCTCTGTGGGAAGCCTGTTCTCCCTCTCCCACTCTCCCTGCTTGTGTTCCCTCTCTTGCTGTGTCTCTCTGTGTCAAAAAAATAAAGTCTTAAAAAAAAAAAAAAGACACTCCATAACCAACTGAAAAGAGAAAAACAAACTTCAGTCCCCTGGGTTTAATGAGATAGATTCTTTATCTCCAGGCAGTCCTAGCATCAGCTTCGATTTGCAACTCTGTCTTCAGTCTTCCTACGTTTTTCATCTTTAAGGATTTTTCTTACTTTCCTAAGATTCAGTTACACACTTAAATGAAAGTTGCTTTGTTTGTTTGTTTTTTATTTTTAAGTAAGCTCCATATCCAGTGTAGAGCCCAACATGGGGCTTGAGCCCATGACCCTGAGGATCAAGACCTGGGCTGAGATCAAGAGTCAGATGTTCAACCAACTGAGCCACCCAGGTGCCCCTGCTCTGTTTTTGTTTTTGTTTTTAATTAAGATATAATGGTCATATAACATTATATTAGTTTTAGGTGTACAACATAATGATTTGATACACATATATACAGTTGACTCTGGAACAATTTGGGGGTTAGGAATATTAACTCCCATGTAGTCGAAACTTTTGGCTGTAACTTTTGGCTCTCCCCAAACTTAACTACTAATAGCCTACTGTTGATGGAAACCTTACTGATGAAGTAAACAGTTGATTGACATGTTTTGTATGTTATACGTATTATGTACTGTATTCTTACAAATAAAGTATGCTCTAACTATAAAGAACAAACTGGTGGTTGCCAGAGGGGAGGTGGGCTGGGGGATGGGTGGAATAGTAGGAGGGGATTAAGAGTACACTCATGATGAGCACTGAGTAATGTATGGAATTGCTGAATCAGTATATTGTATACCTGAAACTAATATAACACTGTATGCTAACTCTACTGAATTTAAGATTAAAAAAAATAAAGTAAGCTAGAGAAAAGAAAATGTTATTGAGAAAATCATAAGGAAGAGAAAATACATCACTGTACTATAAAAATATCTGGGTAAAAGTGGACCATGCAGTTCACAGCCATGTTGTTCAAGGAACTGTCTTGTGAAATGATGACCACAAGAAGTTTAATTACCGGGACGCCTGGGTGGCTCAGTTGGTTAAGCAGCTGCCTTCGGCTCAGGTCATGATCCCAGCGTCCTGGGATCAAGTCCCACATCGGGCTCCTTGCTCGTCAGGGAGCCTGCTTCTCCCTCTGCCTCTGCCTGCCATTCGGTCTGCCTGTGCTCGCTCTCTCTCCCTCTCTCTCTCTGACAAATAAATAAATAAAATCTTTAAAAAAAAAAAAAAAGAAAGAAAGAAAAAAAAAAGTTTAATTACCATCCACCACCACACATAGTTACAATTTTTTTTCTTGTGATGAGAACTTTTAAGATCTACTCTCTTAGCAGAAAGTTACTTATACTTTATCTTTCAAAAGGTTTTTGAGCAGGAGCATTTTTTAAGGTTCTCTAGGACACAATATTGCCAAACCAGAAGTATTTTCTAAAAAGATGTTTGACTTCAATAGCCATCAGGAAAATGTAAATTATAACCATAATATAACACTATTACACCCCCACTTATTTGAATTTCCTTAAGCAATTTTTACTTCTCAAGTGACTCTGTTCTAATTAAAGCAGGAATCTAGGCTTAGTCAACCACGCAGCAAAAGAAAAGTTATTTAGAAAAGTCTTGGGGCACCCGTGTGGCTCAGTTGGTTGGGCATCCCTTGATTTTGGCTCAGGTGGTGATCTCACAGAGCCATGAGATGGAGCCCCAGGTCTGGCTCTGCCCTCAGTAGGGAGTCTGCTTGAGATTCTTTCCCTCTGCCCCTCCCCCTGTTTGCGCGCTCTCTCTCTCTCTCTTTCAAATAAATAAATAAATCTTTTTTAAAAAAGTCCTAAGTTAACAAATGATTCTTCGTATATCACTGGATTCCTCTGGATCTTTTTTTCCCAGATCTATTGAGAAATAATTGACATATAGCCCTGTATAAGTTTTAGGCATATAACATGATGGTTTGATTTACATATATAGTAAAATGATTGCCACAATAGGTTTAGCTATTGTTGTATACCTCATCCCTAGTACTTAATTATCTTATAACTGGAAGTTTGTACCTTTTGACCACTTTTCTTCAATTCCTTCTCTCCCCACCTTCTACCTTTGGTAACAAGTCTGATCTCTTTTTCTATGAGTTTTGTTTGTTTATTTTAGATTCCACATGTAAGTGTGATCATACAGTATTTGTCTTTCTCTGACTTAGATGTACTAATTATCTTCTTTGTTGTGCCTTGCTTCCTTATGAATTAGATGTACTAATTATTTTCCTGTGGCACCACCAGGTAATCCCCCAGCCAGCAAGATGAGGAGAGAGAAATAACAGGAGAGCCTAAACTCTGGTTTGAAAGAATTTGCTTTCACTTACCCTGAACTTAGTCTGTTTGAGGATGCTGGTTCTTACGGTTATTCTAGTGGACTCATTTTTAAAAGGTCTTTTTATAAAATGTGCTTAGTTGAAGCAAGGAACTTGAACAGGAATGTGGACACTAAATCTTGTGTTGTGGAACTATTAGTTCTCAGTGGGGGAAGGTACTCTAATTTTGATACAGTGATATTTTTTTGTTAGCTCACAAAGTGGTTGTTTTCTCTGGTTAAGTCTCTACTTTAAGTCAAATTGAAAAAAAATGCACAAAAACAGCATGAGTCAGATAGTTTAAGCCTTTCTAGTAAGTTTCAGCTAAGAAGCAGAAGGGAAGACATATCCTATAGTCTAGGAGCTTGCTATTTTGACTGGGGATTCAAGACTAGCACACGTGCAGCAAACAGCAAAAATGTAGGATATAATTACCACCCATAACATGGGCCCTAAGAAGGAAGTCCCTTTAACTTTTTTCCTCTGCACTTCCAAACGTAGCCCTTTCTTTATTTGTTTTTATTGTGCATGATATTTATTTCAATATTTTTCCATTTCCATTATATTTTCTAAAGGGTTGTTTCTGAGAAGTAATAGGAAAACAGTTTTTATTTTGTAAATGGGTACTATTACTATCTTTGATCTGGTAGCTTTGATTCTCTTAGATTTTTTAGTTACGCAATCTTATTATTTGTAAATACTGATAATATTTGCAAATAATAAACCATCCCCCCCTTCTTCCCTCCTTTCCTTCCTTTCCATCTTTTTATTAGATAGAATTTATGTCAACAACAATGATAAATAAGTGTAGTGATAGTGGACCTTCTTTCCTGACCTTGACTTCTATTGAAATCCTCTGGTATTTTATCCTTACGTTTCTTATATAATACATCTGATTATTGCATCTGTCCCCATTTATACTATCCTTTCTAAGAGCCTCATTTATCCACTGACTTCTAGATCTATCATGTGGTCTCTCATAGTTTTCCTCTTTTCCTTGGTATTCTGCGTGATTTCTTTTACAGCTTAACCAATACCTTACACATTAATGATTTCCAAATCAAGAGAAAAATCACTTCTGTCCTGAGCACTAACATCTGTATTCCTATTGCCTTCTGGGTATTGTTACCTGATGGATACTACAAGCTTGATGTGTTCAAAATTGAAATCTTTTCCCCACAAAAAAGCTCCTCCTCCTGTGTGTCCTAAGCAGAAGTTCATGATTTACCAATCACCTGGTCATCTAAGGAAGAAAACTTTTGTCTCCTTCCTTTTCCTCCCCTCTCCTTCATATATACTGGTGAAATGCAGGTGTGTTTATTAAATGGGGGGTCAACAGGGTTGGAAGAGCAAAATCAGATCATCTCATGTGTAAGGCATTATGAATGATGTGAAATAAGATCCTCACATTTGTAGTGGTAGGAAAAAATGCTATTAAAAAAACACACACATTGCAGCCCCTTCTTATTTACAGGAAAGTTGCAAAATTGATTTTCAAGGTCAAGGAAAACACTTTGATGGAACTTTTTGGCTGAGAAAGGCACAGCCTCAATGTGCTAAACAAAGAGAGAGCTGAGTATTTCCAGGAAGAAAGGAAGAAGGCTTGAGTTACAGAATCATTGTGAAAGAGATGGGGTGGGACCATCAGATGGAGATGTCCAGAGATGTGAAGATGGTCTAGGGAGACAAGAGGGCCCAAGAAGATAGCCCCGAAGCTAGAACCAAAGGGAAGAAATTTCCTTTCTTCCTGAGAGATTCTCTGGAAGGGGGATGGCGTGGAAACTCTAGGATGTTCATTTCCAAGTTGTTTGCTGTGCTATGTTGTTAGCCGTTCTGTGACTCTCATAAAAGTATACTAGCCATAACAGACTTGCATAAATGGTGTTGAAGGAAACTAGAGGTGTGGACAATAAAAAGAAATGAAGCTTTCGCTATATCACCCCTCCTCGAGGCCAGTGTGGCCGGTAGCAGCACTGTGTTGAGGGAGGACAATTCAGGACTATTTTCTTTAAACAAAACCGCCTTCAGAAAGGATATCAGAAGAAAGCGACCTCTGAAAGGGGCCAAGCAGTCACTTAGGTTATACTTACAGTCTAGAAAGGAGATTAACACGAGTAAAATCATGATATAAAGCACCATAAAATACACGCCATAAGACAGCGTATATACAAAGAACTACTGGAGTATAGAATAGGAAAATAGCAACATCGAAAATCACCACACCAAGGAGGGCTTTGATATTAATGAAAGTAGAATGAGATAGAGGTATCTGAATGCATATATAATAAAGCAACATGCATACCAACAACACACAGAAAAATGTGCTACGAGTTACTGAAAACTCTAACAGTGATTTCTCCAATAGTAAATTTAGGAGCTCATTTTTATTTTTTTTAGAGATTGTATTTATTTATTTATTTATTTTGATGGAGAGAGAGAGAGAGCACAAGCAGGGGGTTTGGCAGGTAGAGGGAGAGGAAGAAGCAGACTCCTCGGTGAGCAAGAAGCCCGACATGGGGCTTCATCCCAGGACCCTGAGATCATGACCTGAGCCCAAGGCATAACCAGCTCAGCCACCCAGACATCCCTAAAAGTGAAACTTAACACAACATTTGTTGCCTAAATAAATAATGAGCAAAGAATTTGTTAAAGTAATTCAGAATGGAAAGTGATAAATGAACCAGTGTAATGGATCAAGCAGGAAAGACTGTAAAATAAAGGAATGGATGGCTTCCAAAGAGTGTCTGAGATCCTGAATGGGTGCATGACTACAAAATAAATTTGACTAAAGAAAGAATGAACAGCATAGATGCTCTTTACTAAGATCACAAACCCTGGTGCCAGCCAGGGTGAGGTCAACTGAGGAAGACTGATCAAGGCCTTAGAAGCTTCTTAAATTTTGGTATGAGGAGCCATAAAGGTGGAATTGGAGGCTTTTAAGTAAAACCTCACTGCCTCACTGCAATGGTTCCTGATTCATTCCAGGGTCATAACTTTATGACCCCAATGGGGTCATCGTTGATTATGATAACTAAGAAATTCCAGTGCAGGAAGCAGGGAGGCGTGTGTGTGTGTACATGTGTGTGTGTGTGTGTGTGTGTGTGTGTGTGTGTGTGTGTGTGTGAG
>NW_019154110.1:12421915-12437458 GCF_002288905.1 Enhydra lutris kenyoni
TGTGTGTGTGTGTGTGTGTGTGTGTGTGTGTGTGTGTGTGAGAGAGAGAGAGAGAGAGAGAGAATGAGAAAGAGAGAGAGAGAAGAGGGGGAGAGAGAGAGAAAGTGGAGAGAGAGGGGAAGAGAATATGAATGAAGGTGTATGAGGCATTTGTAGTGAAACATTGTGATTGACAAAATGAAAATCAATATGTCCAATTATACTTTGTTGTAAGGATTCCTCCCCAGATTTTGTACTTGCAAAAATAATACTGGCTTTTCATTTGACAAACATATGGAACATGGCCAGTGAGTTGAGTTGGAATGGTTAAGCACACGGTGCTAATATTCCTGAGTATTTAAAGAAGAGAATAAAAATCAGAATCCCTGGCCAACAGTTATTTGTCTACTATAGTCTTCCTCTATGACCAACGTGCAGATGCAAGCTTGGGGAGAGTGGTGGAAGAAAAGTTTTTGGCCAAAGATCACAGATCGATTGAGCAGGCTGACTGCAAAAGGACTCCCTTTTCTAAGGTGAAGGGCACAAACATTTGTTGAGAGCTGTGTGTCATGCAGGCACTTGAACTGTATCATCTTATTGATTCTCACAAGGGAATAAAACAAGTGCAATTATCTTCATTTAACAAACAAGAAGTTTGAGGGTCTGAGAGCTTAGGCAGTGGGTAAAGAATGGAACTTGGTTTAGATACCAGGTCTGTTAGCTCCATATCACCCTATTACCACATTACCATGAACCCTAAGTAAGGGTAAAGACTCTTTTTTACAATTTCTTACATACTCCCAGGGAAAAAAAAAATCTCTGTGAGACTCTGATGGTTGTTTGAAGCTAAGCAGAATTACCCCAGAAACAGGTGAAAGTTATCAACAAAAGCCCATACTTTTTGAGGGCCTCTAGAGACAGACTCTTGCTTCGGAAAAAAATATGTGTAAAATAAACTGAATCAAGTCCAGATTCATCCCAACCAATACTATCCAAGTGGGACTAAGGGAGCCACTCACTAAGGATGAACCAAATTCCAACTTATTTTTCCTCCTGTGAGAAACAATTATGCAAAGAAAGAACAAAGATAGTAATAACAAACTGTATTGAAAATTCTGCTTATCAAAAGTCTGCATAAATAAGTGAAAGACAAGTCAGTAATATATGTGCAACATACCAAGTGACGAAGATATAGTGTATATAAAGAATTTCTACAAATTAACAAGAAAAAGACAAATAATTCCAAATAAAACTGGCTGAAAGATTTGAATAAACACTTCATAAAAGAATAAATAAGATTGATAAGTATATGAAAAGATGCTTAACCTCATTGGAAATCAAGAAAATGCTAATTAGGGGCTCCTGGGTGGCTCTGTGGGTTAAAGCCTCTGCCTTCAGGTCATGATCTCAGGGTCCTGGGATCGAGCCCCGCATTGGGCTCTCTGCTCAGCAGGGAGCCTGCATCCCCCCTCCCCCGCCCTCCTCTCTGCCTACTTGTGATCTCTCTCTCTCAAATAAACAAAATCTTAAAAAAAAAAAAGAAAGAAAGAAAATGCTAACTAAAATCACAAAGGGATAACATTTCACATTCACCATGCCAAAACTTGAAAGGTCAAAACCGAGAATCAGAAAGGATATGGAGCAACTGGAGGAAATACACAATGCTGGCTATTGTGTACAATGTACAACCATTTGGAAAACAGTTTGGCATGATTTGGGATGCTGAGGATGTATAAACTCCATGACTCAGCAGAAATAAATCCCTAGAGAAATTCTTGCTATGTTCCCCAAGGGGCAGGTACAATAATGTTCAAAGCAGAATTGTCTGCAATAGCAAAGCATTGGAATCAACCCAAATATCTCTCAAGAGGACAATGGTTAAGTAAATTTCAGTATAGTCAGATAATGGAATATTATACAGCAGTGAAAATGAATTTTGCCATGTAGATCAACATGAGTGAATATTGCAAGCATGCTGAATGAAAGAAGTTGCAGAAGAATACATACAGTATGATACCATTTTTACGGAGCTCAAAACAAAAAACTGAGCAGGTTAGTTTAGGAATACTTACTCCCATAAGTGAGTCACACACTAAAGGAAAGTCAAGGAGTAATAAACATGACGTTCAGGATAGGTTAACCTCCAGGGAGGAGGGAGCAGAATTTGAAAGGAGGGAGAATCACATAGAAGTCTTTGGTGGTATGGATGATGTCCTTTTTCTTAGCCTGTGTTTGGGCACAAAAGTGTTTATCTTAATGTATATATAAAATGCATTCCTTTGAGTCCATAACTTAACAATATGAAGAAAGAAATAGCATTGAGGGCTTAGAAATGCATTAGTTTTAATAGGACCTCACTAATTTCCCCTCTGTACTCAGTATTCATCACTTTTACTTTACCGTCATGACTCCCTTTGGAATGAAATTTGCAGTGGATAAAAGGATTAGACAGAAGTAGGTAAACCTGTTAACTGTTGGTAGATCTACAGTTTACTTTTGACATTTAAAAATAAAAGTTAACCTTCAGGTTTAACTGACCCCCAGAAGCTCCATGGACCTTTCAGCAGTGCCTCTATTCGTGAAGAAGATGTTTCCAAAAATCCTTCGGTTGTTGGAGGTTTGTTTCCAGAGATAGATACTAAGTGGGAAGCTTGGGATTGGGGCTCAGAGCCATGGATTCCTCTCTTTGCTCCCAAACCAGGTGCCATGGCCAGACATTACCTTTATACCCCTAAGATAAGCTTTGACACCCCAAGTGTCACAGACTATTTGAGAATCAGGGGCAACCTCTTGCCCAGGGATGCGGAGGTCCAAAATGGTGGCTGCCCGGCTCCTGCTCTGCCATTCCTTCAGCTAGGGCATATGTTGAAATTACGGTTATTCCTCTTCTTTGTTAACTGCCGAAGTCCTAACACTTGAGGAGACCAGTCTCTTCAAAATTCCCTCAGGTCAGGCTGTTATAATGCCCCAAGTTGGCTGAGTATTACTTACCTGAGCTAAGTTATCTGATTTGAGTTTGCATAGCTCTCAGGCACCCCCATCATTCTGGTATAATTATTAGCTTCTTGTCATTTGTCTGATTTCTAAAACATTGGGAGTCTTCTCTTGGGAATTTATGTTTCAATTTGTCTACTATTTTGAATGTCTGTACAGCTTAGGTGGCCAGTGAGGGGTCTTAGGGGAAGAGGAGAATAGGTGGAAACCTCATAATCAAGAGGTTAAAGGACTTTTCACTAATGACTACCATAGATACCTTCTAATCTCCAAAATGCCAATCAGTTGCTACCGATAAAGGTCGGTCTATTATACGTCAGGCTGTATTGACATATATTATCTTTTCTGTTCATACTAAACTTGTAAGGAAAGTGTAATTGAGGCTTAAATACATGTTGGTCAAAGTCCAATAACCTGTAAAAATCCGAATCAATTGCTGACTCCAAACCTCTACAATGGTGCCTCCAGTTGGAAATTAAAATGGCTTTTGGGGTGAGAATAGCTCTGGTGGTGAGCGGCAGTGAAGGGTATGTGACGTGTTACTCCAAGCACGCAGCAATAATAGCAGCAGATTCTGACATCCGCTTCTCCAGCTCAGTGTGTAGGGAATCCATATTTCCGGTGGAATGATACTACTTTTTCAAAACATGTTTCCTATAGGTTTATAGAGGCAAGCTTTTGATGCATTGTAGATCAACAGTTTAGAAGCCTATTTTTACCTAATGAAGTTTTGGGGGCATGTTTGTAGCAGTCCCCAAAATGTCTGACACTAGAAACATCTCTATTTTTGGGCACACCACTTAAGAACAGCTAAGAGACTGGATGCCAAACTTCAGCCCGAAGTGAATTTTTATGACCTGAGCTGTAAGCCTATGAAATGAGGGGTTTAAAATGGAAATGCTGACACAATCTTTGCCCTTCATAGAACGCCGAGTGCTGGTGGGGGTGATGCTATCCTCTTGCTGCTCCTGTCCTCTTCTGTGCTGGGAAACTTCCTGTCCAGCTTTCCTTACTTTGGGGCCTCTTTTTCTCCTTTCAGATCTCACCAAGCCTTCCCCTAGCCCAGCTAGGAAAGGCAGCTTAGATACAGGCCCATCTGGAGATGTTCAGGGTGATGTCTGGACTGACTGCAGAGGCCAGCCTGTGGAAGGCTTCCTATTTTCAGAGCTCTGTGGTGCGCCTCAGAGCTGTCTACAAGGTCTCTTAGTCTAAAGACTCCCAAGTGACCCTGAGAGGTACTACATTGAGCTCCCGTCCTACGGCAGGCCACCACCTTCCTGGGAATCCTTCCCATGATGCAGAAGGCCACCATTCCTGAGGTATCCAGGACCGCCCCACACCAAACCCGGATTTATCAGTGGCTTTTGGCTGGTGCATCTTCCTGAAAGAAAACCTCTACCAGAGACTTCTTCCTTCATGGCAGCAAGAGTGATAGGTATTGACAGCTACCTGAAAGTTACCTCAAATCAGCATGATTTCAAGTATGCAGACTTTGTCAGAATGCCTGGATTCAAATCCACATGGTACCAACCTCACAGGATTGTTTTCAAGATTCAGTGAGGTAATATATCCAAGTGCCTGACACTAGGATACAACTGAATCAAGAGGCAGGATCAGGAACAAAGAGGACTGACTCTGGAAGGACTGCACATGAGTGAACCAAGGGAGAGAAGATAGAAATTAAAGACTTCGAAATAAAATTTGGTTTGCTTTACATTTATGGTCTCATAATTTAATTAGAACTTCCATTTTACAGACTGAGGTTCAGAGAGATTAGGTACTTGGCCATGACCAAATAGCTAAAAAGTGAAAAACCAGAGCTCAAACCATACATATCCTGATACTAAGTTTGGTACTCCTTTCAACGTTCCATGGATTTCATGGAACTAGAAGGAATGGCTGATGGTGGAGTCATCATCACCTAGTGGGTTCTTTTTTTGTTTGTTTTTTAAGATATTATTATTTGTTTGTTTATTTATTTATTATTTGAGAAGGAGAGAGAGTGTGAGCATGAGCCAGGGGGAGGAGAAGAGGGAGAGAGACAAGCAGACTCCATGCTGAGTGTAGAGACTGACGTGGGCCTTGATCTCACCACCCTGAGATCATGACCCTGAGATCATGACCTGAGCCAAAGCCAAGAGTCAGTCGCTTAACTGACTGAGCCATGCAGGTGCCCCCACCTTATGGGGTCTTACTCTAAAAGGTTGACATTACACCTTTTAGAACACTCACTATCTAAAGAAAGCATATCCCATTTTTTTTTTTAATCACTGAGAACCCTGGAAAATATTTTGGGATTGGTACAATCAAGGCTCAAATATTTTTTTTTAAGATTTTATTTATTTATTGGACAGAGAGAGATCACAAGTAGGCAGAGAGGCAGGCAGAGAGAGAGAGAGGAGGAAGCAGGCTCCCCACCAAGGAAAGAGCCCGATGTGGGGCTCGATCCCAGGACCCCGGAATCATGACCCGAGCCGAAGGCAGAGGCTTTAACACTCTGAGCCACCCAGGCGCCCCAAGGCTCAAATATTTTTAAATGGAATATGTTTATTCCATGTTTTTTAAAAAAGATTTTATTTATTTATTAAACAGAGAGAGAGGGAGAGAGAGAGAGCATAAGCAGTCAGAGCATCTGGCAGAAGGAGAGGGAAAAGCAGGTTTCCCACTGAGCAGGGAGCCCAACATGGGGCTCAATCCCAGGACGCTGGGATCATGATCCAAGCCAAGGACAGACTCCTAACCCACTGAGCCATCCAGGCTCCCCACAGCATGTTTTTAAATGGAATTAAGTGGAACTAACTTAATTCCTCTTTCTTTCACACTTTCTCCAACTTTGGTTTTAGTTATTTTCTTTTCCTCAGAAACTGTCTTAAAAATCTTTCACTCCATGATCAGACTTTAATTAGCAAACAGTAGAGTAAAACAACATAAAATCAAAGGGAACTGCCAGGAAATTTTTCACAATTTGGTAAAATGTGCTTAGATATGACCCTGAAATAATTAAACATACACAACTCTAGTTCACTACAACCAGAGAGGAAATTGTGTGCTATAAGAACTATCATTTTTTTCTGTACAGTGGAGAAGACTTTTCAGATTGTTACCAACCTGGAAACTGTTCTCTTTCTTTAAAAAAAGGAACAGAGCAAGAGAAAGGGAGAGAACACAAACAAGTAAGTTAGAGCAAGAGATATCAAAGCTGTACAACATAGAGAGTAGATGGCTGTGGCTTGCATTTTACAGGGTGCACAGTAAAAGAAAATGAACCTTCATATGTTATAGCTTTAAATGGTTCTGTTCAGGAGCAGATGTGGAACAGTTTTGCTAGTGCTGTGGAAATATAGTTCAAAAGGCCTATAATTAAAGACTAAATTTTGAGCAATTGCAGACAGAAAAGCTGAAAATTCTCTGTGTTTGGTTAAATGCATTTGGACTAGGTGGAACAGGGATGACTGTGAGACAGTATGGGACACAGAATGTGGGCAAACAGTGCCCTATAGACAGGACACACAGTGTAAGAAGAACAGTGTTAACAGGAACAGGAGAGAGCCATCTCCCCAGTGCTTCATGTCAAAGCTGATTTCTTTATTCCTATGGTTGTATTTATAGATTTATGTTTAAATTAACTATTTGAGAAAATATGGTTCATTCTATAATATGTAGTTATTCTCAAAAGAAACTTATAAAAGTCTTTATGAAGTCTTAAGTTCAAACACACAAAACCATTTAACTATTGATGACACTTGAATGAACTGGATTCCAGCTCACAGCTGAAGTCAAGATTTTTATGTGAAAAACTAACAGGCAAGGTAGACAGCTCAGACTAGTGCCTGAATAAGGATGCTTCACACTTGCAACTGCATCGAGGATGCTAATTTGCGTTGCTGACTATGCAATGGCCTTCACAGAATTGCCTTAACATCTTGGTATTTTTCTTCCCTTTTTCTTTCTTCCTTTTTTAAAAAAAGATTTTATTTCTTTATCTGAGAGAGAGAGAGAGAGAGCACAAGAAGGGGGAGTGGCAGAGGGAGTGGGAGAGCAGGCGCCCTGCCCAGCAGGAAGCCCAATGTGGGGCTCCATCCTGGGACCCTGGGATCATGACCTGAGGCAAAGGCAGACGCTTAATTGACTGAGTCACCCAGGTGCCCTTCCCTTTTTCTTTGATAGGTGGGAAATTATAGCCATCCTCCATGTCACAGCTTCTCATGGTCTCAGTCTTCTAGTCTCCCCACCACTCCGTTCCTAACATATTCCAAAATTTATGCCATTAGATCATATACTGCACCTGAGGCAGTCAACAATTTAATCTATCCAAAAACACAGTGAAAAATCAGGAAGAAAGGAAAATGAAGGGCAAAGCAAAGAAAGAGAACGAAACTTTATATACCATCTACTAGGTATCTAGGGCTCCATTATATACTTTCTTCATTTAATCATTGTAATTCTATGATACAGGTTTTATTCTTTGTATTTTTTTTTAAAGATTTTATTTATTCATTTGACAGAGAGAAATATCACAAGTAGACGGAGAGTCAGGCAGAGAGAGAGAGAGGAGGAAACAGGCTCCCTGCCGAGCAGACAGCCCAATGTGGGGCTCGATCCCAGGACCCTGGGAACACGACCTGGGCCGAAGGCAGAGGCTTTAACCCACTGAGCCACCCAGGCGCCCCTATTCTTTGTATTTTAAAGATAATAAATCTGAGGTTCAGAGAGATCAAGTAACTTGCCAATGGTCATACAATTAACAAGTAGAGGAGTTAAGATTCAGATGTAGGTCTAACTTTCAAACTCATATTCCTTCTACTGGACCACACGATTTTCTGAAAATGTCTCTGAATAACCAGGGGTTGTGTTACAAAGTACAAGCCCGAAGTATGTGATAATGTATTGTACTCACATAAGCAGTCTACAACCTTCTCACAGAACTCGGTCACTGTTATTTTACACATAATTCTAAGTTACAGTTGTCTGGGTTCTAAGTCCAGAGCTGATCAGAAAGAAGTAGCAAATTAAAAGATGGGAGAAGGGGTTTTCTGAGAAAGTACAGTGATTACAGTGAGAAGAGACAAATGACAGACAGCTTGATGGCAAGACAGAAGATATAGAAGGGGCGCCTGGGTGGCTCAGTCATTAAACATCTGCCTTCATCTCAGGTCATGATCCCCAAGTCCTGGGATCAACCCCCGCATCGGGCTCCCTGCTCCGGCTCCCTGCTTGGGCTCCCTGCTCTGGCTCCCTGCTTGGCAGGAAGCCTGCTTCTCCCTCTCCCAGTCCCGCTGCTTGTGTTCCCTCTCTTGCTGTGTCTCTCTCTGTCAAATAAATAAATAAAAACTTGAAAAAAAAAAGCTGACATAGAATAAAACCATAAACATGAATAAAACCTTCATATTAAGTGATCTTAATAACTAAATGGCTACCATTTAAACAGTATCTACTACGTGTTGGTCTCTGACACGATTTTAAAAACTCAGAGCATTTCTACTTTTACTTGTTCATGACACAGCTCTGCCCAAGATTTCATTTGTAAAAAGAATTTTGGGGTGAAAAATACCGAGAAACCATTGCATTATATCACTTAATTACCAAATCATCACTCTTCTGGTTTTTTTTGGGTTTTTAAGCAGGTCCTAGGCCCAGTGCTGAGCCCAATGTGGGGCTTGAACTTACCACCCTGAGCTGAAACCAAGACCTGAGCTGAGATCAAGAGTCAGATGTTTAACCAACTGAGACACCCAGGTGCCCCATCACTGTTCAGTTTGATTCTATCATTCCCATTTTATGGATGAGAAATTGGAGCTCAAAAACTACTAAGAAATGTGCCCCAAGGTCATGTAGCTATGAAGAGGAGGAACCAGTATTCAAATGCAGGTCTTTTTCAGAGCCTGTGCTTTTCCCACTCTCATGTTGCCTCCACATTCATAGGCATGGCTCTGAGTCATTAAAATCATTAAAATTAAAAAATAATATCAATCTATATTTCTTGAGATGTATCTATTTTAGAAAGAGAGTGTGAGCTGAAGTAGGAGGAGGAGCAAAGGGGGAGGGGGAGGGACAAGCAGACTCCAAGCTGAGCACAGAGCCCAACCACTCAGGCAGGGCTCAGTCCCACAATCCTGAGATCATGACCTGAGATGAAATCAAGAGTTGGACGCTTAACTGGCTGAGCCACCCTGGCGCCCCCAAAGAAGATGACTTTAAAACTGTGGAAAAATTCAGGGAAATCGTATTGGTTAAACTAGTAGAAAAGTGTACAAGCACCCCGCTCTCTGGAAGACTTAGCTCTCCAGAATGACCAGATATACAATAACAAAGGAGCTACTATGTAATCTAGAGCCTTATACTTTTCCCAACTTTACCTTACTATTCATGCAATATTGTAATTTTCATGTCTGTATTTCTTTTTTTTTTTTAAAGATTTATTTATTTGACAGACAGAGATTACAAGTAGGCAGAGAGTCAGGCAGAGAGAGAGGGGGAAGCAGGCTCCCCGCCGAGCAGAGAGCCCAATGCAGGGCTCGATCCCAGGACCCTGGGATCATGACCTGAGCCGAAGGCAGAAGCTTTAACCCACTGAGCCACCCAGGCGCCCCCATGTCTGTATTTCTTGTAGATGATCTTATATAGTTACCTCAGTGACATTTTGAAGAAAATCCAATTCAGGAAAAATTTTGTCATAGTAATCATGAGAACTATACACTTTTCAGTTGGGGTGTGTGTTGTCCTGCCTTTGTGGCAATGACTTTATTGAATCACCATTCATTGGTAGAGTTTGTACAAACAGATAAATATATTTTATGAATCATTGTTAATAAAGGCACATTTTTTGTGAGTGATAATCTGTGGGCTGCAAAGCAGTATCTCTCACATCTTTCTAATGATGTTGTTGGATGGAAAAGGAGTAGTTATAAATCATTCCTCAAATCCCCTAAAGGTTGAAAGGTAAGTAGTTACTAGTCATTTTCAGAATTCATTGGATTTACAAGTTTATCCTTGAGTAGGTCCCTGACTGAGAGTAAGCCTCATTAGTCTTAATCATATCAATCTGAGTACCCAGTAAAGTTAGGACAGAAATGGCTGCTATCAGAGACAGTCAGGACATACTTCAGACAAGAATGCACTCACTTCTTAGACACACATACCCAAGCCAGATAACAGCAGGGGATTTAGGAGAGATTCACTGGAGACACAAATAGTCTCAATAACGACAATAGCTAGAGAGAGGATCTCAGAGCCAAACACACAGCTAATAAAACCACTAAGGTGCAGGGTCAGACCAGAGTTAACCACAGAGTCATCCAGAACATTACTGGCTCTATTAAAAAAAAGAAAAAGCAACAGAAACCTTGTGTGTGTAACAAGTGGTCAATTTAGGGCTCCAACGGGTAAACTATGATTGTCCTAGGAGATAGGGCAGGATATCAGTAAGGTCAGGAAGAACTCTGCTTTGAGCCCTCCACTTAGATGTGGAGAGATCAACACGAGATGAGTTGATGAATTTAAAAAAGGAGGGGAGGAAGGGAGAAAACACATAATGCTGACAGACTTTTGCATTTGTTAGAGGGTCCAAACTCTAAAAGTTTAGACCAAACGGATCAGAGAAATGAAAAAGGATCATCTATCACAGTGTAGTGAACCATATCCAGTCCAGATTAGTATTTTTCAATTTTTTAAACTTGTGAAACATGCAAACTTCCCAGAAAACTTCAAGGTAGATATTCTCTCCTCCCTCTTGCCTCTCAAGCCCAAATAGCTTGGTCACTTAGTCAAATTTCTCCTAGAGTCTATAACATCCATGTGAACATATTCATCTTTGTTTTCTCTACAAAGCCTAGTACAAAACATACAGCAACTTCTCAAATCTTTGTGGATTTTAATCACCCAACCAATTGAGAAGGGATTCTCCCTCTCTTTTCATTGATATCACTAACTAAATCTTTTACCTCTTGGTCAAAAATTTAAAAAGAAGTGTGAAAATATACAGGACTTGAAACTGACAGTGGAAATCCTTGTGATATATATAAAGATTCCAATACATGAGATGAAAACCTGGTAGGTGATTTGATTCTAGCCAGCCTTGATTTTGTGAACTTTCAGATTTGTACCTCATTTAGCTTTTTTTTTTCTTTCTCTGATTTAAGTTTCTTCTTTTACATTTTTTTTCTTTATTCGTTTTTAAACTTTTGGAAAATTTTTATTTGAGTAAATAAGTACTCTATAATATTCTCTGCCACTGATACATCTTTATTAAGATATAATTCACATACCATATAATTCACCTATTTAAAGTGTATAACTCAATGATTTTTTAGTATATTCACAGAGTAGTCAACCATTACCATAATCAATTTAAAACATTTTCATCACGTCAAAAATAAACCCCGTATCCATTAATTATTGCCCCCATATTTCCCACATACTCTAACCCTAAGCAACTACTAATCATCTTTTATCTCTATAGATTTGCCTCTTCTGGACATTTCATAAAAGCAGTCATACAATATATGGTCTCTTCTGACTGGCTTCTTTGAAAACATATGTTTTCATTTCTCTTGGGTATATATCTAGGAGTAGAATTGCTGGGTCATCTGGTAACATACGGTTTGCGGGACTTCCAGACAGTTTGCCAAAACTGATGCACCATATTACATTCCATCAGCAGTGTGTGAGGGCTCTGATTTCTCTATGACTCACCAAACCAACACTTGCTATTTTCTGACTTTTTTGATTATAGCCATCCTAGTTGATATGACCTGGTATCTCGTTGTGGTTTTGATTAGCATTTGAGCACCTTTTCATGTGCTTATTGGACATTTGTGTATCTTCTTTGTGGAAATGTCTATTCAAATCTTTGGTCCACTTTTAGAATTGGGTTATCTTTCCATTATTGAGTTGTAAGAGTTCTTTTTATATTCTAAATACAATTCCCTTATCAGAAATATGATTGCAAGTATATTCTTCCATTCTGTGCACCAGCTTTTCATTTTCTTGATTGTCCTTTGAGACCCAAAGATTTTTTTTTAATTTTGATAAAATCCAATTTATCTATTTTTTTCTTTGGTAGCCTGTGCTTTTGGTGCCATATCTAAGAATCCATTGCCAAACTCAAAGTCATGAAGATTTACCCCTATGTTTTTTCTTAAGAGTTGTATACGTTTAGCTATCATATTTGGGTCTTTGATCCATTTTTAGTTAATTTTTGTATATGATATCGGGTAAGGGTCAATGTCATTCTTCTGCATGTGGCTATCATCCAGTTGTCCCAGAACCAATTGTTGAATTGTCTAATTCTTTCCACTGAATGGTCTTGACACTCTTGTACATAGACACATGAGTTTATTTTTTGGACTTTCAGTTCTCTTCCGTGGGTATCCTTATGCCAGTATCAGACTATCTTGATTATTGTTGCTTTGTAGTAAGTTTTGCAATGGGAAGTGTGAGTCCTTCAACTTTGTTCTTTTTCATGGTTGAAATTTTCCCATCAAATTTTCATGTAAATTTTATCAAGTAACCAGCTGAGATTCTGATAGAGATCAAATTGAATCTTAGATCAACTTGGGGAATATTGCCATCTTAATTATGTATCTTCTGGCTCATGAACATGAGATATTTTTTTCATTTATTTAAGGTCTCCTTTAGTTTCTTTCAGCAATTTTTATAGTTTCCAGAGTATATGTTTTATATTTCTTTTGTAAATTAATTCCTAAGTTTTATTCTTTTTGGTGCTATTGTAAATGTCATTTTTAAAATTTTTATTTTTGAATTATTCATTGCAAAAATATAGAAACACAACTGATTCTTTATATCATATGTAAATTATATATACAATTATACATACAACTGATTTTTGTATATTGATTACATGTCTTGAAACCTTGCTGAAATTGTCTATTAGTTCTAATAGTTTTTAGTGGATTCCTCAGAATTTTCTATTCAGATCATGCCATTAACAAACAGATTTACTTCTTCCTTTCTAACCTGGATGTTTTTATTTATTTTTCTTGTCTAATTGTTCTGGCTAGAACTACCAGTACAATGTTGAATAGAAGTGGCAAGAGTAGGCATTCCTGCCTTGTTCTTGATCTTTTCTCTGTGGGTAGGTTTTTTTTTTTTTTTTTTTTTTTTTTTTTTTTTTTTTTGCTAATTCAATCTCTTATAACAGATCTACTCAGTTTGTCTATTTCTTCTTGTGTCAGTTTTGATAATTCATATGTTTTTAAGAATTTGTTCATTTCATTTAGATCATCTAATTTAGGGGCATATAATTCATAGTTTATTGTAGTTCTTTATAATTCTTTTTATTTCTGTAAGTTTGATGCAATGTCTTCTCTTCATTTCAGATTCTAGTAATTTGAGTATTCTCTCTTTTCCTTTGGTCAATCTAACTAAAGTTTTGTTAGTTTTGTCGAACTTTTCAAAGAGCCAGTTTTTTGATTCACTAATTTTCTCTGTTGTTTTCCTATTCTTTCTTTCATTAATTTTGTTCTAATCTTTATTATCTCCTTCCTTCTGCTTGCTTTGGGGTTAGTTTTTCTCTCCTTTTTCCCGTAAAGTGGAAGGTTAGGTTATTTATTTGAGATCTTTCTTTTAAAAAAAATATAGGCATTTAAAGCTACAAAGTACCCTCTATGTATTGCTTTAGCTGCATTTCATAAGTTTTAGTATGTAGTGTCTTCATTTTCATTCATCTCAAAACTTCCTTTTTTGAGTTCTTTGATCCATTGGTTATTAAGGAGTGTTGTCAATTTCCTCATATTTGTGAGTTGCCCAAATTTCTTTGTGTGATTGATTTCTAATTTCATTTCATCATGATAGGAGAAGATACTTTGTGTTATCTCTTTCTTTTTAAATCTATTGAAGTTTCTGTCTTATCGTCTACCATATGGCCTATCTCGATCCTCTTAAGCTGAGGATGAAGAGTCATGGAGAATCCAAATACGATAGAAGAAGCACCATCCAACTGAGTTTTAACTCCAGGTTTTTCTACTTACCAACAATATAGACTTAGAAGTCCATTTTTTTCTCTGGGATTTAGTATCCATATTCGCATAGAGAGGACCACTTAGACTAGAGCACTTCTAAGACCATAGGAATGATTTTAATCTCCATTTCTTTTACTAGCTTGAATAAATCCTTTAATCTGTCTGAAGCAGTTTCCTTATTTCTAAAATGGGGAGAGTAAATCTCAATTTGCAGAGTTGTCATAAGAATGACATGTGCAGGGTACCTGGGTGGCTCATTGGGTTAAGCTTCTTCCTTGGCTCAGGTAATGGTCTCAGGGTCCTGGGATCGAGCCCCACATCTGGCTCTCTGCTCAGCAGGGAGCCTGCTTACCCCTCTCCCTCTGCCTGCCTTTCTGCCTATTTGTATCTCTTTCTGTCAAATAAATAAATAAATAAAATCTTAAAAAAAGAGAGAATGACATGTGCATACTTACTGGTACATGATAGGCCTTCAACAAATGAATTTTGTTATGTTTTTAGATAATGATAGTTATCAATTTTTTCTATGGTCCAGGGGAGTGATCTAGTAGGTTCATCTTGGCATCAGAGAGGCAAGTTCTATGAACCTGTCTTAAGAGCTGGTTTGGAATCATTTGTCTTTCTCAGTCATTCAGGCCCATCATAACCCAACAGGTTCAATTCATTTAACATAAAAACTTTTCTGTTTGGCCTTTGCCTTCCCAAGACACTAATTAATGTTAGGATCCCATGTGTATAATGCTCTAGAAATAAGATATCTCATGGTGGCATCAATCCATGCCTCAATAGATTTCTATACATAGTGATATTTACTATTTTCTGCTTGGAGGTCATGATGCTTCATAACTGTTTGCTTTACACTTACTGATGAGGTACAACTTCTCATCTAGAGAGGGTGCCATCAGTTTTTCTATGATATAGAGAAGCAGTCAAAAAGCTTGGAACTCAGAGAAGTATTGGGACATACTAGGTCCTTCGTCTGGGGGGGGGGCCCTCATTTTAATAGCTTTGACAGCCAAATTTGTATGAGCTTCTTGTGTTCAGTCAATCTAGCTGAGAATGAGGGAAACAAGGTTGATTTTAAACCCAGGAGGAGAGAAAGAAGAAATTCCTAGTCAGATACTACACTGCAATATAATACATTTAATATATGTAGATACAAGGATCTTAGCCTGACAATAGAACTTAGAGCACTGTACTCAGAGATTTCATAAGTATGGGGAGAAAAGGAAAGGTCATTACCCAGCTGATGCTTGTTGAGATTATCCAGCTACTGGTAAAAGAATAATCAACTCAACTTTGAATAGTGATTGTAGGTTATACTTCCTTGGTAAAACAAGTAAAAACTCCTAGTGTGGGATACGATGGTAGCGAATGGATAGGGGAGTGGCAGACATTATTCTGGGCATTTAAAATATGCTTTCTTAAAGAATTTTGATTCTCCGATGCACCACAAAATATGAATTTGCCAAAATATGAATTTGAATGATAAGGAATGAGTAGAAAGAACCTGGAGAAGAATTTATCTTTCTTTCTTTCTTTCTTTCTTTCTTTCTTTCTTTCTTTCTTTCTTTCTTTCTTTCTTTCTTTC